>NW_027271172.1:3517500-3967500 GCF_040938485.1 Diadema antillarum
CTCCCATACATATAGTAGGAAAGGAAGTGCAGATTTTCTTTTGAATGGTGTTGTGAGTTTTTAGCAACTCTGTGGTGTGGTAAGTCACTTGTGGTTGAATAAGCGACAGCTTCCACACTTTTACCTTTAAGAAGGTCAAAAATAGAAGAAAAAAAAATCATGAGAACTTGTAGCATGCAACATGGTTTGGCAGTCAGAACATAATCCGTTTCATGTTGTTTCACCTGGATATGCAGTCAGTTTTACAGGGTGTTCCTACCTTGGCTAGAGTTGATGGTTAAGTACTTTATGGCATGATTTGCAGAGTGATTTATCAATGTGGACCATGAATGGAAAAGCTCTTAATACTGCAACAACCCCTCCCCTCATCAGCTACAGCTAGTCTCTGCTGAAACCTTAAATGACGAAAACTGCCAGGATGTGATGTTTTGTCAATTACAGCCAGTGGTGTTAAATTGGTTTCATAATAGGCAGCTCTAGCCATCAGAGGCAGGGGGAGTTCATACATTAAAGGGGCTGTACAGTACTGGTTGAGGTAGGGATTCATGTTTTGAACATTCTTAAATGAGATAATGAGAAACCTCTTATGAAATGTGAAAAAGCATGTAATTTTAAAAAGGCTTCAACGTTTATTTGATGAAAACTGGTTTCCAAATGGCTGAGATGTCAAAAAAAGTGATAATAATAAAAGGCAGCAGGCCACACCTTTTATTAGGATCTCTTTGTTTCACCTTGTTTTTGAATATCTCAGCCATTTCAAACCGATTTTCTTCAAATAAACTTTCGATACCCCCTAGAATCGCATACTCTTTGACATCTCATAGAGTGGTTTCTGAATATCTCGCACAACGTTAAAAGCTAAATCCTCACCTCAACCAGAACTGTACACACCCTTTAAGTCTAAAATTTAGAGCACTTGTTAGTTGATCATGTCGTCATGTGAGTAAATAATTCTCACATCGTTCATCAGTATAGAATCCACTGTGAAATCCTCGGAGATATCTTTGGCATTGCCATTTAATCAATTTTGCGTCCCTGTCTAGTGATGATTGGGGAGGTGAATGATTGTTGAAGAAATTGGAAAACCACTTTTACATTAATAAGCTATGATTATTACATACACAGCATTTCTTTTACATATTACATTTCATAAGAGTAAGCAGAGAAATTTCAAGAAATGAGATGTCTTTGGTGAGAGATTTGTGGTATGATTTTGACAAGTATGATAATGAGTTAATTTATCGATCAAATCGTGTCTTGGAGATAAACGCAGCTCAATCAAACAAACAAAATTGATAAAATGATGACCTCTGAACCCATAGTCTGTATAAAGATACATCAGTGTGCATTTGATCGCTGGAAAAAAAAAAAACATACACTAAATATTGACATTCAGGTTTCTTTCCACATAGGCTGCTTGTATCATCTTTCCCCTGTTTAAACGGCTTTCAAAAGCCGTTTCCAAAGCCCTTTCAAAAGCCGTTTCCAAAGCCCTTTAGAAATGGCTTCCAAAATAGTTGCATTTATCAACTCTTCGCGAACACGACAACTGGGCCTGTCACTGCACAGCTGCATTGCGCAATTCGACCCGAGGAGAAGAGGTCATATAAGGCGTGCATGGTTCGTAACTGCATAACAAAGCCGTTTCAAAACAGCTTTGCGTTGATCTCGCTTCAAAAGGCTTCTAGAAACAGGTTTCTGGAAACCTGTTTAGGAAACCTGTTTCGGAAAGCACAAATTTGCGGCTTTCGAAAAGGCTTTCCGAAAAGGCTTTCAAAACAGCTTTGCGTTTATCATCTCGTAAAAATTCCCTGAAAGCTGTTTGGAAAACCTGTTTCTGCCGAGAAAAAGAGTTGATAAACGCACCCATAGATTTGTAAGCTGTAAAGGAAACCTAAACCTAAAGAGAAATGTGGATTGAGTGAGAGCAGCAACAGTAGGTGAACACATCAGTGAAAGTTTGATTAAAATCGAACTATCAATGCAAAAGTTATGAATTTTTAAAGTTTTGGTGTTGGAACCGCTGGATGAGGAGACTACTAGAGGTTATGATCTATGTGTGGACAACAATATAAAGAAAATATAAAGGAAATTCTACAAAAATTCATTTTGCATGAAGATTACGCATTCCATCAACTTGATACTGACGTATGTCAGGGGGAGCAATTATTTTCCCTGCTTTCTGGAAGTGGTTAGTTAAGTGCTCTTTCATTGTGTCAGAAAAGTGAAATTTTTTTGTGTGGAATTCCCTTTATTTTTTTTTATATTCTTGTCCACACATATGTCATAAACTCTAGTAGTCTCTTCATCCAGCAGTTCCAACACCAAAACTTTAAAAATTCATACCTTTTGCATCAGTTGCCCAATTTTCCTCAAACTTTCATTGATGTGTTCTACTAATGTTGTTGCTTTCACTCAATCCACATTTCTCTTTGGGTTTGGGTTTCCTTTAAGCTGGCTGTGAGAGCAGGGCTTCATCTTTGCCAGAATGCCCTAAATTACCTTTTCCTAAAATGTATAAACGAAGGCATAAGTAGCACACTTTCTGGTTAAACTAGAGTGAGTCATTTGCGTTTTCATTTGGCCGTGAAAAGACCTGATCAAGGACCGATCAAGGATCAGTATGAATTCGCTTGAGAAGAGAATGCAATAATAAGGCAAAAATGTCAATGATCAATACTTGATAATCACAAGTTCAGAGTCCCATTTATTGTCTCTTCAGCTAGGTGGACCATCAACTTTTAAATGAAAATGATCATTGACAACTAAGCTCATGGACACTTGGGACATTTGCAGTAATTTACATCATAAAGCAGTCTGTTTCATATGTGCACCTTACTGGTACTTGTGCTTTTTGTTTTTGTTATGAATCTTATTTATGATTAAGAAATAGAAATGTCAGTGATTGGTAACTGTTTTTTCTTTGTTCATTTGTGTTGTTTTAGTTATTTTTTTTCCTGGGGGGGGGGGGATGGTCTTCAAAACTCAACTTCTCAACTTACCTTGGCCTTTATGTAGCACACAGGTTTCTTATGATAGGCTAGTCTTAGTCATACTTTGGCAAAATGTGAACATGATCTATTTTGGATGATTTAGAGAGGAAACAGGAAAACCAAAATTTATGATGAAGGCCTGACAAAGGGTTTCGTCTTAAAGGCCAGACCACTTATTAATGAGACGGATAATGTGAAATGCCAAAGGTGACTAGACAACCAACAAGTTTACTTTGGATCACTGAATCCATAGCAATCTAAAACAATAACAAAGCATTTCTACCCTAAATAATGCCAAACAAACTTCAAAGGGGCGTGTGTGAGTCAACCTTGTGAAAGGTTGATCTCTCTCTCTCTCTCTCTCTCTCTCTCTCTCCCTGTGTTTTCAAAGCACATTGAGGTTCCTGGCTTCTGCAATTTTCAATGGATTATTTTTTTTTTTGGTATATGTACCTCATGGTAGAGCTGGGCAAGACATAGCATAGTGTTTGTCATCGAAAGTATTGCCATGGTAACCATTTTTTTTTTTTGATGATGTGGTTTAAACTGCTCCCACGGTTTTTGAGAAATTGTAATAGAACTAATTGACACATGCAATGACCTTTGATTGTTTTTGTAAAGTGCGTATGACACATGCAGTGATCTTTTGATGTTTAGATCAAGGATATTCGTTTTAGTATGTATGAAAAGCTGTTACCATGACGTGGCATTACTTGATAGAAAAAAATAATGGGGCAAATTACTGCCAAAATTTTTTCAATTAATTTGGCAAATATGTTTTGTTCTTTCTTTTTTTTTTTGGTTCATATGATGTTCAGATGTGCAAGAGGCACAATCTTTGCCCTTGTTTTTCATGTGTTTTTTTTTGGGGGGGGGGGTTGCCATGGTAACCACATTCCCTGTGAATTTTCCCCCTGGCTAGAGATGATTAAAGGGATCATACTGTTCCAATTGAGATGGATGTCAGGTTTCCAACATTTTTATGATGATTTTTTTTAAAAGATTTTTCTAAAGAAACCTCTTATGAAATATGAAAGAGCATATAATTCTAAAAGGAATTCAAAGTTTATTTGGTAAAATTGGTTTTGAAATGGTTGAGATATCTACACAAAGTGATCCTAATAAAAGATCAGACCAACTTTTTATCACAATCGCTTTGTTTTACTCTGTTTTTGGATATCTTAGTCATTTCAAAACCTATTTATATCAAATATCAAATGCAGTGTATGTCTTGAAATAGGGACATTCAAATAGCGTTGAAGCATTCGTATTCAGATATTACAGAATACATTTTCAATTTGTTCATCAGCTACTCAAATACCGGGTACTGTACCAGTATTATGTATCACATTGCAGAGACAGAATATTAGGCATTACAATATTTTGTTTTACTTGAATTTATTCTTTTATTAGATTCCTCCATTCTATTGTAATATTCTGTGAACCGTAAATAACAAGTAAGGATGATAACATCCATCAAGAAATTGGCTTCTTCAGTGACGGACAAATAAAAAAAAAAGATGAAAGACTGTACCCAATATCTGGGGCTCAGCCTTTTATTTCCATATTTAACATAGTTACGTGTACTCTCATGATGAATTACTTTGATTTTGGAGGATTTAGTCTGAATCTGATGGTAGTAGGACAATGTATGTATAAAGTTACTACAGACCTTCATATCTGACTGCATATGGCATGAGTCGTACAGATGATTTTCAGCTGGAGTGATAAATGTATCCAAGGTCAGCAAAAGACCATGGATGCATGTCGTGACATTTTGTTTTCAGCCCCAAATGTTTTGGGGTTTTTTTTTCAGAATTTATCTTTTGGTCAGTGCATTCATGGAAAGGAAGAAATTTTCATAACTGAATGCTGTGGGTAGTTTGTAGAAAAGCAGTATAGAGATGAGAATGCATCTCCATATTTATGGATGTGCCAAACTCACATCTTTTTTTAATTTATTTATTTATTCATTTATTTATTTTTATTTTTTTTTTGGGGGGGGGGAGGGGGATGAATAGACACACACAGCACTATGTTAGTGGTTTAGTAGAGAGATGTGAGCAGAATTTCACTAGATCTGAGGCTTGCCAATGCTCAATCTTATATTCCAGCGAGAGAAAGAAAGAAAGAAAGGAGGATATTGAATTTTGACAAATTATCCTCTAATGTAAGAAAAAAAAAAAGTTGATATAGAATTACTCTCTTCATGTCATTTCTGTAAACCAGGGCCCTGTTTTATCAAAAGATATAATTGATTTCAAATTTCCTTAACACACAGGCTGCCATAGACTTATGATAGAAATCAACTTCATAATCAATTTTAACTCTTCATAAAACAGGGCCCTGTAAAATGCTCAAAATGAAATAATTTGTTAGTGTAATGTTGATAAACAGAATGTTTGCACTTGCTAACGCTTTTATGATTAGACAGGTTAATTTAGTCATCTTTACCATGCTTGCATGTTGGACTGAGACACTCTTGGGAACACTGCTGAAAAAGACTGAGGTATTATTAACAGAAGTCAGTGCCCCCATAATGGAAGGGGAGGTGCACAAAAATGATGATGATGATGATGATGATGATGAAAATGGGACAATAATTGCTCATATGGTCAACCTTTGATCTCAGGTCCAGTGTTGGGGCAGAACCATGGTATTTACATTTCCATTATAAAGGGATATGATGATATTTATATATTAGGGTCTTATTTACTTACTGCCACTGCCCTAACAAGAAGGCCTGCCATTATCATTACTCCAGCACCGCTAAGTATCGATTTATATACACTGTTACACCTTGGTCAAGAGGAATAATAGCTTGTCCATTGCTGATTGCACTGGTTGGGATTTGAACCCCCACACTCACTGTTTCAAATCCATAATTTTATCCTCTATACCATTATACTCAAACAAGATATCAAGAGATTTTTAAAGAATTATTGTTAGTTACATAATGCACGCGCCGAGGAGCCGAGGAGCTATTTTACCAGCTAATTTACCAGCTACAGGGGACACATTTCTTCGAAATTCTCGTGCACCTTGCGGAACTGCTACGATACACTAGCATATTAATAGTGCTTTTGGCTGCGGATTCTGAATTCAGAAGAATGGACACATTTGAATTTCACATTCAGCCTCAGCAGCATGACCCCGCTCTTCGTGTGTAGTCCCGTCCATTTGTCTTTGTGCGCTGTGCCCTGGAATAGTGATATACAGTCAGTGCACCGTGTCTCAGCTTGGCACTGTGCTGTGGAACCAGAACTTCACGTTGGAGACGAGCAGTCTACCCCATCATGCCCCAGCCTGTTCCGTCACAGTCCCCTCCCTCAACGAGGAAATCAACTGCGCTTGTTTGTCAAGTAATCAAGGAGCTGTTGAACAATGAAGACTACATCAATATGCTCAACAGTGTAGTCAGCAATGCAGTCGACAAGGCCTTCACTAAACTCAACAGCCGTGTTGAAGTGCTTGAAGGTCAAGTCCATGATCTCCAAAATGAATGCGACAACAAGTCACACCAGATCACAGTTCTCAAGAAGGAGATAAGTCAGCAGTCAGACCGAATCCAAAATCTTGTCCAGGGTCAACTCGACCTCGAGCAGTACTCCAGACGTAACTGCATCCGGATCTTCGGTGTCAGAGAAGCAGCAGGGGAATGCACCGACAACATACTGTGCGACATTGCTCAGAGCAAGCTAGGAATCACCATAAACCCAGCAACAGACATAGACCGGAGCCACCGCACAGGAAGGAAGAAACCTGAATCGGCCTCTCATTCTCCCAGACCAATCATCGTCAAAATGACCTCGTACAAAAAGAAGCATCAAATCCTCACAGCAAGAAGAAAACTGAAAGGAAGCGGTATCTCCATTCATGAAGATCTCACGAAGCACAATGTCGATCTCCTACGCAAAGCAACACACCACCAGAAAGTGAAGAATGCCTGGTCATCAGACGGTCGTATCATAGTCGAAATACCTGCGTCACATGGGAAAACGATCAACAAAGTAATCAGAAGTGAAAGTGATCTGGCCAGATTATGACTTCAACTTCTCAAAGTCCCCCACCTCCATGTATGTATCCTGTAAGTTTCTGTAGTTTTTGTAAGAGACAACGGGCTCAAGATAATATCTGTTATTTTTGTGCAACCTCTAGTTCCAGTCGCCTGAGGGCATTAGAAGAAGATGAAGATGGTGTATCTGTACTTAGTACTGAAACAGAATATTTCATTCCAAGTGAATTTGCCTCTATGATGAATGGTACGTTTTCAGAAATGTTTACGTGTCTGCATTTCAACTGTCGAAGTTTGAAGGGTAACAGTGATAACTTTATATCGTGCATTAATTCCTTGAATACTGAAATATCTATTATTGCTGTATCTGAAACATGGGCACAGGGAAATGAATCCCCTCAGTTTACGTTGCCCCAATATAAATTCCTCGGAAGGGGAAGAACAGATAAGAGAGGTGGAGGTGTTGGTATGTTCATTAATAGAAAATATAATGTTAAACAGAGATGTGATTTAGAGGTTTTTGATCAATGTATTGAGTCAACATTTGCTGAAATTATCAATTTGAAGGATAAAATTGTTATTGGCGTGGTATACAGACCCCCCAATCAATCTCTTCAATCATTTCTTACTGGTCTACAGCCAACATTACAGAATATATCTCGAGAAGGTAAACATTGTATCCTACTTGGTGATTTTAATGTTGATTTATTGAGTTCCGACAGTTCCACTCACCAATTCTTGGACTTAATTCTTACCTCCTCATACACTCCTACTATTTTTAAACCAACACGTGTAACAAACCACTCTGCAACCTTACTTGATAATGTATTCATTAATCGTCCTGAAAATGTAGTTAAGTCTGGTATATTGATTTCAGATGTGAGTGATCATTTATCACCCTTTGTCATCTATCACCTTGGCCGTCAGCAGGTGAGCACCGAAAAGGAATCATCCACTTATATTTACAAAAGAATGATACATGAAGAGGGTATGACAAATTTTTTTTCATTGCTCCAGTCTTATGAGTGGAGCCACCTGGAAAATATTCCAGACATCAATGAGAAATACTCTGTTTTTATATCTCATTTTATGACCCTGTACGATGAGTGCTTTCCTATAAAGAAACTTGATAAAAAAAAATATGAGAAAAAACAAACTTGGTTTAACAGCCATCTGAAGAAGTTGTGTAAAAAGAAATACATTTTGTACCGTAAATACATCAAGAATCCTACAATGTACAGAAAAGAGATTTACGTCAAATATAGAAATTTTGTGAATAATGAAATACGACGTGTTAAGCGGGAATATTATCATGGTATTTTTGATAGAGTAAAAAATGACCAAAAAGGTACATGGAAGGCGATTAACGAAGTCTTGAATACATCGAAGTCTAAAACTACATGTGCAAGTATTATGAAAGAAGGTGTTCTGATTGAGGATAAAGAAAACATTGTGAATTTATTCAATGATTATTTTAGTAATATTGGTTCTGAGTTGGTTAGAAATATGCCCCCGTGTTCTATGAATAATGATTTTTCAGAGTATTTAAGACCGAGAGTATTACATACTATGTTTTTTAACCCCATTTCTGAATCTGATTTGATTACAGCTGTATTAAGTATAAAGGATAATAAGAGTTCAGGGCATGATGGCATAGAAGCATTTATTGTCAAAAAATGCATTCATTTGATTGCATCCCCATTATGCCATATTTTCAATACTTCAATTGAAAAAGGTGTTTTCCCAAGTGATATGAAAATCGCAAAAGTTATCCCAATTTTTAAATCTGGGGATAATCGTCTCTGTTCTAATTATAGACCAATTTCTATTTTGTCCATTTTTTCAAAGGTTTTCGAAAAGTTGGTACACAAACGATTGATCTCATTCTTGGAAAAAAATGCAATCCTGTATCAAGGGCAATTTGGTTTCAGACAAGGATATAGCACATTTATGGCCCTTTTAGAATTTGTCAATAATGCTACTTTGGCTTTTGAAGAAAAAAACATTGTTATTGGATTATTCTTAGACTTATCAAAAGCCTTTGATACTATTGATCACAAAATTCTGATAAGTAAAATGTATCATTATGGAATTAGAGGCAATGTGTTAAACTGGTTTGAAAGTTATTTGTTAAACAGAAAACAATATGTGTTTATTGATAATCATACTTCACAATTTCAACATATCAATGTTGGTGTCCCACAAGGATCAGTGTTAGGTCCATTACTCTTTTTGCTTTATGTAAATGACCTGGCTTTTGTAAGTGATGTTTTAAAGCCCATTATATTTGCTGATGACACAAACATCTTTCTGTCAGGCAAGGATATCCATGATATGAATGTTGTATTCAATGCAGAACTTGAAAAGGTGTATTCCTGGTTTTTATCCAACAAACTCACTATTAATTTTGAAAAAACAAATTTTATGATATTTAGACCTCAGCAATTACAGCTAGATACAGCTTTGTTTGATTTATCCATTAATGACCAAAAAATAAGTAATGTTAAAAAAATAAAGTTTCTTGGTGTCATTATTGACGAACATCTCACATGGAAAGATCAAGTGCAAAATATTTCAGGTAAAATAGCAAAAGCAGTGGGTATTTTAAACAGATTGAAGAGCTTGCTTCCTCTTCGAATTATGTTAAATATTTATAATACCTTGGTTTTGCCACATCTTTCATATTGTACTGTTGTATGGGGAAACTGCTCTAAATATCTTTTGGACAGATTGCTTGTTTTGCAGAAACGTGCAGTCCGTTGTGTCTCAAACTCTCACTTTTTAGCTCCAACAAACCCTTTGTTTGAGAAATTGAAGGTTTTAAAGGTCTTAGATTTGTATACATTGCAGGCAGCATGCTTCATGTACAAATTTTCTAGGGATTTACTGCCTGATGTTTTTAAAGAGTATTTTATTTGTAATAACAAAGTTAATTTGTATAGAACTAGAAACTCTGATAAATTGTATGTACCATTTTACCGTCTTAGCCTGTCAAGAAAGTCAATAAGGTATACAGGCCCAAAAATATGGAACTCAATTACCCCCAGTTTGAAATCATGCCCCACCATTTCATCATTCAAAAGACAGTTTAAGTTACAGTTGATTAATGCATACCGGTATTGTTCATAGAACTGTACTGTGTCTATACAGTGCACTGGCTGATTCTCGGCATGTGTTGTTCTGTGTTCTCTGTTCGGGCGCCTGCTCGGTGACCTTCACCCCGGCGCGCTGGCGGGGTGCGCGCGCCGGGGTGGGGGTCGCCGGGCGGCCGCCTCGGGTGGAGGATGTAGGGTGGTACAGGTTGGGAATCGCGCGCGTGCCTGTGGTGATTATGATCGGAGCCTTCTACATTCATTGTACAATGTATTACAATTATTCTTTTACACTGTACTCAGTACATGTATCGTAATGGAGAGCTCTGATCATGTTGGAAGTGGTGCGCCCTCAGTGGCGGGGCGTGGCTCACGATATTGCTTATAGAATATTATATGCTCAAACCATATATATATTTTTTAAATTGCATTCAATGATAATTCTTGCCCATTTTTGTCCCACCCTTTTTATGGTTGTTTTTGGTATGTCGTGGTTCCTTCCTTTTGGATGTGCTTTTTTTTCTTCTTCTTCTTCTTCTTCTTGCCCCTATTTATTGCAAATCCAGTTCTTTTTTATGCGACTCATGATTTATGTAACAGTGTATAACGACATACAGTTTTAATATTGTATATTTGCTCAGGGGATCAGCCTCGAAAGGCCAATGGCCTACTGCTGATCTCCTCCACCATTTATTTTAATTGTTATGTCAATCTGGAACACACACTTTTTAACTTTTAACTGTGATTATGTATTTATCCAAAATAATTTTTGGTTTGTATGTATGTGTTAGAACTGATTGATTGTGTATTTATATGTTTTTACCTGAACTGTGGAAATAAACTGAATTGAATTGAATTGAATTGAAAATTGAGTTAATTGCAATATTTTCAGAAAGCTATTTGTGGCCTCCTGATTTAATGATTCAATGGTATGTATGTGTCTGTCTGTCTGTCTTGTGTGTGAGGACAAAATCACCACAGCTGTCAAGTTAATAAAGTACAACTGTTTCATATTGCTGGAGCTTATTTTGCATTTGTTTCAAACTCCATCCCTCTCATTTTTATCTCTCAACAGGAAATTCTTGTCTTCTTTAGGTGACCATCTCAGTAGCTCAAATGTGTATGTATGGTTCACATCTTTAAAGGGAGAACTTGGCCTAGAGCTTGTAGATGCATTGAATAAAAGCAGTGAAATTAAAGCTAACTTCTGAGAACATGGACACTATAAAACTCTGTGTTGTGCAAATGAAGAAAAAAAAACATATGATCTAGGGGGCGTTTCATGAAGGAACTTGTCGGATAAAATGTCCGACAAGTCAATTATATCCGACAAGTTCAGAGAAATCAGCCAATCAGACTAAAGAATTTTTCAAAACTTGTCGGATATAATTGACTTGTCAGATATTTTATCTGACAAGTTCCTTCATGAAATGCCCCCTGGAGTTCTTACTGAATGGAGGTTTGATTTCCCTGCTTTTATTCAAACTAACCGGCTCTGCTAAAACGATATCGAATATCATTGGGCTTCTAGCGCCCCAGTGATTATCCCTACTAACAATAAGCGATTAGTCCTTATTCATAAAGGCGCATTTATACTTGTTTATTCCCTACTAATTGCTTATGATACATATAGTTGTGTATATGGTTTTTATGGATATATTATTGTTCAGAAAGGTTTTTTCTTTCTCTCTATCTTTTTTTCCCTTTTTTTTTTCTTTGCATAACTGCTTAACCAATGTTTACCAAAACCAGCCATAAGGCCTCCTTGCTATAAGCTTTTGTCAGTTGGCAATAATCATTAAAAGATATACAAATGTTCTTGCTTATCAACCTGGCATAGCACATGAAACAAACCTTGCATTTGTTGCCTAGGGAAGTAGTTTGGATGAAAACAAAAATAACATGCTCAAATTGGTGCAAAAAAAAAAATGATGTCAGTAATATGTGTTTAGTAGAATGAAAGCTGATAAAAAAATGAAGATTTCAACATAGTACATAAAACTTTTTGGCTATTATACACTTGTTTATTAGGGAAGCAAAGATGTTAATGAATAATATTTGTGAAGGCCTGAACACCTTTTTCTTGAAAGTCTATGTGTCACTGATGCATACCCCAGATGTTTTGGGGAAATATTCCCTCCAAGAAGAAATAGTAATATACGCGTTATTAAAATGAAATAGGGATACAACACAAATGCTGTCACATTGAAATAACAACAGTATAGATAAAAGCTGAATTTGTTTAACAACAGTATTAATAAAACTTAATTTGTTTTATCTTCAGATCTTTATAAAGTGTTGTTTGCTTTTCCTTTAGATGTTTGTCTTTTATTTGAAATAATTTTGCTTTTTTGAAGAAAAAAAAAAGTCGTAAAAAGCATACATGTGCAAAAGGTGTATCGTAATGATACACAAGTGTTGGGATTTAGTTCTACTAACACTGCTTCATGCAAGTGCTGAGCTGCCAACAAGTATCTTTGTATGATATTTATATTAAAGTATTACTGTTTTACTTTTAAAATGACATTACCTGCTTAATATACATTTACAATTTATATATGATTTTTTCAACATTTAAGTTCCTTGTTGTTTGTTTTGAGTTGTTGGGTTGTTTTGGTTTTTTGGGGGGGATATTTTTGTTTTTGTTTTATTATTCATCAGTATGCTTTTAGAGTTGCGGATATTGGCATCATGCTCATAATTTTCGTGCCATCAATGACGAGGATTGGTCTTAGTATGGTATTTCCATTGTATTAGCATTTCACTCATTAATTTTTACATGTTATTACTCTTTTCTTTCATATATTAGTATTATTATGGGATTCTGTACATGTAATACATTTTACATGGTATTGCGTTACATAGCATCATGATTATGATGATTACTTGTATCTTTAAGTGTAAACACCATCATTCTCATCAGTGCTGTCATTACTACCATTACCTTCATCATCAACATCATTATCATTATCATCATCACCGTTAACATCACCATGGTCTTTGCCATTTTATTACCATCATTATCGCGTCTATTATCTTGCCATCAATTTCATCATCATCATCATCATCATCATCATCATAATCGTCACTACCAGCATCGCCATGGTCTTCATGGTGTTATTGTTATCATTATTGTCACTTTTAACGCATCATTGTCACCATCATCACCACAGTCACTGTCATTACCAACATTTTTATCATCGTCATCATCACTTCCATTACCATCATCATCAATATCATCATCATCATCATCATCACCATTACCATCATCATCATCATCATCATCATCATCATTACCATTACCATCATCATCATCATCATCATCATCATCATTACCATTACCATCATCATGTTATTGCCATCATCATTGTCATCATCATCACCACAGTCTCTGTTTTATCACCATCAACATATCTGTCATCATCATCACCACAGTCTCTGTTTTATCACCATCAACATATCTATCATCATCACTTTGATTATACCATCATTATCTACATCATAATCATCATCATCGTTATTATCAACAGCATCATTGTAATCATTTTATTGTCACCAGAGTTACCACCTTTCTTATCTCACCATCAACTTTTTCATCATCATCACCATTATCACCATTACCGCCACCACCATCAACATCACCCTTTTCCTCATTACCATTATCACGTCATCATCATTTCTTTCAACATCATCATCACCACTGTCATCGTCATCATTCTTATGTTTTGATGACTACTTACCTTGAGATTAGTATATGTTCCATCCACCAGTTATTTTTATTTTACTTTTTTTTTCCTCATTCCAAACCAATTCTATGCGTTGGTGAACCAGGAAAGATGGCCCTGCACCTAGTGATTTTTTCCCCAGCTAAGTTCTGTCAGATGCCAATCAGGACAATTTCCAAATGGCAATAGCGCCATCTACAGGGCAAAGCCACACAGTCTATGAGCAGAACTGGTACCCAGCAGATTGTTGTCTGTCAGTATTTGGCTTGATTTTACACATAGTCAATGTTAACCTATTTATTCCTTTGTGTGTATATCATAATGTTTCTTTTAGATACCATTTGCTACCTAAATGCCACTCATGTAATATTAGCCTTTGAGAGTTTGCTACTATTCACTGGTTTTCCAATATGCAGCTGTATTTGTGCAGGAGGAATACATGATCTGCATAATTGTGTTCTTATAAAGTTTGGCTTTAGCCTCCACATTCAGCTATGTATATTTGTGCTAAAATGTTGAAGTAAAACTATGGAAATACTGAACCAAAATGTGACTATATTTTCATCTTCCGATGTGATGAAATAGAGAGCATGCAGCTATGAAAATTAGCCCAAATTCCAATAAATAACAGTAGTCTCAGAAGTCATTCTGTGACATTGTATTCCAACCGAACATTGAAGGCATTGATGATATCAAGCTACTATATAAACGGGAAGTTGGAAAGGGAATTATCCCTCTCGCTCCAGTGGACAAACAGGAAGTCCCTACAATTTCAGCAAACTACATGTCCAGGCATATTACATGGCTGATAGTGACTTTTTGGTCATAGTCTGTTAGCAGGTTTCTGTTTTGACCACAAGGCTGTAGTTTGTCTTACAAAAGCTGTAAAGTGCAATTTCAAGTTGACTGTAATGAAGAGATTGGAGAATAGAAGTATCGAAGTTTCAAAGTAACTTCACCTAAACAAAACAAAACAGTTATTGAAGTGTAAAGGGGAATGTAATCCAAATATTTATGTGGATTTGACTCAGTTTGAGTGAATGCGGCAATATTATACTGTAAAAGCTGAAATTTTCGCGCGTTTCGCGCTACCAGAAACTAGCGCGAAAATAAAAGCAAGCGAATATATTTGTTTGCCATACTTTTTAGTAGTTAGCGTCTTGATTCCGCGGAATTCAAAACAGGCGAAACTCTTCTAACCCCGCCAAGCACGAAAAATTAGTCATGTGAAAATATCCACTTTTATAGTAGTAGAAGACATCAGACTATATACTGTAGAACAAGGAATGTTCGCGTGCATTTTAATTTTGCGAGAGCCAAGATTTGAGAAATTAAAATGCACAAAAAGTTCTTGTCTACACTATATACATTGAATGTTAGAGGCAACTCGCAAAAATTTCATGCCGCAAAAAAGGCCGTCAGCTCCAATTCGCGAAAATTTCGTGCCGCGAAAATATCATGTTTTACAGTATAGTAGAATCATAAAAGTTTCAAAATAATCACACCTGAACAAAAAAGTTACAGGTATAATTTGAAGAGGTATGCAGTCCAAACACATGTGCTTCGAATGAATGCTGGAATATTAGTAGAACACATCAGCGATGTTTGAAGAAAGGTGGACGGATCTTTCAAAAGTTATGAATTTTTACAGTTTCCATGCAGCCATCACTGGATTAGAAGACTCCAACAGTTTATGCTGTCATGCATGTACAACAATATAAAGAAAATGTAATGGGAATTAATTTACACATAATTTCATATCTACAAAAAGTACACATTACCTCCTCTAAATACTAAATGTAATATAACTCCTCCTGTTTTCAGAATTACATGTAGGTAATAAAGTCAGGTGTTTTGCTTGTTTGTTTTTTCATTATGCTAGAAAAGCAAAAGGATGAATATTTGGCGACATGATTACTGTAAAACACGATATATTTGCGGCATGAAGATTTCGCGAATTGGAGCTGACGACCTTTCTGGCAGCATGAAATTTTCGCGAATTGTCACTGGCATCCACTGCATATTGTGTAGGCAAGAACCTTTGTGTGCATTTTAATTTTGCAAAAGTTGCCGCTCATGAAATTCGCAAAATTAAAATGCACGCGAAGATTCCTCGCTTTACAGCATGTTACGGTCTCACATGTCTTACACAAAAGTTTGCACTAAAGTTCCGTTTTGTTTTGTTTTTCATAAAATCGATAAGGAAACACATGAAATTTTTGTTTTGTTGCAATAACCTAGAAATTATGCACTCTAGGTGGAAGGGGTTGTAGTGTAATTGCCAGTGTATCGGCCAAAATCATGATTTTGTGTTATTAATGTACCGAGGTACCTAAATCAGTTAGAAATTTGTTCAGGACATTATTATAGCAGCTGTTAGACCCATGGACACATCGATTAAGCTAGCTATAGGTTTTCATTGATGCTCTTATCTAATACTTGTCTTCAGGGTTTTCTGTTTTGCCTTCAAATTCTACCTCATAATGGCATGGCATTGAATATAACCTCAACTTGGGCGGACTTGTGTCATACTTGAGTGCACACACTACACAACAATTTAATACTGCACAATAACTTCCCACTCAGGACAGCTGCACACAAACACACAGTGACACACAAATACACACAGAAACACACACACAAAGACATACATATATGCACACTTGTTGGTATACTGTAATACATACAGACAGTGTTGTGGTATAATATGCAAGTGAGGGGAAATTGTGCTGGCAGTGTGTGTCTTTGTGCGTGAAAAGGACCTGCCCGGAAAGAGCATATCACGCACCGTAAGCTGCATCATAATCAATACACGGCAGGCTTTGAAAGATCTTCCCGCGAGAAATCAGATGACTCTCTATGTAGCTACACATGCCACTGCTTTTCATGTGCACCAACTACCAGCCACTTTAGTGCCCGCTCTTCCTGCGGTTGGCTGGTAGTTCCGAAGGGGTGTAAACAGTTTCCCCACTGGAAAGGGGGAGTACCTATTACTCACTGGCTAGTACCACCCACCTTCCCAGAATTGCGGCGGACATGGGGCATGAATATACATGCAGAGGGTCAACTGTGACTGGTCTTTGCACGTTAAGGCCGCAGCGTAAGCACAGACTGACCGCTGCAACATTTGTAATGTCTCCCATATTTAGAAGTTGTACTTATGTGCCTTGAACAAAGAGGAGGATTCAATTATGCCCCCTTTGAGCCCACAGTTCACTGATACCCACTGTGCCAAACATTAGCAGCGTGCGTATGTGGTATAAAGTGGAGAAACAGGTGTAGCTTGTTTGGTTCCACAACTTCACAGTCTGTACCTCTCTCCACATGGTGTATACTGGTGTGGTGGAGGTATTTTGATCACATCGTCCATGGTCTATGATACGCCGGCTCTCACTCAACTTCATATTCAGTGTGAATTTTAACTCACTGTAGCTGCAGTTCTTCCATCCACGGTTCTTCCATATATCGGTTGTTGTTTGTTGCTGAATGTGTCACTAGTTTAGTGGACACCACTCAGGAAGGACCAAATCAGTGAAGAGAATTGTTTTATTCATCGTGAGGAGTGTTTGTGTCTCATTGCTCAGCCATGCTTAAAAGAGGATTTGGGACTTTGTTGCGAGAAAAATTTGCATGGAAACTGTCGACAACATGAAGAACGACAAGGATCCGTAACTGTGCAGATTTGCATAGTCTCTTCCGAGTCCTGTGAGAGATCTTTGAAAACAGTTTAGTACTCTCATTTCAGCTTGCAGACAGAAAATACAATACCATTTTTGCTTTCTTACGTGTATGAAGTTACTGTCGTTTACAAACAAGGACAAAGACAAAAACAACAACAAACAGATTGCTGTCGAACTTCTGACGAAAAATACCTTTGTGTGTCTGGAACCAGACCCAGAATGGACGCCATTATACAGTAGGTTATCTGGTGTACATATACGGAAATCAGATGTCTTTGATTATCATTAAATGATATAGTTCACTTGATTGCTTTTTCCATCATCCCATTTTCAACAGACTTGTGTCTTTTCCAGCAGGACACTGCGATTCATTTCCCCGGAAGGCCTCTGCTCAGTTTATTTATTTGTTTGATTTGTTGTAAAATGTGCGCTATCAAAACGTGGAAATATGCACGTGCTTTTCTTGTACTTGTGGGAAATTGAGACACGAGGAGTTTACATATATACATGTATATATCTGCTTTATTATCTCCCTCTAAAGTTGTCACTTTCATTCTTTCATTTTACAAGTAGTAAAAAACAACAAACAACAACAATCACAAGCTCTCCATTGACCTACCACGTGTATGTACAATGTACTTTACGTAAGTCTTTTCAAAGTCACTTGCCAGACGTTGGATTTCTCAACATTTGCGAAGATTTCTGCGCTGCCAATTTTGGACATGTTATTGACTGGTGGAAAACTTTCCATTGCCATGACTGCTTTTGTGCAGAATAATTGCAAAGTTATCCCCCTCTTTCTTCTTATATGTTCAGGACTACTAGGAGATGGTACAATATGACAGAATTGTGTGCGATCTAAAAGAGATCATTATATTCCTGATGCTGTTTTATTGCCAATATTGAAATAATCCTTTTTACTATGATTTCATTGTTATTATTGTTAGCATTATTATTATTATTGTCATTATTATTATTATTATTATTATTATTATTATCATTATTATTATTATTATTATTATTATTATTATTATTATTATTATTATTATTATTATTATTATTATTATTATTATTATTATTATTATTATTATTATTATTATTATTATTATTATCATCATCATCATCATCATCATCATCATCATCATCATCATTATTGTTATTTTTCATATTATTAATGTTACCATGTTTATTAGTAACACCATCGGTATCATTGTGATATCTCATTATCATTATCATCTTCTTCATTTTAGCTGCATTCTGACTGAATCTGACAGGAAAATCATAGACAAGTTATCATTCTCAATGGAAGAAATCTGGTAGTTGGTCAAATCTGGCAAGCATCGATCTACAATATATGGCAGCACATCCCAGGCGAAAGTTTCATGTTCAGAATTCTCAAAACAAAAGCTACCGGCAGAAATCTTTGTAAAAAGAAGAACCCTGAAAAAAACAAAAATCAGGACCCCCCCCCCCCCCCAACCCAAATTTCATACTGTCACAGTAATTTAGATGATAAGGCAAGAGACTGGCAGCTTTTAGGAGCTTTTTTTTCTGCTTGTTGCCATGGCAATGGCCTTAAAGGACAAGTTCACCTTCATAAACAGAAGGATTGAGAAAATGCAACAATATTAGTAGAACACATCAGTGAAAGTTTGAGGAAAATTGGACAATCGATGCAAAAGTTATGAATTTTTAAAATTTTTGTGTTGGAACCGCTTGATGAGGAGACTACTACAGCTTGTGAGTCATATGCGTACAACAGTATAAAGAGAATGTAAAAGAAAATTCAACATATTTTCACTTTTTTTGCATAATAAAAGAGCACTTGACTTGCCTCCTTCTAAAGGCAGGGGGAATAATATTACCCATAACATTTGTCGGTAACGAGTCAGGGGAATGTGTACTTTTTTCAAAAGATGGAATTTTGTGAAATTCTCTTTATATTTTCCTTATATCATTGTACGTAAGTTATTCATCCACTGCAGTAGTCTTCTCATCCAGCGGGTACTGCACAAAAACTTCAAAAATTCATAAATTTTGAACGGATTGTCTGATATTCCTCAAACTTTAAATGATGTGTTCTACTAATATTGCTACATTCTCTCAATCCTTATGTTTATGAAGGTGAACTTGTCCTTTAATTGCAATTTATCATCATTGTAGCGACATGGCCACAGCATTTGAATTTTTCATTGCTAGACCATTTGCGATGTAGAATGTTACTGATGACAAAATGTCAGGAAGAACAATTAATTTGCATTGTGCATATGATGGATATAACACAGGGGCTCAAATACACTAAAGTAGCTTGAATCAAATCCATGGTTTTTATTTCATCTATGAACTACAAGCAAAAAATACTGTATTCATACATGTTGCACATGCTAGTGTTAGCACACATTCATTAGTACTGTAAAACGAGGAGTGTTTGTGTGCATTTTAATTTTGCGGATTTCGCGAGAGCCAAGATTCGCAAAAATTAAAATGCACATGAAAGTTCTTGTCTACACTATACGCATTGAATGTTAAAGACAACTCACAAAAATTTCACGCCGCAAAAAAGGCCGTCGGCTCCAATTCGTGAAAATTTAATGCCGCGAAAATATTGTGTTTTACAGTATTGGATGGATGTCTGTTGGCATAGGCAGTAAGCACTATGTCCTGCACATACGCACTGATAATTTGCATAATCCATGGGCCTGAATGTAAATTACCAGCAGCTGCCAGCTGGCAATTATCCGACGACAAGTGGTCGTTTATCAAACAAGTTGTAACATCATTGGAATTAATTGAAAATACATCTTTTTTGTGAATGATATGTCAGGTGATATATTGTGTTTTCCAGTTTTCCATGAGTACACTTCATGTAATTTTGAAATAAGACTTCAATATACACTTGAAGAAGTCACATTCTACAGGTGTATGCATGATTTTATGATTAAAACTAGAATAATAATAATAATAATAACTATTTCTTATTGAGCATAGAAAAGCACTCCGAGAGCGCAGACCTCCGCCAAGCAGTTACTTTCTACCGATGATCTTGCTCTTCCGTAGAGATCAGTGATTTCCGCCCACTGAAAAATCGCCTGATTTCCCAATATAGAAACCTTTGTTACGTCATAAACCCTCAGATGCGCGTCGCGCCTCGCCCCAGCAGAAACTAGAGCACGCACTTTTAGTGCGTGCATGAAAACTTCAAAAATGCGCAGCTTGAACTCCCAAGTTCATTGACCCCACATGGCAAAATATCGAAAATCCTTCATAAAACCCATACAAATTTACGGATCACTACCAAAATGTAATCATCTGTTCCTTGTTTCATTCTCAACCTTTCCTGCAAGTTTCATCCAAATCTGTTTACTACTTTTTGAGTTATTGTGCACACGGACAAACAAACAAACTCTAACTAACTAACTACCAAACAAACCAAAAGTAACGAAAACAACCTCCTCCCTTGGCAGAGGTAATGATGATTCAAGTGCAGTCCAGTGCAACGGAAAGGGGGCACAAAATGTTATTGGGTAAATGTATACAAATATGTGTGATTCTATTCCTCTGATATGCGTGATGATTGATGTGTCATACCATGATGAACTGAGTCATTGTTCATCGTTTTCCTTTTTTTTCTGCTTTCAGAGACCATTCTGCCCATCCCCCCCCCCCCCATTGGTATCTACCTAGGGCAGAAAATAGGATGCTCATGAATAATTTAGTATATCGGAACAGCTCATCAAGGATAATAAGTTTACAGTGGCCAGTTAATTGTGGGCGGACATGAATACTAAGAGCTTAATGATCATCACCATAATACAGATTTGATCAAGGCAAACAACCTGTTAATTGTTTTTCTAGAGCTATCCCGTTCAACTCCCCCATCCACCCTGTCATTACTGCCATCGATGACGAAAATGGCACTGAAGCGTGGAAATTATCGTTCAACATGATGTAATATAAGGCCGCTGACCCTTTTTGCGGAACCCTGTCTCACGCACACCCACACCCACACAAATCTAGATAGTAAACCGCATTGTTTTACTGAACTTCCGTGGTGATACCAATGAAAACCAAATTCCACGAAGGGCAAGTACGTAGTGTAATCTATCATCTCCAAAAGTATTACAGCATGTGTGGTAAATAGTACTTATACTATATATACTATATACTATACGTCCAGTTGTCTGGGCTATAACCCTTCCTATTGCGTGAGAAGGGCTCGATGTGACACAGCCAGATGCCAGGGTCGACAGGAAACGCTCCAGATTAAACGGGACTAAGAACAAAACCAACATTATTTACTGTTTGGAAAGTGGCTGGTAGACTGTATATATACCCTGTTGGTCATCCACCCACATTACATACTGCATTCTGACTGTATGTTGACCCCTTACTCTGACAGAAATACCACTGATGTCTACAGTATTGGAGTTACGTTCACACCCCCGACTCAGCCGACCGCTTGCCAACTTCACATATTTTGCTCAATCGCACAACCGCACACAAACTGATCGATAAATTGCAATATGCCATGGTACATTTAAAATGTGATAGCCATAGTTGGCCACAGTATGTTTCCGCCATGGACTAATGTTACTAGCCCTAGGGAGCATGCCCACTTGCCCCAACCTTAGAAAGAGAAGGGAGAATGTGTCATAATGGTAAATAGGTACAATATGATTTGATGCATCAATGCTCGACTGTTTTTGGTTGAATTCAACTTTTTGTTCCCCCATTAGCTGCTCAAACCAATTCCTCACAGGAATCTGATTTATTGCTAGGAAAGGCTTTTGAAATTGTAGCTCTGTTTTTAATAGGGGAATGTGAGGCAGGAATAATCAAGGGGGAAAGTCTACTCTTTGAAATTAGCAAAATGTGTCATTTCATTGCTATGGCAACTTGTTTGTTTGCCGCCTCGCACTAGACGGAGGCATTGATTTGAAAGTTTTAAGCTCGTACTTATCTGTTTTATGGTGGGGCCTTGGAGCACTTTGCCATAGAAGTCTTTCTTTAATGGTGAAGTGTTTTGTGCTAGTGCCCTGCGGTGCTAAGATGGAGTTAATGTATATTGTGCTGTCTTGCTGCGGTGCTGAGATTGGCTGATGCATTAGTCTCGACAAGATCTACTAATCCAGTCAGATTAATGCTTTTTTTATAGGTCCCCTTGATGTTGTTTGCACCTGCAGTTTGTCATGGTTGCGCCAACAGGCTTTTGCTTAGGCAACTGGGATGTATTGTATGCATGTTTTCATTTTTGTGAATTTTGCGAGTCAGGTGATATTCACAAAATCAACAAATCCGGGAAAATATTGTCTTTCATAATTCAGATTTGCGATGGGAAGTCACCATTTTTTCTCCTGAAAAAGGGATAGTTAATGCTAATTTCTCATTTCCCCGCAATGGTTTCTAATTACAAAATATACAGTATCATATATATGACAACGCAACATTTTTCGATATCTGGGACAAAAATCCTTGCTTTATGTCCATATACATGTAGTTTTCATACTATTTCTTTCCTTATTTGGTAATTGCCAAATTTGTTACAGTGTTTTTGATAACTCGGGTTCATGATTTCAGTGTTTGCCTGGTTTCCTTGAAGATTTTATCGTCTAATCATCATAGCATGAAAATCTTTGGGGTTTCGTTTTTCATCTCCCTCGTTTCATTCTTTCCTCTGTTCTCCATTCCTTATTTCTTCACCTTCTTTGTCCTCATCTTCTCACGATTCACGTCCAGTCTCCTCCAAACCCAGCCTTCTTCTCCTTGTCCTCCAGAATAACTTTTCAGATGTCCTTCTCCCCAATTTCAACTTCTGTCCGCTCCCACTCACTCCAGCATTGAGCCAAAAGGAAACTGTTGTTATTTCATTTGGTTCCTTCAAGTGTTAAACACTTCTTGGTTCCGAGGTTGAGTTCACAAAGAGGTGAAATGACCAGAAATTTGTCAGATTTCCTTTGGTGACTTTTTGGATGGTCCTTATTTCTTGGTTGTTGCTATTTTTGTCCTTTCCTGTCATAATTTTGCAAGTACAGAAATGGGCCAAAAAAAAAAAACACACAGAAGAGATTGCTATTAAAAACATTTTCATTCCTGCCAAAAGGTTCCTGGATGCAAGTAGTTCAGACCTGTCCATACAAGAGAGGATTTGTATCGGTGGAATTTTGTCAACCCTTGGAATATGAAATGTGTTTTTATTTCCTCTCTTTTCCCAGGTATAGATCATAGAATTGATAGTTTAAGGAAAGAATGATGCAGGATATTGGGGGGAAAAAAGCAATCAAGTATTATGCTGGCAGGCAGTACTAGTTTGTAATCGATTCAATTGAATTGATATTGATTTCAGAATTTGAGGATATGATATGCACAGTCGTACTTCACTCATGTGATATAAAGTAGCAGCCAAGTAGACAAATTCATGCAAAACCATGAAAACATCCTGTCGACATGCAAATGTCGTTCAGTACTTTTTACTGCCGCAAAGTGACGGAAGAGTGCTATGTGAAAATGAATGCTTGTGTGTTGTATACATACAGCATGAATGATGGCTGTGTGTACACTTGTGCTCAAAGATAAGTGAAAAGTTTGTAGAAATGAAAGTTTGTACGTATAGCGGCTCCTGGATGAAAAAGTTGTTGATTCAATCATGCGTATCCTCAATCTGAGTTTGTGTTAACTTCAGGACTCTTTGATCAATTAAAATTTTAGCAGACTCAGCTTTCACTGCCTGTGCAGAAGACCTGCATTTCCATATATCGTAAAATTATTATTTTTTCTCTTCTCTAGACACACTCTCTATCTACCTATCCATCTGTCTATATCCCTGTCTATCTATTTATCTCTCTATATAAATCTATCTATCTCTCTATCTATCTATATATCTATCTATCTATCTATCTATCTATCTATCTTTCTATCTATATATCTATCTATCTATCTATCTATCTATCTATCTATCTATCTATCTATCTTTCTATCTATCTATCTATCTATCTATCTATCTATCTATCTATCTATCTATCTACATTGTATCTATCTATCTCTATCTCTCATTCTCATTTACTTCTCTGTGTGTCACTGCTGTTTCTTTGATATCTAGCCTCCTTATCCCAGCCTCCTTGGGCTTTCTCTCCAGATAATTGCCCAATACTAAGCACACACAACAAGGTGATGGTGCGTGCAGAAAGCAATCCAAGAGTTACAAACATGTTTATGTGGGTTAGCTGATGAAACCTTAGTTGTAATATCAATACAGGACTTCACTCTATTCTTACGAAAAAGCTATTTTATCCATTCCGGGTCCAGTTTAATCATGGCTTCTCCGTACTTACGACTATGTTGCTCTCCCCATTTCTTTTCGACAGCTTGCGCAAGAAGACGCGGGCGCACGACCCCAACCGCAGGGTTCAGCTGGCCCTGGACAGCGTGAAGGAGGAGTCCGCGGCAACGACGACCCCGCCCTCGATGCGAAGGTACAAGAAGCGGGAGGATGGGAGACCGCAGGTGCAGCTCAAGATCGGGGGAGACGATGAGTCTGAGACCGACGCCGTGGACGGCGGAGAGAAGAACGACACCGACGACAACTACGAAGATGGTGAGTTTAAGGAGATTAGTAAGAGAAGCATTAACCGTCTCTGGGCCATGATCATACAATCAATATGACGGAGTATCCACTTACCTTGCCAATGGCAACGGCAGACTTGACTCCTTTGGCTGCTTGAGCATCTCAGCTGATTTTGTGCTGGCGTGCATATAATGTCCTTGGAGGTGATAAGACCTTGTAACTCATTTGGCATTAGATATGATTAAAAAACCTTCTAACTCAGTCTTGAGTATCAGACATAGTGATTTGAGTTCTATAAATTACAATCGTTACTGTAATCGAAATATATTATTTGATGCCAACATTGATGTTCGTTTTGCAAAAATGTTTTTAAAAATCAAAAAGTTTGTTGCTTCCGTGAAAATTCATTATCTGTGAGATACAGGGTCTTGTCACCCTAGAGATGCATTAAATAAGTAGCAAAATTGAACAGACAATCAGATAAATTCAATGTTGGGCCATCATACAACCTCTAATTACAACTGGTACCATAAAAAGGCTGTCTTGAATGTACAGCTCATACTGAGCATACCCAGTTTAACCACTTGTAGGAGAAAGATCAGTATTTTCATCCTTTTGGAGAGGATTTATGCCAACCTCATGACACCAGTTATAATGAATATGGGATTTAATACTCAGTTTCCTTCTTCACAACTTCAGCGTAATATTGTGATCATTTGTATGCGTAGTGAATTATAATTTTCACAATATATAGAGTGTTTAATGACAAAGGCTATCATTTTGTGGCTCCCATAGGTATCAAATTATCATTTGTAATTAAGAATTTTTAACCAGTTTTGATTTCCTCAAAAGGTGTGTTACTTTAATTTCACCCATTCAGTCAAAATATGCTCTCTATGAGCCAAAATTCTTTATGAAAAGATGAATGCAGTGTATCCACCGTTTCAATACATATTGTATATACTATATATATAATGCAGATACATGTAGATACTCGAACCAACCAGATAGCAGTTTGAATCTCTCAGTCCACAATTGCATGAAGCAGGTGCCTTCTTCACCACAATCTGTCATGATTGCTATCGAAAGGTCAAATCAGGAATAACAACTCATGTTCATGAAACTTGCAGGATTATCAAAAATGTATGCCAAGTACCAATCTGTGGGCGTTAGCCATGCCAATTGATATTTTAGAAGCTTGTAGGAGGTTCAGAAGCAAAATGGAAATGTTCATTCCAGTCTGCAACCTGCAATCTGAATAGGAAATCACAGGCAAAATTTGCCACTCAAATAAATGTTTGTCACATGCAAAGTGACAGAATTACAACTAAGAGCTACGTGGAAATGAAATCAGACACAAATTTTATTAGATGTTAGTGAATTGTGCATTATAGCTTGGTCTGTGCACAGTGCAATGTCCATGTTAACAGTGATGTGTTTTAAGTGGTTTCCAGTTACATTATGAGATTACCTTTTGCCCAATATCTTAGTACAAGAGGAACATACAGTGAAGAAATACTGGTATTGTCAATAGTCTTTAGTCTCCAGGATTGCTTTTTCCTCAGACAATACATGTGTTCTCATCTTATGAAACATAGAGGCATCAAATGCATTGTCTCAACCAGGCAGATGAGACAAAGGTAAGAAAAAAAAGAAAAGAAAAACAAAGAAAGAAAAAAAGAAAGGGGGGGTACTCCAAGACTGGGCAACTGATTAATTAGTCTGACATTAGCAGTATTCTGTCAAATTGAATCTGACACCTAGACTACTGATTACAGGTACAACAGTGACAGGATGGTGTAAAAAAACCTAGGTCTGAATAAAGACTACAGGAACAGATAGCCCTAGTCTACCCGCCATTAAAACCAAAACAACAACAACAACAACAACCTACATCTGAGGCAGTGTTTTCTCAGTGGATTAAGAGATTACGCCTGACTAATCCTCTGAGACAATAGAGTAGGTCTTAAAACCTCTTGAAAGAGAAAGGAGAGAAAGGATCGAGGGTTTTGTCCCTGACATCTTCAGCTACAAGTTCACACCTCAAGAATGATTTGCAAAGGAAAGATTCAAGAGGATCAAATTACAAGCACAAGTCTTATGGAGCAGTTAGTTGTTGTTTTATAGAAAGAAAGAAAGAAGAGCAGTTAGCTTTTTAAACATCAAAAGGGTTCAAAACAGGTGTGATGGCTGGTAGTGACCCAAATGCTGATGGACTGGTAACTGAAAAGAGTAAGTGTTCCATTTGCCTTGGCATGTATTGTAAAATACATGAAAGAAAGAATAATTACAGCCTTTGCTTTGGCAGTTTGTCTTTTCTTTAAT
Organism: Diadema antillarum; assembly: GCF_040938485.1. NCBI lineage: Eukaryota > Metazoa > Echinodermata > Echinoidea > Diadematoida > Diadematidae > Diadema > Diadema antillarum. Next base: position 3,544,892 of record NW_027271172.1, read on the forward strand.
GTTCCCATCTATGTGGTTGAATGAAAAGAAAAGAAGGTAAAATTGACTTAGATGAGGAAAATTTTGTGATATTTTGTTTTGAACGATCTCTACAAAACGTTAAGTCTGTGTTGTGACCCACATAAATGTAGGGACATGAGATGACATATCCAGAGTGTACTGATTATGAAGCTGTAAGGTTCTTTTCGAAATACACATATTTTACTCTGAAACTTTCAGCCATTTCCTTGTCCAAATCCTACTTGGATAAGCTTACAAGTGTATATTACCAAGGTTATCATGTTTGTTTGTTTTTAATGCGTTTGTCTGTATTTGCTAGACTGTTTTCCAAAGCTTTAACTTCGCAGCGAAAAATATGAGAAATTGTTTCCATGTATTTTCCAGTATCAATTCCTCATGTTAGCATACTAAAAGATATGTTAATGAATGTTCAGGGGCAAGGTAAAAATGTATTTGCTTTTTCTTCACTCAAAATTGTTTTTGGGTTTTGTTTTTTTCTTCGGTAAAGAAGATGCTGTTTTGTTTCACTCAAAGCATAATAGGCAACTTTCCTTTTTGAGTTATTGTAATCCTACGGAAAGGCAATTGGGTTCCTGTCAGGATTAAGGGTCCTAGTTTCAAGGTCCATGTCTTACTCATCAACCATTCATGCAGACAATTTTCAAGTTGGGTTCATGGAAGGTTGCACCAGTAGAAACTTGATTTACTCAGTCGCTCATTGCCGGAAAAAGCAAATCCTGATGAAATCTGTTGTGGGAGGGTAGGTGGGTGTTCTGAGGAAAATCTAAACACCAGTCTAACAGATGAAAATGTGTGGTTTATTGAAAGAAAATAAAGAGAAGATGCATGCCTGTAACATATATTTCATCTCATTATCTGTATAAGGTATTTTGGTGGGGCGTAAAAACACATATTTTTTGTCCGCTTGATTTTTATGAGCAATATCAGAGTTAGATAGGTGGTGGTCAGCAAATATTCAACAGATAATCGAAAAGTTGGTCCGACAAGGGTCATTGTACCCAAGTATACCCCTCTCTATTCCACACTTGTATCGCCATGAAATTGAGGTTATCATATGATATCTTCATCAAATGAAATGGTCATTGAGCCCTCATTTGTACATTTGTGGCCAAACAGTAGGAGACAAATCAAGGACAACATAACTCATCAGTGTATGTTTGTTGTTTGATTTGTATTTACATTTCACAAAAGTGTGTGCGGTAGGGACAAAGTCTGCTACTTACAAATGCCATCATTATGCCAGTAATACACCAACGGTTTTCGGTCACTACAACTTTTTAATCACTGCGGGTACGATAATGATATCATTTATTGGATTTTATTGGCGGCAGAAGATGCAGTGACGGCTGCAGAAAAATCTTCATTTTGCAACACTTTTTCAACCTCACAGAAATTTCATTGTTACAAAAGGTCAGAGCACAGCCTATCATACAAACCTAGTGTACATAATGTAGCTCTCAGGTGGAGGGGGGGGGGGGGTGTAGTCAGTTTGCATATTGCAGGGTTTTTATGCAGCTGGCACTGTTGATTCTGGACTCAGATAAACAGGAACACTGCTTTAATGGGAAGTTGTCATGGCAACATCTCCCAGGCATGTTTTTTTTTCCTTTTTTTTTCTGTGTACATACATTGTACATTATAAGCAACATTGCATGTTGAAAGATGAGACATGTTTTTCCTGAAGTATGTTTCTCTGTAGCCAACATTTTTCTGTACCTTGTCAATAATTGCTCTGAGGGGAATGCCTATGGCAAGCCCTGCTTTTTGGCTTCCCCTTCATTTTCAACATTATTTAGTAAATATCATGCATCTTTGCTTTATAACCTTTTATCTTATGATTCTACTATATTTTGATCTATTATGTAGAATATGTATATTGCTTGGGGTTTTTTTACCATGGTTTGTTTTGTGTGATTGTGCATTTATATTCTTGTTGAAAATGAAAATGTTTGAAGTGAAATCAAGAATACTGTATGAAGTAAAAAGATGAATTAAACTTTGGAGGCATTTAACTCATTCCAGGCAGTAGTACAATGTACGTGTAGGTATTGTATACTGTAAGTACATACTTACATTGTACAGTACAGCTCTCTCATTTGGGAGTGAAGCTGGTTTGCAGATTCTAGATTTCATTAAAAAAGGTTTTATGAATAGGGGATGCTTCCACAGTCAAATGTGTATTCCTGCAACCAGCTCAGTGATAAGAATTGTAAAGATTTCATTCAATTTTTTTTTTTTTTATTTCTTTTGAGTGCTAATGGCATTTACAAGTTGCTGGTGGCTATATAGAGTAGAATGTGAAGTATCTCACGTAATTATTTCATTGTGACCTGGAATTGAATGCTGCCAAGTTAGTGTTCACACGCAGTTGCCAAACTTGAAGTTTAGGTCAAAAACTTAACTGTCGATGATGTTGGTTACGATGGTGCTAAACTACAAGCTATTGTAATCATCGAGAGTTAAGTTTTCGAGTTTTAAGTTTAGGAACAGTGTGTGAACCTAACTGTTGTCACAACGATGAGAAATTTGAGACTGTCCCCTCAAACACTATTTTATGAATATGGTGCAGTTACAGTACCTTTACAGCACAGAGTACAAATTCTCTCGTCAAACTCTTGTATGTTATATGATTATCACTCCATTTGTATGTATGATGTCCCTATTCATTCTTCTTTCACTAGATTCCAGGGGGAGGGATCGCAGACGTTTCACCCCTCAAGAGCGTTTCCCGATTAGCACCAAGAGGGCCCATGAACCTCACGAGGTAAGATAATCCTGTGTTCAACTGTCATGATTGGGCATGCTGTACACGTATGAATGATGTATTCATGAAGTACATGTACCAGTACATCATACTGTAATCAAGACACAGTGACTTAACAAAATTTCTTTCGGCAACAGTGTCTTCAGTTTGCTCTATATAGCAATCATTGACAGTTTCAGATCTTGGAATTGATTCTGGTTGTCCGTTTTGGAAGCAAGAAGCAACGAAAGGACATTGATCCCCATGATTGTTTTCATTTGGAAATGGCCAAATGAAGCACATCACAGTGTTCTAGGGGTGTCTGACATTGGTCTGTTCTGTTTTCAATCAAGATCAACCGGCTCAGTCAGTGACAGAAGGTTGTCCAGTCCACAAACTTTCTTGTGTAACAGCAGCTGTCTAGCTCTGATCTATTTTGGAGCATGTTTTTTTGAGGGGTTGATTTCTGCCCACCTTCAGTGAAAGTATTGTCGATGTTGCTCTGGTCCAAACTAGTGTAAACCAGGTCCTCTATCGTATCGTATGAAGTCATACACTTCCTGAATCTGTTTGCTGTTTTGCCTCTTTTTTTTTTTCCTTCTATTAGTGTGCTCATCTTATTTTCTTTCCTTTGCCGACAAAGTTTGAGGCACTATATCATATCAAAGGGGTATGACATCAAAATATAAGATACAACTGTATATGGATTCAGTAGATGTAGGAATATTAGTAAAACACATTAGTGAAGTTTGAGTAAAATTGGACAATCAAAACTCTTTACTTTTGAACAGATTGTCCAATTTTCTCAAACTTCACTGATGTGCTCTACTTATATTCTGTCAATGTACTACTAATATCCACATGTGGGGAAACTGCCCATTTAACCTCTTTTTATAGTAACTGGGGTTTTCTTGCAATGTGGGCATCTACCCACTGAAAGACGCATGAACATTCACACTGCTTTTGGAGATGAGATTTCAGTGTAGGATGATTCCAGGATGAACAGATACACTCAATGAAACAAATCAACTGAAAATGAACACCGCTTTAGCTCTTTCTCTCTCTCCCATAAGAATCTATGGAATGGTATAAGGATGTGTTCATATTTCGCAGTTTACAATGTACTGTCACCAAGGATGAATTTCCTACTCCTTATTCTGCAGTGTACATTTTCAGCCAAGGTATGAACATGTGTCACTGACATTGGTCTCCGTGTGGAGAGGTGAATTGAGGACATTCAAACCGAAGGTTGAATGAATGGAGGAGGGTATTTCCCATTCTGTGGCTTACATAGGACAAAAGCCATTATCCTTCAGGCTACTAGCTTCTCTGATGCCTAATTAACACCTTGGAGGTTAATGACCTTCTTTGTCCCAGTAGCTGTCATGTGATTGTCACGTGATTGCCAAGCTTCCCCCCCCCCCCCTCCCTCAGGGTCATACTACACAGAGTAAACAAAAGAGGTATTGGTAAATGGGGTCATTGCATAGTGGCTCTTTTTGTAGGGATTACTGGTGGTATGTCCTTTGAACTTGAATGGGGAGTTTGTCTGTTGTATTTGGATTGATGCTGGTCTTGGAAGTTTATACACTGCTCTGTGAATATTTGGATGTGTGATGTGCAGATCTTTGCTTTTTTTTTGTACCTCTTATTTGTGTTTCTCTTTTTTGTGTGCATGTGTTCTGTTTTTTTTTTTGGGGGGGGGGAGAGGGGGTTGCTGGTGTTCTTTCAGGCAGGAATGTCCTCTTGTTTCGTTGCAGCTACAAATCTCAGTCTCTGACTTGTAAACACATGAATGCTCAAATTTTTTGGGCACATGATAGCAGACCAATGATACATTGTAGCTGGTTTTATGCATCAGTCTGTTATGTGTGCTTAGTTCGGACAGAATTGGAGGACAAAAATCTTACTTTATTCAAATCAATGAATTTTTTGTCGAGTTGTTTTTATTGCAATTGATTAACAAATTGGTGATCAACAAATTAGCAATCAGTACTTACATCTATTTGTTTAGGTTGATGAAGGGCAATTTGTTTATCACTTGCTGCAGAAATCATTTACTGGTATTTTCAAGAGACTCTCTTTTATATATTAGTGCTTGATTGTCAGGGAATGTTTTATAAATCTAAGTCACATTCATCTGTTCTATAAATCTATTGACTATTGTGTCCTTCAAGCTTAAAAAGAGCAAGATCGATGAGCGGTGGGTGACATGAATAAGAGGTTTCAAGGATAAAGTGTTCCATTTACTGACTTTCCTGTTTTTGTGTTGACCGCTACATGGCACTGGTCATCCCATCTTCTCTGTGCTGTTTATTACACACAATGAGATTCTCTCTGCTTGAGATTTGAGTCATGCGTCATAACATGCCACCTCAATGATCTGTTTTTCAGTATAATTTCTCCTGAGTTGGCTTGTTTCATGTTTGCTGTTGATGGTATTTCAAGGTTCTTCCAAATAAGATGACATTTTGCACATTGCGGTCTCTCTGTCTGGCCACAGTTGACTCTATGGAGAGATCTGAAATTTCTGGAAGGATGGATTCTAGAATACTCTTGGAGATTGTGACAAATTTTGTAGCTGTTTTGCTGACCAGATATTCTGCTTGAGTCAAAGACTGAAGGATGTCTTCTTCAAACGTTCTTAAGGAACCAAAGTAAAGATCCTTGGTTTGCTGTGTGTATTCTGTGATCTGTTCTCATCCCGTCCTTGTCCAATATCATTGTTTTCCTCCCTCTTGAGCATCTCTGGAGCATCAAGCAGTGATATAAGCCTCCACTCATCACACTTCACACGTTCACACTGCTGGGAATATCTCACCAGACACCATCTGGGATCCAGCATCCTCCGATCTTTGCTCTCTAGCTCAGACTGAGACCCGGAGAATGAATCATTGTTGGAGGAGAGCAGAAGATTGAAACCCTGATTTGTAGGGCATACGAGACTCAGTCAAACAAAGAATCCATAGCGCCGGTTTCTTCTTCTTTTTGTTGTTCTGTCTTAGCCTTCGTGCACATGGAGTGCTGTGGGGTATGGAAATTTTTATGAATTTCCAGCTGTGCTGAACTAGGGCAAAATGTTTAACAAGTGAATATTTTGAATAGCTTTGAAAATTTTCTTCCAATTGAAGTTTTCAGTTTACTTTTGATACTGTGTCCCCATTATCTGTTACTCAGTCAGGGTGGGTGACCTATTATGTGTCATGTACAATTCTTGACATCACGGGAACAATTTACACCACCAGAGAAACAAGTCAGATCTCAACCCTGTTATCTCTATCTGTCATTTCCTACAAAGTGGTGTTTTGGGTTTGTTTTTTTTTTCTAAGCTCTCTCTTAAATGTGCTGCCAGTGAGTGAATTTGCTAAAACGTGCTCAGCGACAGTCGTGAGCACATCAGCAGAACTATTTCCACTGTTTGGATGCACAAGCTGGCTGCATTCTTATAGTTCGCCGATCACGCACTCCATCGAGAACCATGCGGATTTGATCCATCTTCCTCAAGTCTAGCGCCTCTCTGTGTCTCAAACATAATTTTTACGTACTGGATTGTGGAGAGAGGCACCACCTGACGATCGTTCAAAGTGACATTTTGGAAGTGTGCTTTATGCAGGAGGGGATTTCAAAGATGAAATCGAACGTCATGAGAGCCAACCATAGTAGCCGTCGCCGGCAAAGGAGGTTTGGAAAACAGGTCAGTTGCTGCACGGTGGGTGGCATGGAAGTCACTTCGACGGGGCTTTGTTACTTCTTGAACACACTAAAGGATTCTGATTTGTTGGTCAGATTATTCAATGTTCAACTGTATTTTGAGTATTTGGTATTACCTTTGCAGATAGAAAACTGTATTCATATATGGACTTAAATGTGGAATATTTCCTGAAGTAAAAATTTCAATGCATATTAATGCATCGTCTTTCTCTCCCTCTATCTCTCTCTTTTTCTTTCTATCTATCTATCTATCTATCTCTCACTTTCTTTCTTGCTCTCCCTACTTGCCTATCTATATATCTGTCTATCCATCTATCTATCTGTCTATCTATCTATCTGTCTGTCTATCTATCTGTCTATCTATCTATCTGTCTATCTATCTATCTGTCTATCTATCTATCTGTCTGTCTATCTATCTATCTATCCATCTATCTATCTATCTATCTGTCTGTCCGTCTGTTTGTGGTTGCCACTATAGCTCTTTGTGCAGTTAGATGCATGGCAGTACGACCACAACAGCTCTGAGGAGGGCTTCCAAGAGAAGATCTGGAAGGAGAGGGCGAGGTGGATCAAGTTTGAGGAGGACTGGGAGGATGGCTCGGAGAGATGGGGGAAGCCCCACGTCGCCTCCCTGACCTTCAACAGCCTCCCACAGCTACGCAAGGGCCTGGAGAATGGTAAGATGCCTTCTCATCACCATGGTCACTCCTACCACCACACCCAAACTCCAGACAATCGTACTTACTTTTTCATTGTGATGCAATGCCTTACATCTCAGAGTTATATATTTACAGCAATTTTTGAAATCAAATAAGAGTCTAATCTAATCGCTACAACAGTCCCATCCTTGGTTGTTCAAGACACTTTACTCCATCTGACATATACAGTATCTTGCTAGGGTTTTGCTTCTCAATTTTTACAATTTTACTGGTATTCATGGCACTCACAGCTCCACAAAATATTGCCATTCATAACACAAGTGTTCTTTATAGTTTATCATCTCCTTGTTGGGAATGTGATCACTTATAAAAGGCCTGATATAATGCACTGAACTAAAATTTTAGCCAAATTGTAGTTTGTTGTGACGGCAATTATAACAGTTGCTTTGCAATCTTGGGTTTGGTGCAACCTGTCCATTAAGACCTGATGCTCATAGACTGCCAGAAGACAACCATCGTGTGTATCTCTGCTAATCTTGAATCTTTCTTTAGAGCAAACCAGAGTAGTAATTAGGCAAGTAATTTGAGTTTATTGGAGTAAAATTTAGCTGAGCATACTGCACTGCATTGTATAGCTGCTTGTGAAGGCAATCTTTAACCATCAATTTTCAAATCTTGGGTTTGGTGCAACTTGTCCGTTTAGACCTGATGCTCCTCGACTGCCAGAAGACGACCCTCACAAGGATCTCCTCTAGTCTTGAAACTTTCTTTAGAGCAAACCAGAGTAGTACGTAGATGAGTAACTTGAGTCTATTGTCCTAAAATTTTAGCTTAGCGTACAGCACTGCATTGCAGCTGCTGGTAAAATCAATATTGAAACCATCTGTTTGTAATCTTGGCTTTGGTGAAATCTGTCCTTTTAGGCCTGATGCTCCTAGACTGCCAGAAGACAACCCTGCCAGGGATCTTCGACGCCATCATCGACGGTCTCGAGAGGGAGCACGACATGAGTCACAACGATCGCCTCGTCATCTCCAAGATGCTCCGAGCGAGTTTGGGAAGGTGAGAGACTTGCTTCTGGCTCTGAAGCATTCAGGAGAGCTGCCAACTCTCCCTGATTCTGTAGGGGGCTACCCAAAAACTTCAATAAATATCTCTTCATGTAACTTTAGGCGGAATGTAAAGGAAATGAAAGCCCAAATATAAATGTGGATCGACTGAAAGCCGTAACATTAGTAGAAAACATCAGTGAATTTCTATTTTTTTTTGGGGGGGGGGGAGGGTGTTGCTGCTGTTGTCGCTGCTGTTGTTTGTAGTGTATCAATCCTACTTTATGCAAAGTAGTTTCTTAGCAGTGGGCAAAGGATATATTTGACCTTATAGTAGATGCTAATGTAATGTTCATAGTAGCAAGTGAAGCAACAACTATTTTTTTTTTTTTTAGGTCGTGCAGTGAATGCTACTCTGTCTGCCGTACACAACCAAAACAATATGCTTAATCGTATCATGTGCTGAAGCACTTACAGCTCTCACAATGACATTGTGTGTTAGTGCTAGCTTGCATAACATAGTATCTTCAAGCAGGGGGCATGGTCGTGGACTTATTCCAAGTAGAGTGTCGATTTAAAGCGTAATACAGCAATGTCACTTTGTTCCGGGACACCACCAATTTAACGTCATTGTGGGGGGTCTGTGCATCATTAGTCATCAGCTGTCTGTGAGATTATTGCATTGTTTGTGGTTTCTGTTTATGTAAAATCTACCTGTTAATCAGTGGCCGTGACGTTTAGTATAGGAAACACGACAAGTTTCAGTTTCAGATATGGTACCGGTAGCTGTGATTCCCATGGCAGTAAATACAAATAGTAATCACTAAGGCAGTACTGGTTACATAATATTGTGCTAACTCCTTCCTGTGTAGTTGATTGTTGATCTGATGTTGTTTGGTTTTTTTTTTTTTTTTTAAGGTCATTGAAATCTAGAGTTTCATGACTGCTACACTTTATGTGACGAGTCTCTAGAGTACCACATGTTGATAAGCTTTTTTCAGGGTTATGACTCGTCTTTCCTATTTGGATGCAAGTTAATTGAGAAAATAACAAATGTCCTATTTACAATCATCAATTCATATACTAGATGATTTTTCTATAAATCACAGATATTTTGATTTGTTTTGGAGTATTTTGAGATCACAGTTGTAAAATAATTTCAATTGTAGTACACAGCTTTTATTCCTGAAGCATCCTCCTCATTCAGTCATTGCTGGGTAGAACATAATGTATGATCGACGGTGCCCTAGCAGTTTATTTTTAAAATACAGTCAGTGTAACTGCATGTGATTCACTCAAGCCCAGGAGATTGCCGGATGCTGATGTGGTCCAATTTGTCAAATTTCAATGATCAGTTATTTAAAAAGAATTTATAGCAGTCACAATCAGGTATTTTCTATGACTGTAGTACTTCTGGCAAACCTTTTTGGCTAATGTTTTCCATTTTTGTCATTACCCAGCTGAAACTTTCATCACGTCATTATTTCACACATTTCTTATGCGCATGTGCACATTTTAGAGCAAAAATCCACATTTCTGCAGGCATATGAGAACTATGTTTTCACTTCCCAAAAAATAATTGTCCTTTTTTTTCTCTCTCTTTCAAATTTCTCATTTATTATTATGCACTTAAAGCCACCATTATGAGGAGCCAAGCAACATCGTTCGGGCGTCCATCAGGCGGCTGTCGACCATCGCCGACTTTGGCCACCACCACCGGACGTCGCACCAGAACCAGCACAACTCGGTGGGCATGCAGGTCAGCCGGTCAATGAGCGCCATGGAAGGCACCACTTTCCCTAACGGGAACGGGGTGAGTAGCAGGAGGCACTGGTTGATGGAGTGGAGGAGGGGTGGAGCATTTTTGAAAGAAAGATCAGCATCTTGTCTAGCTCCGTTTTATATCCAACTGATGCCATACAGGGCAACTCCCATTATAACAAAGTCCTCAGGCCCAGCAGCTTTCTTTTTTCATTATAACGAAATTTAATTATAGCCAAACGGTAAAGTATATAAAGATATATTGCTGATAAGTTAGGAACCTGAATATTAACTTCACTGTAATGAGAATTTCATAGAACCTTGTATGTTATGATGGGAGTGCACTGTACTTTTACAACTCTGAAAAAGACGGATACTCCTGTTTGGTACAATTTGTATTTGTTTGCTTCTTAGTGTAGAGATGTTCTCGAAACTGCTGGCTACTCCCTACTCATTGTTAGTTTCATTGCACCTTTTCTCAACAAAAAAATTATGCTTTTTATTTGACACTCCTACAGTTACAGCCACATAATGTGTTTGTCTGTATTTTTAGGTAGTAATTTTTCTTTACATTGAGTTGTTTCATACAGGAAAGTTGTATTAGTGTCACTCCAGCAGTATGGAATGAATATGAGTTCAAAATTACACTTTTGTAGGCAAAATGAGCTTCTTGTTTCATGATATGTCTAAAAGGATACGTTGTATTCTAAAACTGTGCTCTTACAGTTTGGAACTCCAGACCTGGAGTAGTATGCACGTCCTGACAAGATGCGATTTTTCTTTCCATCGCACAGCACGCCGATTTAGAGTCTAAAATGTCCATGTTGGAGGCTGACAAGCTGGACAAGACTGATGGTGGCATCACGGTCGAAGAGCCCGTCAGCCAGCCGTCCCTGAAGCAGCGCAAGAAGACCGTGGACGGCATCGCCGTGCCGGGCATCAACCGCAGCCCGTCGTCGGCGACGATCACCTCGCACCAGCAGCCGCGCTCCACCGACGGCATTATGCGCAAGATCCCGCCGGACGCAGAGGGCGCCCTCGTGATGGTCGCAAAGGAAGAGAACCTGGATGCCCCCTACATGGCCCTGGTCAGGCTGGACGAGGCTATCCACTTTGAAAACTTTCTGGAGGTTCCCCTTCCTCTCAGGTACGGATTTTACTGTAGAAACATCAAAACATTTTAGTAATTAATTTTTCTACACCCACCCAACTCCACTAAACATTGCTTGTTCATGAATTTGAGGAAGGGATTATTTTCGTACAATATCTCACATCTCCCAAAATACTTGCATGGTATCATTTTTGCAGGTTCAGTTATGTGAAACTTTTCACACCATGAAGTGATTCCGCATTTAGAGTACATGCTTCTAAGTCACTATAAGAGTTCATTCTCCTTCCTGTTTATATTTTATTTCAACAAAAATTAACAATTCTAATGGGGAGAATTAAGAATTCTGAGCACAAGTAGCTGGGATGATGCTACATATGCCACTGACAATCCTTGAAGCTGTTTGATATGTCACCATGTTTAAAGGTGCGTGGTTCCGGTGTTTTAGTCAAATGCGTACGCGGGCGCACGGCGCAAGTTTCCTATAGAGACCTACGCTATCGACTCCTCTTTAGCGCTTACGCTTTGGCCCATTTCCCCGAGTCCGAAGAAGTCCGATCCACTGTAGTCAGTGGTCCGATCACAGTTCGGCTCATGATTCGGCTGAGGGGAATGACAGCTTTAGCAAACTTCTTTTGTGATGTCATAATAACAAGCACATATGCACGCACCCTGGCATTACTACAGACTGAGCGATGTGCAGAGAAGACAACGAAGGCAACGTTACTTAGCAACACCTGTGCACTTTATTCTTGATGACAGCTCAACTTCAGTAATCTTCGTATCAATGCTAACGGTGATCGGCAGTATCATCAACAGCGCCCTCTACACTACCGGGACTATGCCCCTTTAAATAAGTCTTGAGAATGTTTGAAGCTTGCCGAAATGACTTGTTTCCAAGACAGACATGAAAAGCGTTTGATTTAAGATTTCCATGATTCCTCTGCTGCACAATTGGAATGAAGTTGACAGAAACATCACACTTAGATGAGTGAAGGATTTTGATATGGGATTCTGTGCTGTGATATAGGCCTACAATATGTATTGAAGAAGGTTTCACAAAGCTGGTACTTCTGAATATCTTCTTTGTCTGCGCATATTTGATTTAGTTTTTTTTTTTTTTTCAATTCAATTCATTTATTTTCATTCTTCTTCTTTTTTTCTTTTTCAACAAAAACATAACACAAGATAGATCAAGTTTTACATCATAAACAAAGAACATTTGTCTTAATTAATAAATGTTATCAATAAACATAGGAGCGCATACTGGCAAAAAAAAAGATAATACAAAGTCATGCTTCGGTTGAAAAAAAAAGGAAGAAAGAATAGAGAGGTCCACTAAAAAGCAAAGCTTGTAGATTGTGAACCACTCATAAAACCTATGAATTACTTATTTACAAACACTTGTGACGAATATAATATACGACAGGACGGGACAAAACAGAAGAAACACAACAACATGACACAACTTGCCAGAATAGATGAAAAGTATGGAAGGAAAGAAAGAAAAAAGAGAGAATGAGAGAATACCTACACGCTGAACAAGGGAAATGGAACAGAGGATGGTAGAGAATGTGCTTCATAGAGTTGGTGCTGCATGCAGCTGAGCAAGGATTGTAATGGCTACTTCTTTACGTACTAATGAATTCAGTGTTTGAATGATTGGTGGGTGGATGATGAACCTGCCTGAGGTCAGAAGATAAACATTTCACAAGATCGTAAGTCATGTCTTTGAAGCGGACATTGAATACTTTACAAAAATTGTAGTTTTTTGTATACAGTAATACATTAATGTTTCCATTTTCTCATTTAATTGGCAGCTAAATATGATATCAAAATAAAGAGTCAACTGTGAAGACAATTGCAACATTTGTAATTTGAATGATATTGGAAGTATGTGGGCAGTATGACACTATCGTTATGTATAACATTCCAGATCTTCTGGCACATCAATGTTTAGTTTTGGTTTTGTTAGTTGGATACCACATATATGTAATTTCATCGTTCATTATGTATGGAGATGGAAACTGATCAAAAGCGACATCAACCGTAGCATCCCCTTGAGAAGTGCATTGGGGTGAACCAGTTGAAATGTTGCCAACACTTTATTCATCAAGGATATGATCCTCTTTCCAGAGGAAATGGACTTTCGTTTCCTCTTGATAATTGACTAAACAGAATACACAATGTACATCTATAGGTTGCTGACTTGTCGGAATATCTCCTATCAGTGATGATTAGAGATGTACATGATGTCTGAATCAAGGCAGTTTCTATGCAATTACAGCGAGAGGGAATAAGTCAAGTGCTTTGCACCTGTAGTATGTTCTAATCTGTGATGACATGAAGCTCCTATCTCTGTTGAACATGTCACAAAGACACACTTGAAGCATTCAATCTGTCAATCAGAATCAAGCAACCATAAATTTGCAACTACTTGTAGAAAGGCCAAAAGAGTACAGATACGCCTGTAGGAGTTTATAGGGGGTTCCTGTGTTCACACAAGAAAGTATCAAGACAGGTACATGTACCGTACAAAGATGCAACATGTGCATATCGTCGCTGGGGTGACAAAACCTCGTATCTCAAAAATGTCAAATGTTCAGGAGAGCAAAAAAACATGGCGGCCAAAGCACTATAGTGAATGGGATAGCCTTCCTTTGACATGTCATGGTGGCTTCATTTTTGGAGTTAGACAGTTGGGATTTGGCCAAGACATCACTTGACCCATTATTTGACCATTAAGCTAAAAAAATATTTTTTGACATTTTTGAGATACGAGGTCTTGTCACCCCAGCGACGATATGCTTTCCGGCACTGCTGGAAATAATGGCATGGTTATATTTTGATAGGTATTAGGATTATTCAACTTCAGCATAAGAGGTGTTCATATCAAACTAGTTTACATTTGACTCAGTCTAAACTTTATGATGAAATCTGAGAGAATCAAAGGAGAAAATGTGTACAACGATATACAATACAATATGCCACAAAATGATTTATGACTTTGTTTGATTGTGACATCAGGGAATATTACATTAAACAAACAATGAAATAGCCTGTTATGTGACAATTGATTTATCGTGATATGGGAGAAAATATGACTGTGTGGTTTTCCTAACAGTTACTGCAAATTCTGAGCATTTTCTGCCAGAGATATAATGTAGTTGCTGAAAACCTTTTAAATGAGTAAAAACAGCGAAATTATTTTTTCCTACAACCATACCAAAGAAAACTGCATTAGGGCCAAGTATTGACCACCAGATTACTCCAGAATATTTTCTTTTGTAAAGAATCATTGCACTTTTCTCATAAGATACCTTGGTACAATTTGCAGCATGCCTGATCTGCTAGAAGTTATTTGTGATTATTTTCTAATGTGTAGTCTTGGGGGTGAAACAAGAGGAGAATTTGATTGTTTGAATGTGTACAAGCATGCTGATTTAGTTTCTCTCAATATTGATTGTTAGACTGTAAAAAAATTTTCACAGACTTTGATGATATTTGATACTGAGAAGGGAATGTGTTTGTCAAGTTTTCCATTTATGTGTAATTTAGGTTTCATGTGTGTTGCAATGGTAATTGATTATGTTCACAATATTGTATCTTCATTACTCTTGTGTACTGTGAGTGCACTTCTCTTGAAGAGGTGGCCTGAACTTCAAAAAGGGCAAAATGAGGCTTATCAGAATTAATATGTGAATGCTTCATACCCAATTCTATACATGTAGATACATTTTCCTGGTCACTGGGCCTCCCCTTCCAACGCTGGAGTACCACGAAGTCGCCCGCGCACTTGCCACCCTCTTCTCCGATGAGGTGTTCCGCAATATTGCCTACTCGGCGCTCGAGAGGCACGACATCCTGGTTGGCATCAACGAGTTCCTGAATGACACCATGGTCCTGCCACCGGGAGAGTGGGACCGGGACTTGCTGCTCCCGATCACCCGTCTCCAGAGGAAGGAGCAGGAGAAGGTGATGCGGAGGCGGAAGACCCTGAAACTGGTGGAGGCAGATACCATAGGTAAACAGAGAGAGAGAGAGAGAGAGGATGTTGCCATGACAACAGATTTGTTAGTGGGGAAGTTGATGATCTTTAAAAGCTCATTACAGATGTCCTGATGATCAAAGTGATATTCATTTTGATGGCCTTTGTAAGAGGAGGTGGTGATTTCAGTGGTAATGATGTTGATTGACGAATGTGACAATTGATAAACGTGGTGGCAGAGGTAATGATGTTGATTGACGAATGTGACAATTGATAAAAGTGGTGGCAGAGGTAATGATGTTGATTGACAAATGTGACAATTGATAAAAGTGGTGGCAGAGGTAATGATGTTGATTGATGAATGTGACAATTGATAAAAGTGGTGGCAGAGGTAATGATGTTGATTGATGAATGTGACAATTGATAAAAATGGTGGCAGAGGTAATGACGATGATGTGGATGATGACGATGACGATGGATGTTGATGATGACGATGACAATGATGTTGACGATGACGATGTTGATGATGATGATGATGATGTTGATGATGATGACGATGTTGATAATGATGACAGTGATGTACTGTAAGGTGTCAGTTTGATGTGAAAAACAGTGTTGTAATATTCACCTTTTTTTTCAGTGAATGTTTTTGGACACAAGCAGGGGAAATACAAATATGACCTCAGGTTTACATTGATCACTGTCATATCCCCTCTCTCGTCTTTGTAGCGCTGAAGCAGATGCTGAAAGAGGAGCAGATCCACGGTGATGCACTCCGGCGGACGGGGTACCTGTTTGGTGGTCTCTACAAGGACATCCGGAGGAGATACCCCCACTACCTCTCCGACATCTACGACTCCTTCAACATCACCAGTCTGGCTGCCTTTGTCTTTCTCTACTTTGCTTGTCTTTCACCCGCCATCACATTCGGTGGTCTCTTGGGTGAGGAGGGGAACAATTTTTGCATTTTGTTTCGCTTTTCAATTCATGAGAAAAGTCTTTGCAGATCATCATCGGCAGATGTTTGGTACAAACAAGACTGCAAATAAACATGCAAAGTGTGTGCATAATGTTGTTGTCATGTAGGGAAAGTAAGATGAATGTACATGGAATATGAGGACAAATTTACTGATTAGTTTTAGATCACATCATTTTGGCAGGTCTCCCACTTCATGTTTAGTAGATTGGTGTGAATCTTTCTTGTAGAGGTCTGTATTGATATTAAGTAGGTCTGAGCTTTTCCATTTCGGTTACAAGTAAGATGATAGTTCAGACATAGACGAATGCAAAGAGCAGCCCTTAAAAGTCACAATCTCCAATTGACCTATAGGTATACCTATTGGTATAAACCCAACTGTCTGAACTATTGACCAGTAAACATAAGGATATGTTAGCATTCATCCTCTGCTAATTCTGTTATGTCACAGGCCAAATGACCGAGGGTCTGATGGGCGTGTCCGAAATGATCGTCTCGACGTCTCTCAATGGTATCATCTTCTCTCTTCTCTCGGGCCAACCTCTCATCATCATTGGTCCTACGGGACCGGTGTTAGTCTTTGAAGAGCATCTACTGAAGGTTAGTGGTGAAGTGGTTAAGCCATTCATGCTAAAAATACTTTTCTTTTCTTTTTTCTGCATTTTAGTTAAGATTAGTTGTTGATGTTAATTCTTGTGTTTTGTTCAGGTTTTGGCTATACTTGGTAAGAAAGAGGGTTATGTATTAATGTTTGCATTTTGGGAGGTTGTGTGGGAAGATTGATTTACATATTCATATCAAGTCAAATAAAAGAAGGAAACTTAATATCAAAGATTAGGATTTGTATGATTTCTACATTTTGATAGACAGCATTAACATTTTTTGTTCAGTTTTTGTTTCTGTTATGAGGCATCTACTGATTTTCTGACTTTGTACATGTGAATGCTTATGAGTATCAATCAACAGGTTATGTAATTTGACTTCTCAGATTTACAGTTGCAAAATTTACAGTTGCAAAAAAAATTGCAAAATTAAAACCAATGTGACAAGCACAGGAAAGTGTACCTTCAAGACTAAGCAAAAATCAGGAAGGGTGCAAGTCAGACAACTAATAATTCTACCATTTTTGACACTCAACAGTTATGCTTCAACGCTGTTGGATATTACATAATTGCTTTGGAAAACTGCAAGTTGAATGCAGTTGAGTCTAATCATTCTGAAACTCTTTTTTTTTCCAATAGTTTTGTAAAGGCATGGAAATAGAGCTGTTACCATTCAGGGCGTGGATCGGCATATGGACGGCAATAATAGCGACCATCTGCGTTGCCGTCGAGGGCAGCGTTCTGGTCCGACATTTCACGAGATTCACGGAGGAGATCTTTGCCCTTCTCATCTCCATCATCTTCATCTACGAGACAGCCACCGGCCTCAAATATGTGAGATTTGTCTGAATGAAGTTCTGCTCAAATTGCTACCGAAATTGTCATTGTAGATGTGTTTCGCCATTTCTTGCCATTTCTTTTTCTACCTCCTGTGATATCATTTGGGAATTTGCTTCCATGTTATTTTCACGTGATCTTTGTTAATAGATTTCTATCGTGCGTAGTAAGTGTGCATGTGTTCATGATTATGCTATTTTATCGTATGCTGTGTTTCTCCTTTGTAGAGACCAATGTTAGACAAAAATATTAGACCTATACTTTTATGATTCTACACTAATTGGTGAAATACAGTCATACCTTCAAGTTCATAATTCTGCTGCAGTGATACAGATGGTGGGTTCATTATTTTTACCTGCAATTCCCATTTTCTAACTCTCTCTATATCTCTCTCTTTCTTTTTCTGTTGTTTTGAATAGGTTGCTTGCCAGAATCCCTTCCAGGAAAATTACTGTCCAGCCAATCTGAATGACAGCTATGTCTCCACTCCTCTAAATATGTACTACAACTCAACAAACCCCGCCAACATCTACGTGTCGCCCACCGAGACAATGTTAACCCCAGAAGTGGACCTGGGCATCTCATTCTCTAGCCAGAGTCCGGCCACAATCACCTCTCCCTCGCCTACGCCATTCGGCAGCGATCTCACAACGTTCTTCAATGTCATGAACAATGTGACAAACGGTACGGGGTACTATGGTGAGGACAAGTACGACAAGGGGGGAAAGAAGAAGAAATGCTACGTCCCGTACGGATGGAACCCAAGGCCGAACACGACGCTCATGTCGATAATCCTGACGTTTGGCACCTTCTTCATAGCGTTCTTCATCCGCCAATTTAGGAACAGTCGCTTCTTGGGAAGAACGGTAAGATCATTGATTACGAGATGCTTATCAGTAACAGTTAGGTTGATTTACTTTCATAAAACCTTCTTAACACCTCAACATTCCCCACCCCCCCCCCCCCGAAAAAAAAAAAATCGATAAATAAATCAAAATAAATAAATTAATACTTTAGTAAGTGAACATGAAACATAAAAGAAGTCATCGAATTAAGTATTGCTATTGTCAACTTGCTAGGACTCCGAATTTTGAATAGATTTGCACATTTTTGATCTGCAGGCATTCTGAGATGGGGTTAATCCATGACGATGAAGAAAGGACTGCACTTTAAGGCTTGCAAGATATGGAACAAATATCTTATATAATTTCATATTTATATGAAAGAAAAAAAGCGCAATCAATGTTGTCCTTGCAGCAGTCAATTTATAATCTATATGGGCTGTTTGAATTTCAGAAGCCCGGTAGAATTTTCCGAAAAGTTTTGCTCAGTGTCAAATTTTGTGTGGAAAATACTTGATGCAAGTACACCGGTGCACCTAAACTTATCTGAGGATCTGGAGTGTGTAATCACAACTTATTACCAGCTGGTGGTCAGTATTTATCCACTATTGAACAGACTGCTTTGCTCCACTTCATGTTTGCTCTTTTTGCTTTTAAGTATCAGGGACGGTTTATGTAGTGTTGAAAGATTTGCTGTTTGAGCTATGACCCAAGAGATTGATATTGTTTGCTGCTAGCTAGTGTTGAAACCTGGACAATGCCGTACTCAGGAGTAGCTGCCCAACTTCGAATACTTCAAGACAAATATGGATCGAAGTCTCTGCAAACCTCTGTTAAGCAACATTCTCAAGTTCCCTGTGTGGTTTATAATTGTTTAATATTTTTCTTTCCTTCGCAGTCGAGAAGAGCATTTGGTGACATCGGCATTGCCATAGCAATAACTGTCATGGTAACAGTGTCCTACGTAACGAAGAATGTTTACCTCCAGGTGAGTTTTTGCTCCTATGTGTAAGATTGTACGAAGAGATTGAATGAATGAATGATTGAATGAGATGTGTGATATTATTGTCAAAGGTTAAGGGTTCACATTCCATCCGACGTTGCACCACTGTGTGTATGTAAGAAGAAGTCCGTATCTATCGTAATTACATGTATCCCTTTGATACAATCAAGCACAAACAGTAACATAACATACTGTGCATATGTTTCTAATCAAGCACTAACAGTAACATATACATACTGTGCTTTTCAGGGCCACATGTATACCCAAGAAAAAAAATATATGGTGCAATGTTAAGCCTTCTACCACCCAACATAATGTTTCTAATCAAACACAGACAATAACATTACATACTGCAAATACTTGCATATCAAATGAATTTTAATAATGAGATATAAAGGAAGTAAATTTGAATGAGGGACTTTTCAGCTTGATATCGCTATTGAAAGTGCCTGACAAGTCCAAAGATGAGTTTCTAAAACTTTGTGGCTCTTCCATCTCACCTTCCACAGAAACTGAGCATCGGCGACGGCTTCGTGCCCACTGATCCCAGCCAGCGGGGCTGGTTTATTAACCCTATGGGTCTCTCTAAGAGTATGCCTCTCATCGCCATCATGGGCGCGTGCGTGCCCGCCTTCCTTGTCTTCATCCTGCTCTACATGGAGACGCTCCTCACTGGGTGAGTTACTACGTCATTTTGGACCTAACTTAATTGCCACGCCCGCTTGAGAATGTAGCCCATGGCAATCGAGGGTTGGTGATTAGATAGGCCTACTGATGAGCAGGATCCATGATGAGTATATGATATACTCCAAACTGGAAATATTTGTGGCATGAAACTTTCACAAATCGGAGCCGACGGCCTTTTCACGGCATGAAACTTTGCGAATTGTCAACCATGTTAGTTTACAGCATTATACTGGCATTCAATGCATTGTGTAGACAAAAACTTCTCACTTGCATTTTACTTTCTCGAATCTTGGCTCCTCTCGAGAAGTTGAAAAAGTTTCAAGCACATGAAAATTTCTTGTTTTACAGTGTGTCTATAAAAGGGCTAAGATTTTACACAGAATTAAGGAAGACTGTATGTAAATATCAACCAAATGTGCTAACTATACCCTGGCTGAATGTATGTTATCGAACTATGCCCTGGGTTATAGTATGATTTTTGCGTTTGAACATAGTAAGAAGATGACCCTGTTGTCAATCAGTCAGATACAAAGATTCTAGAGAAGACGTGTCACAATTATCACGCAATTTGCTCAATTCCGTACCTTTTCCTCATTGTGATAAACTCATTTCTGTCCCATCTGTTGTTACTTTCTGCATTTTATAGTGTCATCGTCGGCAAGCGGGAGAACAAGCTCAAGAAGGGCACCGGCTTCCACCTCGACCTCTTCATCATGGGCGTGCTGACCATGATGGCGGGTCTGCTGGGCCTGCCCTGGATGTGCGCGGCCACCGTCCGGACCGTGTCCCACGTGGCCAGTCTGAGCGTGATGACGCGGACCGACGCCCCCGGTGTGAAGCCCCGGCTAGACCACATCAAGGACCAGCGCATGACTAACTTCTTTGTCAGCCTGGCCATTGGTAAGTCTCTGTCGTTTGCTCAACTGCTGTCAACTTTATGCTTATTTCTGACAGATATGACATGGTATGCGTGGATATTGTCATTGCTGTTTTTACGATCTGTAGTAGTCTTGTAACATCAAACGTCAAATGTAAATATAAGTGTCAGGAGTTGGAGTAGTAATGAAATTAGTCATAGTGGTAGTAGTAGGAGTAGCTGTACATTGTAGTAGTATTAGTTGTAGTAGTGGTAGTAATAGTCATAGTAGTAGTAATGGTAGTCGTGGTAGTATTAGTAAAAGCAGTAGTATTGTTAGTGATAGTAATTTTGCGATTTGGTTGCTATTCACGAATCTAACAACACCCAAAAATATTATCTCTCATCTCGACAAGAATGTGACATCCACGCATATATTTCTCTGTTCATTACTCTACTCCTCGATCACGATTACAACCACTTTGGAGACAGTCAGGAAGCCCCGAAAATTTTGACTCATTATTGGGTATATGGCGTATACAGTATATTATATTCAGTCCTCATAATTGAGCAACACAAGCAAAGAGTGCGATGTGAATTTCATTGTTATCTAAATTCAAAGTTTCCTCCTTCTCTCCCTATCCCTCATCCAAACTCTCTCTCTCTTTTGCCCCCCCCCCCCATCTCTCTCCCACAGGCCTGTCCCTATACATGGCCCCGTTGCTAAGGGAGGTTCCCATTGCTGTCCTCCTTGGTGTCTTCCTCTACCTCGGTCTCTGCTCCCTGAGTGGTCTCCAGATGATCGAGAGGATTAAAGTCTTCTTCATGCCCAGCAAGCACCACCCGGACAGAAGATACATTCGAATGGTAAGAGCTCTTCACCAAATTCTCTGTACATTTTTCAAATATGTCCTTATCATAAAGAAGTTATGTAAAGTGTGTAAATTCATTTTTTTTTTTCTTTATTGAGATCTTGTGTGAAATATGTTTGTTATGATTGACTTTAGTCTTGGAGTAACTTGCCATAATGTATTTTAATCTGTGAATGTTTATGGCATCCAAATATATTCTATAGTACGTAACGGTGAAATAACTTCTCCTAATCACTGACACGGATGTGGATTTGTTGGACAAGGTTTAAGAATATTTTGTTTAGTTTCTTCAACTGGTTATGTTTGTTAGCAGTATGACTGACCTGTAAATGAAAGTGGCTTGTTGCAATTATTGCTTACTAGTACCTTGCTTTAAAAAAAAAAAACACCTTTACACAGGTTGTTTCTCCAGATAGAAGGGAAATAGTTCCTGTTTATGGGTTGATTTCTTATCAGCATCACTATTCAGTCTGATGCAAAGTACATGTACACACTCAGAGACTCCAACTCTCCGGTTTTCAACAGGAGATCTCCCGCCGAAAACCCACTTTTGCAAAATCTCCCGTTCTCCCGTTTGAGATTTAATTTCTCCCGCCCTGGCTCATTGTCTCCTGTTGGAAAGGATTTCTTACTTGTTGCTATCGTATGTTGCAAAAATAAGCCTTATAGCACCAGAGAGCATCTATAACCCTAGGAACTTCGCGCTTCGCACACATAAACTTGGGTCTCCCGTTTGCTAGGGGTTTCAGGCGGGAGAATCTCCAGATCAGAAGGTGCTTGGGGTTGGAGTCTCTGCACACTTCTATATAAAGTGACACTCTTTAGGACACAGCATACTGCCTTCCCTTGGTGCCTGCTTGACTCTGCTTCACAGTTCTATGAACAGAGACTAGTGTGATTCCAGAGGTTTGGCAGTAGAGGGCGCTCTTGCAGCTGCATGCTCAAGGGGAAATATCATATACAGTCTAGCCTGTTTTGTTTGCTCTAGAAACATTTGATCCACTCCTGAAATCATTTGGGCAGATCAATACATACACCAAAAACTAGGAGAATTGCTTGTTTGAGTACCATTTGTTCTTCTCCCTGCGCCATATTTTAGATGCAGTGGCTTGGTGATGACTGAGAGATTCAAAGCAATGTTGTAGTAGTCCATGCTGCCTGTATCCCTTTGCTTGACATAAATGTTCCAAGTTGAAATGTTGGCTCACTTATTAGAGGCAGTAGAGGGCGCTGTTGCGGGTGTAGACCACTGCACAATCTTGTTCTGTTGTGTGGTCACTTACATGTAATCAGGTAAAGCCTGCTGCACATTTACAAATTTATGTTCTCTATAGTGGAAAAATATCAGACAAAATGTCCTGTCCAGTCAGCTTGTTTCAGAACAGTATATGTCAAAGTTATGAAGAATCACTTTGACCAATGCATTGATTTCTGAAAGCATTGGCTGGGATGCTATCTGCTTTTACCTAACCTTCTTTCATTGTTTTCTCCTCTCCACCCCATCATTATCTTCTCCTTTCTGTTTCCTTCCGTCCATTTTTGTCCCTTCTTTTTCTTCTTCCAATCTCCCTATCCCTTCTCTGTTCGTTTCCTTCTCCCATACTAAACGACTCCTTCCTTGCATCTTTATCTGCTCATATCCTTCCCGCCATCTTTCCCTTTTCACCACCACTTTTCTCCTCCCATCCTTCTCTCTCTCCACCTTTCTCTCCTCTGCCATCTCTCCCCATCCTCCTCTCTTTCAATCCTTTCCTCCTCTACACTCTTTCCCCATCCTTCTATCTTTCCACTCTTTCCTCCCGTCCCTCCACCATTTCTTTCCATCATACCATATTTTCCATCCTTCTCTCTTTCCACCCTTCCCTCCATCATCTCTCCCTATCCTGCCATCTTTCACCATCCTTCTGTCTTTCCTCCCTTCCATCTATCATATCCCCATCCTACCATTTTCTCCATTCTTCTTTCTTTCCACCCTTATACTCATCCACCATCTTGTCCCATCTTTTTCTTTCCACCCTTCCATCCTCCACCATCTCTCCTCATCCTTCTCTCCTTCCACCCTTCCACTTTCACCATCTTACCCCCATCGTGTCTTTCGACCCTTTCATCCTCCACTGTCTCTTCAAATCCCACCATCTTTCAACCATCCTTCTCCACTGCGTCATCTCTCCTCAACCGTCCTCCTTTCTACCATCTCTTCCCATCCTACCATCTCTCTATCTTCCTTTCCTTCATCACCTTTCTACCATCACTCATATCTCTTCTGCCATCTCTTCCCCATCCTCCTTTTTTCTTCCACCTGTTAAGGTGAAAGCCTGGAAGATCCACCTCTTCACATTCATTCAGCTGGTCTGTCTCACCGTGGTCTGGTTTGTCAAGTCCTCCATCATCGCCATCTGCTTCCCGTTCTTCTTCATCCTCCTCGTGGCCATCCGGAGGTTGATGCGATTCATCTACACGGAGGAGGAGCTTGATGCTGTAAGTTGAAACATGGGCAACTTCATGAAGTGTAAATATATGATCGGATTTCAGTATATTTACCATGTCGGGTTATGCACCAACATGATGTCACATGATGTAAGACCATAGGATATCTTTAATTAAGACTGTCTTTTTTTGTCTAATAATAGTGTGGACAAGTCAAGTCTGGCAAAAAAAAAAGAAAGAATGTTTGATAATGAGACACTTTAGTGTATCAATAAAAAATGTGTAATACTTGATGATTTTTTTCTTATTATTTGTATATGTAATTGGCTGTACTAAGCATTTACAAACAGGAGATTGGACTACAGCTAGTAATTGCAGATCGTCTTCCAGATCTTGTTTAGTTTTTTCAGAGATTGATACTAAACTTAATGTGTCACATTTATTTCCATCTACCTGTGCAGATAAAACTGTGGAACAATTTTTGAGATAGTGTTATGGAGATGAATTTGTATTTTGTTTTGTTTTTTGTTTTTTGTTTTTTTTTACAGACAACTACTTGTTCAAGAAGGCTTTTAGTCGTTTAAATGAGTCAGAGAGATCTTAATGTGAATCTTTCCCTTTTCACCCCTTTAAATCATGGAGTGCTTTGATATGTCATATCTACTTGTGGTTACATAATATAATCACCATCGTTAAACCTGCTCATCACAGTCGGGTACTGTCTGGTTAACAAGCCCTGTAACTTTCCTTTGTACGCATCATTTCCAATTTTTCCTCCATCAGCTTGACTGTGAAGAGGAGGAGGAGGAGTCGGTGGATGGAGGCAGGGGGGATGAATACCAAGCAACCCACATGCCTGTCTAAGGAGGAGGATGAGGGGTGTGGTGCTGGTTTCCATGGAGATGGGATGCAGACTTGGCAGCAACGGCTAGAAAACTGCAAAAACAGCAAAGGTAGCATCTTCATCGCTTGCCGCACAACATTGGTGTTCTCTGAAAATGCGTGCAATGTAGCAAGTGGATTAGAATTTATCAGAGATACGTTACAGAAAATTGTGTGTGTCCAAAATGTCTTATTTCTGTCCCCTGTCATTGCTTATCGTCTCTTTTGTTTGGATGTCAACCTTGTAATGTTCAAATAACTATATTTTTGTATTGGTCATATCTCTCTTTTTCTGTCGATGACTGCCGTATCTGATATCATTTACTCGTGCTGACGAAGCAAATTTGATTTGATTTTGTGAGCATTGTGAAGACACCTTTCCACTGGCATGGGGGCCTATAATGTGTTGCATTACAAGAAGACAATGAGTTATCACCATCCAACATTTAATGGGCATTATATGCTGTTGTACAATGTACATTGTAGTCCCATTAGTGATGGTGCTTGACAAATAGGATCTCTTCCTTTTGATCAGTGGATGAATTCTCACACCTTTGCAGCTAATTACATTGTGCTTGCCAATTGCGAATGTACAAAGTGACATTTAGTTAGTGACTTATGCTTCTTCTGCATCAAAATGGGACACAAATCTGAAAAAATGTAATCACCTACGTGAATAACTTTAGAGAGATGGTAAGACAAGTGCAGGAGAAGGTATGATAATGGAAAAAGAATGGAACAAGCAATAGGGTTTGTTCAAATAGTGTATATCACATAGAGTGATATCAATGCGTCTTCTTTGAGAAACTGTAGAAATATATGGTTGTATGGAATTTCGCCTTTTGCTCTGAGTTTTGGTTGTAGACATTCATTTTGTGAATGATTAGTGTTTACAAATAAAAGAAAGAGAACAGGAAATGATGTGAATCATTCCTAGATTCCTGATGCGGAGATGCCGCGCATAATTCCTGTGTAGTTGATTCTGAGTCACCGAACAGTGGTGTGCGATAAAGCTGAAAGCACAAAGTTCCCTCAGTTGACCAAGTAGATTACTGTCAAAGTAGAAATTTCAGCGCAAGTAATTTTTCACATTAAAGCTGAATTTCGCATGTTTTTAATTCTGCGGAATCCAAATGTGAAATACAATGTAAAAAATCTTTTGGTGCTTATATTATTGTGCTAATTTTACGTTGCGCAAAACTTTCCAGACTGAAAAAATGTCCACGTTCACAGTATATCATGCTTTTCGTCTGGTGTGTTAGCATGACTTTCCCAGGTATACGTGTGATGACATGGTTCACCTCAATCTCACCATCCTGATTGTGCTCTTTTACTTGATGTGTACTTCACGCATGATGTGCTTCATACCACGTACCTACGATGATTCTTGCCCTAGTACAATTTGCTCATACTACATGGAGTACTGTATACACCAAATATTTAGCGAGGTTTTTATTTTTGCGAATAATACGAGCCAGGTGCTATATTCGCGAAATTAAAGACACGCGAAAATATTGACTCTGATCCCATTGTGAATGTAACGTACGCATTTACACTTCTGCGTTCCAGTACAGGACTCCATGATCGCGAATTAAACCTCTCGCGAAATTGTCGGGAGTTCCTGATTTGCGGCATTTTAGACTCGCAAAATATATGGCATAAACAGTTTACATCTTTGGTGGAGTATGAGTAAACTAGAATAGATGATGATGGGACCAATAGGGATATTGTATTCTCTGAAAAAAATTTGTTTGATCATTACATTTTGATTTGTTCATCTTAGTTCGATTTCATGATTGGTGTTCCATTCCAAGTTCAATATTTACATGATGTTAAGGCTCAAAGTAGCGTTAATTACGAATTGGTGTTTGTATGAATTTATAAAGTGTTGCAGAGTCCAGATAAGAATATGCCATTTCATAATCACTGGTATTCAGATATGTAAAATGTATTTTTTTTTGGACAATGAATATATGCTCAGTATTACCACTTGTGTGGCTGCTAAGGTAACTGAGTGGTACAGCTAATTCCATGATAGATATGCAAGATATCTAAGCACACCAGGGGACCGTTTCATGAAACTTTTTGTCAGTGATTTACACCGACAACTGTTAAAAGCTACTGAAATCCTTGCATCTGATTGGCTGATAGCAAATTTGTCGGTGAAAACCTCCGACGAACTCGTTGATGAAACGCCCCCCTGGTATTATGAGTATTTGCGTTTGACTGATAGAAGCTCACCTTTTGTATGCATTCCACTTAATTCACTACTTGAAAGTTGCAACAAAAACAACAAATATTATCAGCTCTTCTGGAAGAAAGTATGTGACTGAATAAGAGTCTCCAAAGGGTTAAACAATTTTTTTGAAAGACTGTCATCAGAGTTTTTCTCTCGAATGAAGACACCAAAGTAAATCTGGTACATTGGTTCATTTTTAACCCTTAATACACCACGTTCAAGTTAACTTACCTTCAACAGAGTGCTACATGCACACAGTCAGTATAAGGGTCTCATCTATTCCCGATCCTGGCAGATTGTGGTGAATTTGTAACCAATGTCATTTTACAGGTAATGCCTTGTTTTTCTGAGTCAAATAACCTTTTAGCTGGAGTTGATGTATGCCTAAAGTCATCAGCTGAATCTTGCAGGCTTGACACATTGGAAATTATTGAAAATTAAGTGGGTACGTGAAGGGTTAATTTGTTTTTTATCAATTTGAAAGCAGAAGGGCAGTAATTACTTGAATTTTGATGGCAATTGATGCCCTTCTCGCTATTGAAGTCCATCTGGTTTCAACCACAGCCTCAGATGAGTTAATGGTTATTCGTCTTCATTTACTGTTCCTCTTTCTATTAATATTTCAGTGAATATTACATCTTTCAGTACAATGTTAGTCTCAACTTCTACTAGCACTTTAAATCTGAAGTAAAATACCACATCAGTGCAATATAGTGTGAAGAAAGGAACAAATCAACCATTTTAATATCCATTTAGTCAGAAATGTGCACTGCTATTGGGATTACAACTACACTACATTGTAGCTGGTGGAAAAATGTTTGATGCTCAAAATCTACCTGTTTAAACGTGTACTACAACAATGTGTGAAGTATGAGAAAGTTTTTATAACCCGAATAGAGCTGTGGTATGATTTGATCTGGCCTTTGGAAAGGCTTTGCCAAACAACTGAAATAACTTCATTTGAAGCTGGTGATAGTGTTTTGATTTCAGTAATAGTTTCTAGAGAGAAGAAACTGGTTTCTTCCTCCATGTTTTTGATAATTGGTAGAAATATGAAGAAAAAAGATGGAGGAAGTAGCACTGCTCCTCTTACTAGAATGTAAGATGAAGTGTTTGCCTGTCTGTAATATTCACATTTGTCAACAAGTATGATACTCTTGGTATTGAGTAATTTCACTATGCAAAATAAGCAAGCCTCAAGTCTTAATGTGGTTAACCACATGAACTGAGACATTACGAGGGTAATTAATTAAGGGTGTGATGTTTACTCTATCCCATTTTTTAAAGTGGATCCATACTGAAGATCCTGTTTGAGTATTTGTTTAAATCAAAACTTGATGATCAAGTTTCCGATGCACATTTCTAGTTGCTGTTGGTCATTTCCAACTTTGTGTATCCTGGGTGATACATTTTAGCTTCAATTCTTTTTCTCTTTGTCTATCCCCTTCACTCCTAGTCAGTTCTTCTCTCTATCTCTCCTCCCCCTCTCTTTCTTTCTGTTTCTCTCTGCCATTCTGTCTGTTTCCCAAAGTCTCTTTTTCTACAAAGTTTTGCTTTCGAAGTTCTTGTGATATATCTCTGTTTGTGTGTCAGAATCTGCCATTATTCCCCTGATTTTCTGTCTTGTTGACTAGTAAGCATATAATTATTGTCAATTCATTATTGCCAGTACATGTGATATTAGATCTATTTCACTTGTCATGTACTTGTATGTTTTGTGTGTATTTTAAGTTGTCTGAAAGGGCTTCCAAACAATGTCAACTGATCACCATGAGAATATAAGAATGTAATCATACGAGTATTTTGACTGACTTTTTTATTTATTTGTAGACTCTGCAGTCATATGAAATATGGTGCATGATGAATGATGGTCCATTTCATGTTATGAGAAAATTTGTTTCATATTGTAAATGGGATATGCTTTAATGGAAACATTTCAAGGGTGCTGATAATTTTTATGACTTTTCAGTATTGGACATGATTATGTAACCTTTGTGGGTTCCTGTGACTTTTATTCAATATGCAGATCTTTTATTTCGTTATTATGATTAATATTTGGTATGTTAAGATTATTGATAGTATTTATGAAAACATCCCAGCATTATTTTTTTGGCTTGAAGTACCGATTCATCTTGAATGCACCATACCTTTTAATATACAGATCCATGCATAATGCATTAACACTTGATTGATAGAAGGTTGTAAGAGTCTCTAGACTTTTAGTTTGAATTAGCAAGGACATTTTTGTTGTTCGCTTAAGCAGTGTAGATGATGATATGCAGAAGAGTGCCTATTTTGACAAGTTGCATTCTCTTTTTTTACAGCCTGTGTATGTCGATAGTAAATTTGTAATAATGAAATTTATTTAACTGTCCAATACTCAGCTCATGCTAAGTGATGATACAGATGTAGCTAGATTAGAAACCTGTTTAGATATCGATGAGCAAGCTGTAGTGTCCATAGTGCACTTGTATGTGTACGTACAAGCCTCAGTTCAGCTCATTCGAACCACCAGGAAGAAAGAAAGAACAAAAGAAAAACAAAAACAAAATCAAAAGTATATGTATATGTATGTGGCAAAGCTTTGCCATCATTTCAAAGGGATAACGCAGAAGGCATATACATGTGTAAAGATGACATCTTGGTAAGGTGTCTGCCTGTGATGAGCAATGATTACACCCACAATTTCTTGTCCCACATACCCGCAAGTGTGCAGGTAGTCTGAAGTATTGGCTGATGGGCACCATCCCCAACCCAGTACATTGGTATGACGTGATGTACCACGCAGAATTAAATCGAGAGTGTTTCTATTAGGTAACTGTTGTATACCTAGAACTGTACTTGGGGTACAACTATGAATTGTATGCCTATATAATGTTCTGTAGAGAATGCCCATTTTAGAAATTTTCCAAGAATATTACTTATTCATTACTAATTTGTAGATACTTCAGAGTGGAAACCATCAATCTTGATACAGAGTTACTGGTCAATAAGCACCATTTTTTAATTTTTAATGAGTAATACATGATAAAATGCATTAGTTCACTTGTTGAGGAATGTATCCAGGAATATATCCGGGACTTTTTGAGGAGTATATCCAGGAATAAGAATATTAGCTGACCGCACATTCTCTAGTTCCTGTTTATTAAATGTTTTGTTAGATTTGGCAACGACAACAACAACAACAACAACAAATATTCTTGTTTATTTAAAGATTTACCTTTACTGCCAATCATGAGGGCATCCTCATGAGTGTTGAATTTTATCATGTTTTTGAATCTTGGGCTGGTTTGTCAGTACAAATTTGTGTAGTAAAATCAACTGGTGTTTTTTATTTTTTTCAATTTGAGAGTTCATTTTATAGAACCAGTGTATTACTACTCAGTAACTGCCTGTGAAAATGTTTTTCATTTTCTTTTTAATTTTGTTTCAATGTACTCTAACAAGTAGGAATAGGTGTTGTTGTTGTTTTAGTGCTTTTGGTTTGTTGTCTGGAGTTTTCACCATGGCTAAGACACAAATATTGCTGTCATTAGACATGGTCGAAATATTTTAGCATATATCATGCTCCACAAAATGTGACAGTGTTCAAAATTGAAAATAGATCAAAGGGGGCAAAAGGAGTTATCAGCGCTTCATATATTTGGTATGATTTGGTTGATCATTGGTCCTGATAATGATACCTAGTTTTTTTGTTTATTTTCCCTTTTAAAACAATGTTACCATCATGATGAGCTGCCTGGGCGTACAAATATTGTGTTATTGTCTGCTGACTGAATTTCTATTGAATGTTGATACTTTTTACATGCAGCTATTGTTAAGTTTACTTGCCAAAGAGGTGTGTGTTTGATTTGTGCATTCAGTTGGAAACCACTGGTGGTTTACAAGTGTGAGTGAATAAATGTGCCACACTTGGTTTGTAATTCTGATTTTTATTAAGTTGTGTAGACGAGTCAACAGTTGTGCAAACCCCGAGTCCCCCTTTTGTTAACACTTCTGAGCAATATGTACAGAAAGAAATTATTGTAAATGTACAATGTATCTATGTCTTTCACAGTACCATGAAAAGGCAAAGAAAAAAATATTGGTGTTTTGAATGAATTTTCAGTGTTTTTCATGTACATTGTATACTGAGTCATTTGATGTGGTATTGAATGATGAATAAACATGTATCATAAGATATTTTGTCAAAGAAAAGCAAACTTTCAATGTGTTTTTCTCTCTTTGTAATTAACAGTTCGGTCACATGAGTAAAGACTTCTTCATAAACTGACTGTGAAAAAGTCTTACACAATTAAGGAGCTGTCTATGTTGGTTGATAGTCTCGTAAGTGTGGTATATAAAATATGTATATATACATATATATATATATATATATATACAGTTCAACCTCGATTATCCGGCCTCCTTTTATCCGGAAATCTCTATTATCTGGACGCGTTCATGCAGTGAAGGACTTTTTTTTTTCATCCAAAAATTGAGAAAAAACAGTGACTTTAAACTCAATTAAAATTTCTACAAAACTCACACGATTTACCTACAATATTTCCGACAGAACTAACATAAATTCACACCACATTATCATCGTAAAGGTAAGCAGTCATCACCACCGTTGCGGGGTACGTTACCTGCCCAGCTGCCAGTGCACTGGGAGGGCAGCTTGGACGGCAGCTATATACATTAACATTGTGTCTCCCATC
Source organism: Diadema antillarum (assembly GCF_040938485.1). Classification (NCBI taxonomy): domain Eukaryota; kingdom Metazoa; phylum Echinodermata; class Echinoidea; order Diadematoida; family Diadematidae; genus Diadema; species Diadema antillarum. The sequence continues at coordinate 3,576,855 of NW_027271172.1, forward strand.
ACCGCTTATCCGGATGAGCGCCGGTCCCGACATGGCCGGATAATTGAGGTCGAACTGTATATACATATATATATATATATATATAATATGATTTTAATGCAAGTCTATATTAGAAAAGGATTAGATGGAACTGACTTGATTTATGAAATAAATAAAAAAATCAGAAAGAAATTTGCAATTTTTTTCCAAGTTGCAAGTGTTGGAAGCATGAACACATACATACTTGCTTCTAAATTGTAATGGAAATATATGTGTGTGTATATATATATATATATATATATATACACATATACTTATGGATTTTAATGCAGATCTTATATCAGAGAAAGATTAGGTAGCCTTGTTAAATTCATGAAAAATCCACACAGAATCAGAAAGAAATTTACAACATTTTGCCAAGAGGAGAGAGAGAGAGAGAGAGGAAAAGGAAGTGAGACCCTTGTAGATTGTTTTGCCAACTAAAAAAAAAAAAATCACTATTGCTTTAGTAATTTGGTTGCTTTATGAAATTCTGTATCTAGAAGAGTGATTGTGAATGCATATGTTATATTTTGACAGGGTCACTCACTTTAGCCAAAGAATGTTCTTCATTGAATCTCTGAATGGGTAAAGATAAAACGACGCTAGCAAAATACATTTCATACATATAGACTTTATAGTTAATATGACGAAGAGGAAACAATAATCGTGTTATGCAAGACCAACAAGACATTCCTTTTTATGTACAGCAAACTATATGGCATGAATTAAATCATCAAATTAATCTTTTTTATGATTAACAAAACAACAACCAAACATCCAAAACATTATACTAAAATCAATATACAAACTCGAATTATTTAAAGATTGAGCAACATGTAAGAAAGTAAAAGATGAAACGGCAATAATTCCTGTCTTGAAATCTGAACCTCATGATATAAACTGTTTATAGCAAATATGAATGAACCAATAAAGGCACTTTAATTGACACTTTGACATCACTTGGTAGACTATTCCTTATATTCCTCCACCATCGCACCATCAACCGCTTCAATGAAAGCAGCGTTCCCCTGATGTTTGGAGGTAGTCACGTTCACGTATTCATAGACAAGTTTAACCAGCCGTTGCTATGGTGACTACTCGCTCGACCCTTCAGTTGCGCACAAACATGACAGCCGTACAAAGAGAGTGTACATTCTCCTCATGCATTCTACCCTATACAAGGCTGATTTGCATCGATTTTCCCCTTCTTCATGGCCTTTGCAACGTTTGCTTGGGAGCGCTTGTAACGTGACAGAGTCAAAATGAATGGTCAAAGTCCGGTTCTCAAGAACAAAAGCTTGATGGCAGGTCTGCATTCTTCACTATAGTTTGATGCTTCAAGCTTCATTCACTGTCCCACCTCTTGTGCATGTAGAGGATTACCTAAGTGCACTTGGGGAGAGGGGGCGTGCAATTATGAAAAGATATTTTGCCGTTGCTCTCCGTAAGTAAGATTACATGATCAATCGGTATTGTAATAGGTAGCAAAAAATGGGAACTATAGCCTGGGTTTGACTTTGTCACTCGTGATGGCTAACATGCAGGGCAACGCATTGCGAACTGAGCCGAATCCACTCAACGACACTGACAAGATGAACTTTTGACATTTATCATACCGGAATGGCTCTCCCTCCCCCTTCCTCTCATTGTACGTTCTTTAATTATCATCTGCAAGTTGATCTGTAGGGTGTTTCACGAAGATTTTAAGTCGATCTTAGATTTTAAGATCGATTTGTGTTGCACTGTACGCCGTGTGTGTGTCAAATTATATTCTAACTTCTAAATGAAAATGAATATTTCGGACTTTTTCATGCAACCATAAACATACAAAATGAAATAAGGGACAAAGGAATATTTTGTCAATTTTTATCACAATTTGAAATTGATTCTGAAAGAAAATGAATTAAACTGAATAAAGAAGCAAATAGTATATCATGATGTCAAGTTGATCTTAAAATTTAAGATTAACTGTCATTCTTTGTGAAACGGTCTCATGCATGGTCTTATTATCTATGAGTCAATAACATGTAGCCATGGACACAGTTGGCCGTCTTCCCGAATACCCATGAATCATCAGTCAGACCAAAGAATGGAAGTTAGAAGGGGTTCGGCATTCAGGAAATAGATGGCACGTTTTACACAATCATATTCGCAAAACATTGTGCCTTTGTAATATACCAGGGAGAGCCGCCACCTCCACTGGTATTTTTCTATAATCATGGGGCTCGTATAATAGCCTGATACTGGGCGATTCGTCGAAAAGAGCTGTGAAATGCCTGTACTGGTGAATTAATTTCGACTTACTGAATAAGAAAGTTTGATGCATTAGTGGTTTTAAACATGACTCTCGTCATGTCTCATAACAAGATAGGTGTTTGATAATGTGGTATCAATATTCCCATCAACTGCTATTTTCCCCCCAATGTTCCCTAAACAAAATGATATATTGTTATCTTGGCTTATGACTAGTTTCACAATGTTCAGTGCATTTTAGCACTGACTCGATGTCGTTTGACTACTTGTTGAGTGTGCTCTGCTTTTGTTTACAGTTGTTTTTGTTTTTGTTTTTGTTTTTATTTTTGTTTTGTTTTTGTTTGGTTTTTTTTTTTTTTTTTGGGGGGGGGGTGTGTTTTTTTTCTTTTTTTTTTCTTTTTTTTTTGGGGGGGGGGGGGGTGCGTGGGGATGCCAAGTCGCACTGAATACTAATCCCGCTCCTAGACGATACTATTCTCGGTTGTAATTGTCGTCCTGTGAATGTACTTAATCCAAACAAAGGTTATTGTTCCCAGTCATCAGCGAAGGTAACCAGACGGGGTCCCTATTTTCACGTAATTCTTTGAACTGTAACAAAAGTCTGGAAGGGTTTCAGTGTCGCTGGTATTTTTCAATCGACTTGCACCGGGCGATTACCATTGGCGGCAAGTTGAATGAAACGCGAATCACGACGGACTGTGATTGGTTGATGCGTGAACCGCTCTTATGCGCAGACGCATTCGAAGTTCCTCTTCCAGTTCGCCACGCCGAAAGACTTCCTGTGAACAGCGTTCGCTTCTAAGCTTACTGCCTAATCACCATCCAACTGCGGTCGGATGTTCTTCGCCGATGCCGGGCAGGCCGTGAAAAGGAGGGGAACTGTCATCACTTTCATCCTCGACTAAACTTCTTTCTTCCGAGTTAGTTCGTTCTGAAATTCTCAGTGGTAGCTGCTAGTACATAATAAGCAAGTTAGTGCTCAGGTAAGTAATATCAAACTCTTTCAGTAAGCACTGATTTTACCCGAATGATGAAGTGCGCTGTTGATCATATTGTAATTCATCTGTCCTCTTTCTCTACCTCGAAATCACTGTGGTTGCTACAGTATGGGAGATATATGTTTATGCTCCATCTACCTTTATCCTACATTGAATGTATTTGAGCTTATAGCAAAATTTGTTCTGATGTTTTTGATGATTTCCTGTGCATATGTGAAATTTTACTTTAATCATGAAGTTATTCATTTTCTATAGGATTACGTTAAATAGTAGATCATTTAGAGAACGTAATCGGTTCCAAAAGGTTGAAAATTCTCGTGTCATCCCATGTTTGTCTGTTGTCACGAGAATGTTAACATAAGAATAACAATTTGAAGGGAATATAAAGTATCGTCTTTGCAACTGATTGACAAATTGCCCTACATCGACGTAAATCAGTTGCGAGGAAAAACACCTCGACGGAAGAATTTCATGAATTTGGAAAGTATCGTCCTGCTCTGTAAATAAGCCAGTTTCGGAGTTCAACTCTGTGCATGAGAAGAAAAAGTCAAAGCATCTGTGATATAATCTGATAATGGTCAGTCGTGTCATCCTCACAAAATGGTGCTTGTCAGTCGAATGGTAATCGTCAGAACATCCGCCTGACAACAAGCCTTTTACTTTATCAAAAAGTTACGGAAATATGTTGTTAATGCATGCAATTCAAAGAATTAAATTTATGTTTCCCAAAAAGATTTTCTCACTACGTGAGCTCTTTGATGTTCCCCCAAGTGCTGATTGACGGACCCATTTAATTACTATCCATGGTCTACAAAGTTAATTCTTTGTTTGAACATTAATTGAATACTGTTCCGTCCGGAAAACTTATGCAGTCATACGACGCGTTGGAAACGAGTGAAGTGCCTATAAACTGAGAAAAAAAGTGATTTGTACATGAGCTAACTCCGAACCTGCTTATTGTGGTCAACTAACCAGCACGACTGCAATCAACCCGAGTAAAATATGTGTGTGATGAGGTTAGAGGTGCATATGGCATTTAATTGTTTTGTTTTCATCACAATGAAGCGAAATTTCCTTAAGTTGATTAAGTTCCTTAAGTAGGTTAAGTCATTGTAGCAAATATGATTTTCATGGGAGAACGGTTGCTGAACAGCATCAAAGTTATGGCTGATATACCAACCCTGCACCTCACGTTAAATCACCGCAATTTATTTTTGAAATATATGATGGTTTATGCTTGGTACACTTTGATCATAATAAAACCGTTTAAGATCAATGTATTTATTGCACAGCAAACATCATTAATTTGCCTATGTATAGCACAAAGTATTAAAGAAAACTTTGCGTGTGTAGCGGTGTGTGTGTGTGTGTGTGTGTGTGTGTGTGTGTGCGCGTGTGTGTGTGTGCGCGTGTGTTTCGTAACTGCAAGTCCTACTTACAATGTATAACAGACTTGTTTGCACAACTTGAGAGAGAATATATAATGTACGCCACGATCATAAACTTGCTTTTAGACCTTATAATGACCTCTTTTATCGGCGTATGTATTTACTTTGATTTCTAAAACAGTCTACTTGCAGTAGTTACATGTTATATCAATGCCAAAGACCCTCCTCTATTCCTTTTCCTTTCTCATCTTTCTTTCCGCTCTCCTTAGCCATGTCCCACTTCACCTCCTTCTTCTCCTTTCCGTCTTCTACCCCCCCCCCCAAAAAAAAACGCACGCGCGCGCGCACACGCACACACATACCCCACACGCACACACATACCCCCCCCCCCCCCACACACACACACACACTCACTTGTAACACTCTTGTAGAGTGCATGGGGGATTCGTGATGGGTGACCCGATTCATTCGCTGCCCATAACCGGGGTAACAATTCGAAAACTATACGAATTCTAGCACCGATCAGCGAACAGAGTATGTGCGTCGAAGCTTTCGCTCATCGGTAACGGTCGACTCCAGTCGATATTTTAATTCTTCGACAGTGTGCGCTTGTACATTGTACTTACCTAGAGATCAGTGATAAAGCTATATATTTCTTACCCAATTCGGTTACGGGGGATTCTCGAATATATCCGAGCTGGACCAGCCTTCCCACTACATGGTCTCCCGACGCTACCTCCGGGGTCGTGAAGGCTCTCTACTTCGTTAGTCGTTTTCTTCTTCTTCTCTCCCCCCCCCCCCCCCCCCTCCGCCCGTTCTTTCTCCTCATTGTTTGTTTGCTTTTTTTTTTCTTTCTCAGGCTGATTCTTCATTAATGCATTATAACAATTCTTTACTGTCATTTTCCCTTTGCCCTTGTTCACCTTTGTTTTTTTTTCTTTCTTTCGAAATTCTTCTTCTATCTTTTTTTTAAATTAATCTTACATCTTCATACGAACATGTCTCTGTAATCCATAACGTGTTTTTCCCCTTTTATTGAAGAACAAAATGATGTTTCCTTGTCTTCATACCTTGTCAATATTGTCATTCAAAGCTTCTTCTTTTTTTAAATAATATCTTGAAAAGCGTGGAATCGTTGAAGGCGCAAACAGTGATCATTTTTGCGCTTGTAAAAAGAAAAACAGTAATGAATACAGACTTCCTTATTAACAGAAGTTGAAGATTGACTCGTATCGTGGTCGTGAACCAATGGCATACTCTCTAAAAAAATCGAGTGAAAATATTCACTCTTGAAGGAGTGAATACAAAAAAGAGTGAATTTAATGTGAAATTGGAGTGAATTTTGAGTGAAAATGTTCATTTTTACTCGTTTTGGAGTGACCTCATGGATCACTCGAAAATTTTGGAATAATCTCTGAAGTCACTAAGTGAAAATGAATGTTTTCACACAAAATTCACTCCAATTTCACTCTTAATTCACTCTTTTTTTTTGTATTCACTCCTTCAAGAGTGTATATTTTCACTTGATTTTTTTTTTTAGAGAGAGTAACACAGGTTATAAACTAATCAGGTATAGAGGGATATTAGAAACATAATATGATAATCAGCACAATCAATCTTAATACATTTTTATTGCAAAGTGCCTAGGCTGAAGAGGTGTAGCTACAGTGTCTAACAATCTCGGGGAACTGGATTCATTTTTTTTTTCCACCAAGAACTGTCCAAGATGTACTTCATGAAATTCGTGAAGAAATATTCACTTATAACACAGTGAAAAGTGACTAGGATGGGTTTTATTGAACGTTTGATACTATTTGGCTCCTCAGCGTCTCGAGTAATCAATTAATACCCGATTTGGCAAGCACATTGTCTTCCGCAGTGGACATTCCTTTGGCTCCGATCTCTGTAATGTCCACAATGCTCTAGACCCTTTTCATAGTAATCCCTGAACATTCCAAAGGAGGACATCTTTTTCCACGTCCCTGGACATTCTCTTCCGTGGCTTTGACGAAGCCACAATCGTCAGTTGTTATCAGGAAAACCAGTTTGTGCGAAAACTTTTGTCTCAAAATTTGTAAAACTTTTCAATGGAGTACCTCCTCTGGAAAGGGTAGTTGCTAATTACTGATGACCGTGTGGATTAAATTCAGCTGAAATAGGGCACTGCGTTTGGAGGATTATTGGAATACAATGGGACAATGGCAATGATTTGAATAGCTGCAGTGGCAGTTAGTCAAGGATAAGTTAAAACCAATGAAAGGCGTTCACGTTCACTGCCTGAAAGCCCACACATTTTCTGTCCTCAATTATCACACAGTATCGCGGTATTCTGACCATGAACGGACAGTAAGGGTTTCGGAAGGGCCGTGTTGCAAAACCATGTATGCCGATTGGCATCAACTGGACATGGTACAATCCACCGTATTAGAATATTTGCGCAATTAGTTTGCACAATACGAGTTTCGTTGGCTCAAGCGAAGAGTTACATCTAGAGAAGTTACATAATCATTACTTACTTATAATTTCCTTAGTATCCTGACTGGTTAATGAGCCTTTTCCAATTTACGAAGGGACTCTTTTTACATACTTATCGTTCCTGATAAACTCTGTAGTGTTGTGTTTCGTTAATCATTGAGTAAACATTTGGGGCTGTCGCGTAACTGGTTCTACATTTACACATTATAGTTCAGAACCTCATAAAACCATAAAATAATATCCTCGTTATAGTCTGAAAAAGTATAACCACGATACATCTCAGCAGAACATGAAGATTTTTATGCGCGCACATGACAAGACATTATTCATCTATGTTTACAGGGGCGGATCCAGGGAGGCCGCAACCGGCGCACGCCCACCCCCCCCCCCTCTATTTTTTGTTGAAACAAAAGAAATAAAAAGAAAAAAAAAGGGGGAGGGGTGCGTGCGCCCCCCCCCCCCCTTTAATTTTGTAAACGCGCCCCCTCTTTACGGAATTCCTGGATCCGCCCCTGTGTTTATATAGTCTCGCACTATGATTATTATTTTTATTGTAGGAAACTGATGTTGCCAGGAAATGAGTAAGTTTTCATTTTGGGAAGCAGGCGTGTTTTACCGATATACACGTCATGGGGACAGAACTTGTAAATCAAATGAATATAAACTCCAAAAATTAAGGGAATTTTGATTTTGGGATAGAGTGTAGTTGAACAGATTTTCTTTTGTTGTTGTTTTCCCTCTCTTGTTCTTTCTATCAATCTCTGTGAATAAGATTGGTTGCTCGATCTGACAGTCATGTGTTATCATGAACACAAAGTGAAAAAAACAAAACGAAAAGAATGCTAGTTCCTTCTCATTTTGGTTCATATCAACTCTGCCTAGTTATATAGATCATCCACAGCTCTATACTGCATACTTATAGTACTTTATTATAATTTCACTGCGTAGTTATCACAAGAGTTAAAGCGTCTCGTATATACTGCATATAATATAATAAAAAAGTACATAATTTTTAATCCAAAAACAGATAAACGCCATTTTTAAAGTTTTTAAAGTATAAGGTCTTCCTCAAAGAGAGAAAGTAGAATCGTTTCAGTGATATTGTTAAATATCATAGCAAGGAATATCTTTAAAGATAAATTATATGGTTAAAATCTTTACAGATATTTATTATTTTTTTTTTTTTTTGGTTCTTCAACGCTCTAATCTCAAACATCTTGAATTGATACAAATGGATATATCTATATTTTGATTTTCTTTGCATCGAAACTCTATAAATTAGCCGGGCCACATTGCTTCGATACACGAACGTCCACAGCCAGGTCTGGCGTGACAGGGTTCAAAAATGGGCTTTCCTACTAGAGTCTGGTAGTAAACCTTTCTGTAATGTTTTCTATTTACTCCAGGATTGTCATGCAGTCAACTCCCTTCTCAGAATTCTATAAGCTTACACCATTTCGCGACTCCGAGCGTTATTGCTTTCTTCTTGTTTTCTCTTTTTACCTCCACCCAAGGCTCCGAAACCACTGATTCCGATAACAACAAAGAAAATGCAGTCCCTGAAGTCTTTTTATATCAAATTGAAAAGAAACGATCACTTTTCTCGGTACTAATTGCCACCCTTACGGCTTAACATTCAACTTCAATTGAATTTGGCGTGGACCAGGATTACGAAACAGTAGGACCAGTTAAAATAGGTCTGGTTATACTGAGAGCGACACAAAGGGAAACCAGGGGAGGCGTCCGGGGAGAACACTGACTAACAAGCTTAGTCCTCCTTTTGTTGTTTCACTGAGTCAAGATTACAGATTATTGTCACCCTATCATTTTGTTCCAGGTTGCTATTTATGTGTAGATCTCTTGTAAGGCTACAGGCAGACAATACAAAGAGATAAAGAACACCCTCCTTGATTCAAGAAGGATTAATCCAAAATTCTTAGCGTTTTGAGACCACGCCTTTACATAGTACCACAGTCAAGCCCACATCTTTTGTGCAACAAGGTCGTTGGACAAACAGTCATTGACTTTCTTTTTTTTCACGAGACCTCATTCCTTGAAGTGACATTCCACTCCAAAGTGAATTGTTAAGAAGACTTGAATAGCTGCACGGTTTCCATCACTTTGGACCTAAATAGTTTATGTACTCGTTTTTGTATGTTTCCAAGTAGCAGTTAATAGTCCTACGTTATAGCAACGAGCACAGAAACCTCGATTTAATGCTTCGTGAGCTCGAGTCCTATTGGTCTTGAACAAGTTTGATATAATTATACTCTCCTCCTTCCCGTTTTGACGGGACATTTTTTTTAAAAAAGTCCAAAAACAAACAAACAAACAAACAAAAAACTTGAGTTATATTATGTGTCACAAAAACATGGCAATGATTACCAAGGTACTTGTAGATAGGGGAAAGATTGCAAATGATTCTATGATAGAAAAACATGTTGTTGTTTTTTCACAAACCAAGGGGTAGTTATCAGCAAATCGTTGCTCCCTTTTCAGCGTGGAGAAGGCCTGCGATTATTCTCTTCAAAAAACATGTTAATTGATCTCGATGAAGATTATAACGCCGAGATATAATCGACAGGGCTTTATGAAGTGAAGCAAACTCGAAATTGACATAGTTATTCTTCAAAGTTTGTAGGTTCAATAACCTTGGGAAAAGGAATACCTCTAAACACTAGAGTAATATCATGTTGCAATAGACATTACGATGCCGCTCTGAGACAGGACTTGAGGAAGAGCAGCTAAAAATGCGGGTACAGAAATTACATTATAATACCAAAAGGGTTATTACGTTTAGTGTATGATACGTTCCTATTATTGATGGATGAGAGAGCAATTACAGTGGCAGAAAATAATGCAGATCTAGAGACGAGTGTGTTTGAGGATATCGAAGACAGCAAGAAAAAGTGTTTCATATCAGGGGGTGTTTCATAAAGCTGTTCGTAAAGTTACGAACAACTTACGAGCGACTGGTGATCAGATCTTGTGCTGAATCATGGAAATTCTGGTAAGTATAACACATCAGAACTGATCACCAGTCGCTCGTAAGTTGTTCGTAACTTTACGAACAGCTTTATGAAACAGGGCCCAGGTCTGTGGTGTCGATTTAGGCTTACAGGAGAAAATAACTATAATTAGGGCCTAAATATAGCCTCAAAGGGATAAGGATCGATCAGTACGAACATTATTAGGTCTATTGAGTGGAAAAGTAATCGAGGAAATAGAAATGAGGGGGAGGAGCGCAAAATTTACTTGGATTTCTTAAGGATATTCAATGGCAAATGTTAGCAATGTCAACACAGCACAAAACGTAAATTTTATCTGGAAACCTCCAATTCTATATGCCAGGGTCCCGTCTTATAAAGCCTTCAAATCGATCACAAGTCCCCAAATCAATCGCAACTTGCATTGAAGCTCACATCAAACTTGCGATTGATTTCTATCACAAGTCTTCATAAGACAGGCCCCAGAACATTTTTATTGGAAAGGCATCGGCAGCAAGCACGCAATGTTGCCCTCTCTCGAGTGGTCTCGTGCATGTGACTTTTGTTGTTTGCAGTGTTTACTTTCATGTTTCGTATGCATGTTCATTCGGGTCCGTCCAAAAAACATTGCGTGCGCGTCAGACATGGTGGGTATGTGCTAACTACAGGCGATATTCACGCGCGGAGAATGAAATTACCACGTACTGAGTACAACATACGCGCGCGGTACAACCTCTATGTACACACTGTACATGTACACAACAGGCATTCTTCGACAACACTCTCCCAGACTGGCTACCAGTCTGACGTACAAATTGTATATTTTTCTAGGAAGCGCCAGATATCGTTCATCCTGTCATATAGCGCCCATGTCTGGGAAACAAAGGTAATTATGACATTTCTTCATACTCCTTTACAAATAACAGTGCGAGTCGTCTTCCTATCGCCGAGAATCGCGTTTTTATCGCACATTCCAACTGGCAGAAAGACTCCGCCACCACCGCTCTTCCGAGAGCTTGCGAACGGGACGCTCCCGCGTTCTGTGTGCGCCAGGTTTCCGTGTCATGGTAAATGAGAGCCGCCCACTGGAGCTGGCTGGAGTCTCGCTAGCTAGCTTTTTACACCTACTTGACGTAGACTCTGAACCGTATTATAGCTTGCTTTGACTCAGTGGTAAAACGCAGCATTAATTTACTGTTACTGGTAGGCTTCCAGAGGTTACGCTTATGTTCCGTGCATGCTTTCCGTAAATCCCAGTGTAACGGAAAACGACTAAAATTTTACATGACTGATAATGGTGTTTTATGCGCCAAACCTGTGAATCCACTATCACAGTGCTGTATTGCACGCCATCCAACACTGCACTGCGGCGCCTTGGTTTTGGATGCGGACATCCATCATTTCATATGGCATCGTCATGCTAACTTCATTAGCACGAGCATCTCAAGCACTGGTACCGATAGTTTGTGAAGAATTTGTGGCGTCATGAACTGGTGTCAAAAATAGCATCATGTCTCGGGTGAAGTCGGATGACATCTGTGTTTGTGTGTGTTTGTGTGTGTGAGTGCAGGCTGGCACTGGCTGAAAACTATGTTCAGTGGCAGACAGACAACATGTGTGTAGCTTACTCTATGTTGTGGTGGTTCTTCTGACAACACGATGGCTCAATTTCAGAGAACAGACTCTGAGTTTCAGTGCCTTTGGCCCTTGACATGCCTTGGGCTAGAATATGGCAAAATGGTACATGCAAGAGTTCAGCCATATTATGAAAAAAATGCATAGCAAATTGAGATGCTATAGTTATACCAGAGAAATTATTTCCTGCAATAAAGAGGATTTTTTTTTTATTTTGCAAATAAAATAGAAACAAGTTAAAGAATCATATGAATAGCAATGGTTCAAATAAAAAGAATGTTGTAATCAACCCTTTGAAGTGCCAGTAGTCAAAGTTTTGTGAAAGATACAGTACCAAACTACAGAAGTGTAGTTTCTGGATAGTTTTTGTGTTGGTTATTATCTTCATATTCAATAAAACTGGGAAGAGGAATTCAAGATTTCTCTTACAAGTTAATCTATTTTTCCTGCAATCATGGAAGAATCACCCCACAGATATTTGTATTATTTTGTTATAAATTTATACGTACTGCTTCAATTTCAGTTTATAAAAATAAAGTACAAAATATCTGTATTTGCAGGTACTGGTGACTTTGCCATGTAGTACACTGAAAGTGTAATAAGCACACTTTGGGTGTGTTTGTAATTTGCAACCATTGAAAAAAAAAGGATAATTTTTTGAAGTATTGCAGATCATGCATATACTGTATGTATCTCAGCTGAACTGTAGTAATATTTGACATGAAAGAATTGGGTTTCTGAAAATCCAAGAGTTATTCAGAATTAGATGCAACACAACCCATTTTGCCAAAGCAACAAATTGATATGAGCATATTCACCTGGCATAATTGATTCTTGGAATTTCACAGACATCACACGCAAGAAAAAAAAAAATCTTAAAGATCCTAGCAGGATTGGTGATGTGATGATATGGATCTGAAAAATTGATAATACAGTGTAGGATCTAGGTGGTGAAGTGGGATGGTTGATTTGAAAATGACAGAAAACAACATGATGATGAATAGAGAAAAGATCAACCAGCAGTTATTTGTAAACAGGAACTACAGGAAACATTTTGCTTCCCAGAACCTATGTTATATAGTTCAGGGTTATCAAATTGGATCTGAACCCTTTGCTAAATTGGCTATTATGCCTGCAGCATGTCAGTTGCTTTCCATATCTGAACTTCCTTTGATGATCCTTTCTGCTGACAATCGGTTTAGGGCATGTCATAGTTATCTAAGATCACAGCTCAAGATTCATGGCAATACTTCCAAGCTGAATCCATGTCGTGCTGTTTCTTTTTGTTCACCTCTAAACCTGATGTGCTGATTCTGAAAAAGAATTCTGCCATTTCTATGGCTCTGCATGAAACTTTTGCTGAGAAAATGCAAAAATTGTGTGAAAAACGACATCAAAATTTGGGTTGTGTTAGAGTCAGAAAGATCTGGCTGGCATCACATCTCAGGAGATATTAGTATTTTCTGCTCATGCTTGGGCTGTGGTCACTGAACTAACCATGAGAATTTTCTCTTGTGTTCAATACATTCTATAATTTTCAATTGGTTGGCAGAATGAGAGGGAATGTCATTAAATTTGTATACATGTGTACTATAGATTGCATTCATGGACTGTTTTGCTCAAAAGTATGACAGTCAAGATTTGATAAGACAGCCTGACGTTAGTATGATGAAACAAGAGAAAACAAAGAGAAAACTGCACTGTTGTTACTGTGGTTTGTTTGTGTTTTTGCTTTAAAATGTGGTATTATTTAAGCCAGAATCTGTCTGGAGGCCTGAAAGGGTGCAGATTTGACTCAGAGTTAAATAAATCGGAGTTTATGGTTATCTCAGAGTTTCAGGAAAATGAACCCACAATTACCACTCCAGTAGTGATCTACTTGTAAGCTCTAAATCCCTTGTGGTCAATTCTGAACCAAATAAGCACCACAGCAGAACTGAAAGTTCTCCAAAACATCTGCATGTGAAATTTCACAAGAGGCCACTTCAGTTTATTTAGTCATGAAAAAGATTGTGCGCCATAGCTACATAAAACATTGAAAATTCAAGTATTGTGGTGTATCCTTCAGGATTTCTTTGAAATACTTGTATTTGTTAAGTGGTTTTAATTCTCTCATGCAAAGTATTCCAGGCTAATTGTTTTGGTTTAATTCATTTGTCTGACTTTGTGTTGAGCAAGTTGTATGACTTTTCGTTTTCTTTGAATTCAGTTAACATTGTATGAAGAAAAAGATACGTTTCTCCGTACTGCATGTGTCATCAGAAAATGGCCTTGAAAGTTGCAACAGTTTTGAATTGCTCAATGATTTAAATTTTACATTCTTTATATTGTGGATCTCTTCTGTCAATGATTTAAATTTTACATGCTTTATTTGCAAACATGAATTATTGTGGATCTCTTCTATCAGACATTATGCAAACTGTAGTGAACATCGCATAACTTTTCTTTAACTCCATGGAGGGAATTTTAACTTAATGAATTATGGATATGGATGATACAGCTGAGAATGTGATTTGTTGGCTTGTCTGATGGCATTGCCTATCTTTTGCACATTGCATAATGTACAAAATATGCACATAGTCTAATGTGGACAAGGCAGGTGAGGTTGTACAGCAAACAGGAATATCATGTAGGAAAAGGAAGGAAAGACATGATACTAACATCCCTGGGCACGGCAAACTTCTTGTTCTTGGTTCACTGCTGGTATTTCTCGGGATCGCAAGTAGCACCTCAACTTCAGTCTGGTATAAGTCTTTCAGCCCCACCACCTTAAGTTGCCATCAGCGTTATACCGAACAGAGGTTTCCATGGTAGTTGAAGAGTTAAGGTCACAATAGTCCATCGAAGAAGTTAATCCATATTGGTGAGTCAGCTGTGCAGATAGGGACTAGTTATAGAGATGAGATGTTTGTAACAGTCTTGGTAGCATATATGTTAATTGTTTCCTCCCTGATAATGTACCGTAATTGGATTACCTGTTTCATGGAAGGACTTTGTTAACAGGCCGAGGGGTCCACATTCTAGGCACACTGGTGGAAATTTGAACACCAAGAAGATACAAATTCTCGTAACAAGCGAAGACATACTAGCGGGTGTGTCACAATTTGTGCCTGGAGTTCAATTCTTGAAAGCCAAGCCACCTTTTGCATTCACAATGGCTCTCTTGTTGATATGAATGCTATCACCAAGTTGAATTCACAGTTTTGCATTGTATAGCTGTGATATGATGTATTGATGACTGTATACATAGAGTAGAATTTGTATAGTGGTACTCTTAGTTTTTCAGAGACAAATGGTCAAGAATCAAGCAATCAGACCAGATTGTTACTTAGATTAAATGTCAGTGTCAGAAGTAGTACACTGTAAGTGTAAATAAGAAAATGTGTGCATGGAAGTACTTTTGCTGCATCATGCACCAAGATATTAAATCACTCATCAAATACAGACCTGTGGGTGTAGGTGTGTGTGTGTGTGTCTGAGTGTGTTTGTTTTACTGTATGCTGTATCCGAGGAGAAGAATATCATATATATGCATGTTTGTATGCTACTATTAAAATGTAAAAGTGGATATTTTCGCGCGACTAATTTTTCGCGCTTGGCCGGGCAAGAAGAGATTCGCGTGTTTTTAATTCCGCAGAATCAAGCCACCATGCATAGGAACATACGGCAAGCAAAAATATTTGCGTGCTTTTATTTTCGCACTAGTTTCTGGTTGCGCGAAATGCGCAAAAATTTCAACACTGCAAAAATGTCCACTTTTACAGTAATTTTTCAACTTTCCAACACATGATTTACTGGATATTGTCACCCAATTTTTCTTTCAACTCATCACTCAGGAAGCTGAACCACATTGGTCTGGTCGCATTCTCAAACACCATGAAGTATATTCATGTCAACCGCATGTTCAACAGACATGTTTGTTCTCTTATGTCCTGTTAAAAACCATGAGTGTGATGCTATTACTCATATCTACTCATACAATAGTTGTGCAACAACAAACTTGTGTTCATTGCTTGCGAAACAGAAATCAAGCAGAAGTCATGCCCTGCGAGATCTGGACAGCTGGATGACTAATTGCTACCCCTTCAAAACATGAACAGTTTGCGTTTTGCTCCATAGGAAATAACTCGTAATTCCTATCTACCACTTTTTATCTCTTTTTCTCTCTCTTCATCACTCGATCTGTAGGCCATTAACCGCTGCATGCATGACCTGTATGGTCATTTTATTTCCTTATTAGGAAATGCCACTTCCTGTTGTGTGGAGTTGCGCCAAGCCAATTTTTTTCCCACACCGCCTTCTGACAGCCGCATTTTTGGCACAGAGGTGCGAATCTGAGGGTGGTATAAAACAATCATGCATATGCACAAGCTTCATTCATGCAGTGTGCCATATTAGGAAATCCCCCGCCCATATTTGCAAGTGGACATGCTTTGTCCCCGGTCGTTGGTAAGTAGGTGGTTTTGCGGGTGATTTCTGGTGAAAGTAATGATGTCACTGCCTGTCCACGGGGATTTGCTGTTTACACGCGTAAATAAAAATTGGCAAGCATTCCCCTTCTCATTAGAACATTAGTGTTTGGGCATGAGTTGGTGGAAGTTGGCATTTTGAAGCTCTTTTCCCACCTTGTTGCACCTGTTTTCTGTAGCAGCCGGATAAATTTGTCCTTCTATAAACCTTCTCCTGGGACTTTAACCCTCACAGAGGAATTGATATTGGTAAGATTGAGATTTTAGTGTGCTCTGTAAAGTTTAATTCATGTTTTTGTTTTTGGTTTTGTTTTGTTTTAAGCGAAGAAATGTGGCAGAGGTACTGGTAATTGTATGTCAACCAATTAATCATGTGGATGTAATAGATCTATACACCATGCAATGTATTATTTGCTAGTACAGGTGTATGTGTTAAGGCATGAGCATTGAGATGCTTTGCAGTGCATGATAAAAGTTGTAATTTACAGACCAAAGATTTGTATTATATACATGTAATCCATAGGTGTGTATTTTAATATGCCTTATTTATTTGATGTTGTTCTTATTGTGTCAGTGTGTGAATGTCCTGTACTGTAGTTATGGCATGCTTGGATTTTTCTGTACTGCATGACAAATGTTTTATATTACCAGTAAAGTATTTAGTCTGTGGAGGAAATGAGCTGCAGTATGAAAGTCTTGGCAGTGCTGGGTTATATCATGGAAGCTTTCTCTGCCAAGTGTGGACGGAATGCCGAGGTATAAACAAGTGTGATATGATGTGGAGACTGAGAGTGAAAGGATTATTTGTAGGAATCAAATCAGGAAAGATCATACAGTAGTTTCTCCGGTAGTTCCATACCAAAAGCGGCTTAACACTAATAGTGAAATTAAACTTTCTTGTTTTTGTTTGTTTTATATTTACGGAAGTGAAAGTGAGGGAAGAGTTTTATACAAGGATTTTATCTTTTAACTGTTTTGGGGTGTCGTGCTTGTTGTAGTCACAAGATGGACCTTGAACTTCTATGCAGTTCGATCAAGACTTTGGAAAGAAGACAGAAAGATTGTTATTTTGTCCTTTGTCTGCCTATAAAGGATAACTTGGCTAAGAATGTTATGAGTAATGTCGGACTGTCACGCTTTCCAGTGTCAGTTGCGCAATAGCTCAAGATGTTAACTTTATGCCAAGTCTCTTGAGTTTTTTTTTTTCTTTCTTCTTCTAATCTGACATTAGTTGAACAGGACGGCGTCATGTAAGTATGCATGATTGTATGCAAGGCCTTGTCAGCATCTTTCTGTCTTTTTGCCATTAGATGTGAAAATAGAACAAACGTGATGCCAATGTTTCCCTACTTTTTCAAATTAATATGTCGGTTGCTATTACATGATGATGGCTCTCAATTTCATTTGGCCTATATTCTGAAGAAAAGAAAGAAAACTTCTTGGAGAAGGATGTCAGACTTTCCTGATACTGTGAGTCTTATGTGGATCAAACTCCCTTAGAAAGCCTGTAGACTACCTTAAGGCAACCTCAAGGCTCTCCTCATTGAGCCCACACCTTGAAGTTACTGTCTGGGAGACTTGTAACAAAATGTCGGATTGCTGATTGTAGAAATGGAAACTTTTTGGCTGTTATGAAATGCTGTGGAAAATGAGTCTACCTCTGCTTTTGAGTCTACATTTTGATCCCTGAGAAAGTTCGAAAACTACTAAAATCCTTGCTTCTGGCATGGTATGAAAGTACCGTTGGCAGAAAATTCAATAAGGAATAGCTTTAGAAACCGTTCATATTCTGACAAATGTTTATGACAGTCGTACATCATATGGAAATATATAAACCATGTAGCCTTCGTCCTTGTGTGAGTAAGATCATGACCAGGTTAATAGGATATGAGATGACATCGTAACTGACTAACGCAAAATGCACAACAGAGAGAGGTCAACCAGAATGATAGAAAGCCAACGCTTCCGTTGCAGCCAGTTTAGAGTTGAGTTTCTGACAAAGATAGATAGATAGAGAGATACAGGGGAAAAAAGATATGTGTAGATCTTTGAAGTGTCAGTCACTTAACTCTACTATTTTGAAGAGTATAAGTTTGAGTTTTCTGGAGTTGGTGGATATTGACATCCGACAGAAGCTATCTGCAGTGTGGAAGTGTGCAAAGCGTGCATCTGAGAGTCCTTCTGTGACAGGTGGTGTTGGAATTGAATGTAATTGGGTTGTATCTCTTTATTTTTCAGTTTGATTACATTGGACTATCAAACAAAATTTGCATTACCATCATATGACGTTCTACTCTTTACATGTCAGAGAAATATTTGTTTCATCTATTACTTGTTCAAATGTTTACCGACAAATGTGGGTAGTCTCCCCTATCCTCAAACATTGCTAATAACTAGTGGTCAGCAGCTGCACGTACATGTATGAATAAAAAAGGAAGAAATTATTGCTTTATGCACAGACTATGAAATACACCCTTTTACATGTGAAATGTGTGAGGAAAATCCAAGTGCAGGAAATTACTTTCATCTCCAGTGGTGGTGTTGTGCTGCAATCTTATCTCACTGCCATAAAACTGCAGCCTTAAAAACTTTATTTTGTGCCCATTTGATTGGTACTGTAACTATTCAAGTGTGCCATTTTATCTCTTGTCATCAAACTAGAGTCATTTTCTTCCCTGTAAAGACAGTATAAAGATGCTGTACCAGGCAGCAGGTGCTATTTCTTTCCTTCTTGTTTTCTCTTACTGTTAGGGGTACAAGAAAAAAATATATCAATGTAAATTTGTTCATACAGGCTGTATGCTTGTGATAAAAAGATATTTACATTGCAAATATCACCAGTCAGTGTCCGAAAGAATTTTCAACTGTGATCTGACTGGAATTTGTACTCTTAAAATTTAAGAGACTTTTACAGTCTTTGAAGAATTGGTTTGCTGATGAATATGTGATGACATACACTTTTTCTAGATATGCATGTATTTTTTTTTTTTACTTAAGCTTATAAAGGAGATTTTGCCGAAAAATGATAAGTCCATAATTTACTCATAATCTACAGCAGTGTTTTCTTTGGATAATGTTCAATGTGGATATATGTTTTTGTTCCCACTTCTGATTTCATAGAAATCATATTCTTGTGCAACATGGTTGTGGGTCTCTGTCATTTTCCACTTTTATTGTTCTCATCCTCTTTCTGTCTTTTTCTCGAGGTATTTGATGAGTTTGTCATTAGAGTATAATATCCTCGGTTTCTTTGACATCTTAGATTCTTTGACACATCTCTTACTCATTCTTTTCCTCTTTGGTAATTCTTTCTGTTCACAGATTGCGCGCTAATCTGATTCATGGGAGTTACAACCTGATATAGGAAGGCGATTTCAGAGCACGTTTTAAGGACAAGAGTCAAGATGTCCAGCAACAAACTCCATTCAAAGGTAAAACTCCATTGTTATATCAAGTCACGGTATCAAATGTATCACACTGTTTGTGCGTACCTCACTGTCATTACCGCTCTCTATGGTATCCCATGATACTGGGAGACAAATGTCTTGTCTCGTGTATCAGTTTTGATCGACTGTCAACTACAGACGATACAATTTGCAAGTTTGAGCTGTCTCCTCCCGAAGAGTGCAATTTTGTGTTTGGACAATTTCTGATGTGTTGACTCGTTCTACACGTGTGTGAGACTGTGCGTCAACATGCAGACAATCGATAAGGCGTCAACTAAAAGAATATTTATTGAAAGACGTGTTCAAACCTCTTGACAAAATTTTGATATCAGAGCTGGAGAGTCTTAATACCGTAGGTGCGTGTTGGTTTAGTCTGATGGTAATGATTTGTACATTACACAACTGTATATGGAAAAGGCTGGCCATGTACATGTACAAGGCACATTTTGTAATGGATCATATTAGCACCTGATTTTTTTTCCACCTAGCAAACATCTATCTGTCTTACGTATTGACAAAATCAATCTTCTATACCCCCTTATGATCATATAATTATTTTATTTCATAGAATTAAATTTTCAGTGAAGTCTCCACTCTAATATGTTGATAACAGATTTCAGAGTAAGATGGCCAAAAATGAATGAAATTGAATTGAGATGCATGAGTGCAAAAAAAAAAAGAAGAAGAAGAAGAAGAAGAAGAAGAAAGATAATGGTATTTGTAAAAGATTTGATTATTTGTAGCTCACTGGAAGTGGATGCTACCAAAACGACAAATGAACAGCAGTCCAGTTGATGATGATTTGAATTCTTGCTCACTGTTAGAATATTAACAGTGTCTGTCCATCTGCATTGTGATGTTCAAGATGAAAAGGAAAATGTTTTTGAAAGAAAGGTATGTCAGTCTATATCAGTGCATGAAAGTGACAAGTGAAAAGTACATGTACACTCTGGTAGCAGATTTGATGCAGAAGAATCAATGCCAATAAAAATGCTTGGTGAAAGAGGTGAAATTGGCCATGAATAATATGAAAATTTATCAAATGCATAGTGCTGATCTGTGGTGCCAAGGCTGGATTTAAATACAGCTCCGACAAGGTGTTGTATTAAAAAAAAGAATAGTGTTCGTTCATTGTTGTTGTTGTTGTTGTCTCTGTGTTTGACCAGGAGAAGAGCGACGCCAGTCTGGAGTCTCAGGTGGAGGAGTTGCTCAAGCCTCCCGAAAAGCTCCCCCTGACTTCCAGCCCCTTGGATGGAGAGCCGGAAACAAACCTCCCCCACTTTGGGGAGAAGGACTACCAAAGTAAGCTCTTCATACTCCCGCTCGGTTTTCGTTTTTATAGTCACGTAAACGTCACATTATAATGAATTGTGACGTTTCCATGTTCGAGTGCACTTCCACTTCAAAGAGTACTGTATAAAAGAGGAAATTTTTCGGGAGTGGAAATCTTTGCACCTTCCACACGATGAGAAACTAGTGCTTTAATAAAAGCACGCAAATATTTTTGCTTGATTTATAGTTAAACTATTTAATACTTTGATTACACAGAACAAAAAAAAAAATCATCTTACCTGGCAAAGTACAAAACATTACCTATGTGAAAATTTCCACTTTTATAATAGTCTCCTAATTGTTATAGTATGAATCATGACATTTCAATGGCACTCCAAGTGCACTTTAGCTTTTATAGAGAGTACTGTAAAGGGGGAAATATTTGTGCAACATGAAGCTAACATGAAAATAAGTGTGCAGATTTTATGCTCATTGAATGTAACATTAGTAAATATAATAGTTGATTTCAAGGTAGGTATATTGTAGGTGCATAAATGCTGTGTTTGTAATGTTCTTCTCTTTCACTACTCCTGTAGCAAGAGTGAATGTGCTGTCGTAATGCAGACCAGTTTCAACCTTTTGCAGAAGTATAAAACCCCCAGCTGCCATGGCAATGGTTTGCTGTTTGAAGTACTTGTTCTGATGTTGTGACCATCGGTGAAAATAAAAGCATGCATCATGAAAGCCCAGGGAATATTTCAGCCCAACATGTATTTGATCTCAGTTTATTTCGTTCATCTGCTCAAAGTTTTTAAAGTTCAGGCGTCTGTTATAGAATAACACTAACCCACATTGGCTTATATTTGCTACAGATTTTTCATTTTTGTAAGAAGTGCAGTAATCCTGTTGGCGATATGTCAACTTCTGAAGTTATTTTCCCCAAATTCGCCTACTACTGACTTCACAAATGTATGTATCAGTATGTTGTTTAGAGGTTTCTGCTAAGTAACATAATTTTGTGTGATAGATAAATATTCCAAAGAACATTGCTGGTTGTACTGTGTGTAGCAGAGGAGTTACTTTAACCCTGGATATGAAATTACTGTGCAGCGCTCAGTAACACAGATAAGTTATCACAGAATCAACTAGCTTAATTGATGTCAGCACCAATCAAGAACACTTGTCAAGAGCCTAATGTCTTTCATACTTTGTTCACATGTGATGCTCATTGACAAGCCAATGAGCGATTAGTCTTTGTACCCCATACTTTTGTTGCTCCCCCCCCCCCCCTTGCAGATTCCTGCAGAATATACACCTTATCTGACTCATGAAGAGAACATTTTGTGTTGTGATTTCCGTTTAAAAAAATTGACATTATCACCCGAGTGCAGAATTTTCTATGATGGCATCTCTTGAAACCTTGAAACCTTCATACCTTACCTGATACTCACACACATACTTTGCATTTTAATCGTAAAAGAAAACAAGACTTTGCCTTTATCTGTGTGTGGTCAACCCAATCCATGTACGAGCAGCATTTGAATCTAGGAGTTTTTGCCTTGGCCAAGGGTCACATTCTACATGTACTTGGCGATAAGATACCACAGAGCTAAGTGAGGAAAACAAAGTAATCCTGGAGATTGAGTAGCACACATGTTTGAGATAAACATTAAGTGAGCTTGTAGTCAACTGAGTGTCATGGAGTTTCAGAGATAAACAATTCAAACAATGTTGGGCCAAGATAGACAAAACATCATCATTAGTGAGTACACTGTATTAGAGTCTGGATACTCTCGCAGAATTTTTTTTTTTTTAAATACCTCAATTTGTGTCCAGGATCACATTGGTAAAGATTATATAGCATAATGTTAACCTAATGAGGGCAAGCAAATTTGTCTATATCAACACATTTTATATGAACACCTGTCCAAGTGTACTCAGGAACTACAATGTAGTCGTCAGTGGGTTAAAGGTATTATTTACCATTTGCAGATGAAATAAAAACCCTGATTTAGTGCTTCAAAAAGGTTCTAAAATGTGAGTTATGAATAGAAACAACCAATGTAAAAATTTGAACAAGTATGATTTAATGTTAAGTATTGTTAAATATAAAAAAATGTGAACAATAGTTTAAATAAAAATGTTTCTAGACTGAACCGTCTACAGCTACATGTATGGTTTAGTGAGAAAAATAGTGATATCTCCTTTCAATTCTAGGCTTTATTGCAAAATTTTCACATGGTAGGATGTTTTGTGATACAACTGACCTACACATAGCATCAAATGTGATATCTTGAACAGTTCTTAAATCACTGCTCCCAATGGTAAACTGTACATTTAATTAGAAAAGGAAGAAATGGATGTGAAATGTACCTGATTCTTCCTCCAAAATCTAGGTCATCGGAGCGCAGAGTTCAAGGTCCAGCACCAGCTGGAGCCCTTGCCACCTAAATCGAAGAGCCACGGGAAACTCCTCGAACAACCGCAGACGATTCGCACGTCGCACTCCAACAAGAGCTTTGCTGAGGCCACAGAAGAGCTAATTACGAGCATCGCGGAAGAGAGCACGGCGGATGCGGCGGATGCAGTGGATGGTAAAGAAAGGAGTGTGCCAAAGGTGAGCATTGACCCATCTCACTGCACAAATATGAATGCGTGGGACCACGCATTAGAGAATTTCATCTTAACAGGCTATGCAGGACTCAACACTTACTTTTTTTTTTCTAAGGCTGGCCAGTTCGGGCCACTAATATCATAAAATCTGAAATTTTTGTGCGCCCCCCCCCCCCCTCCATTAAAAAAAAAAAGAAAAAAAAATGATGTGTTAGCTCAAAATAGCGGGAAACATTACGATCAATTCTGAATCATACAAGTTGTAATTGCCTGATCAGGCCACTCAAAGAAAATCTTGGAAGTTTTGTGACCGGGCATCAACTTTTGATGGCAAAGGACCACCGGGCCACTGCTTATCTTGAGCCATGTTATGTCAGTTGCAACCTTTTTACACGTCAAGTTGCAATGAGAGAGGTTATCCATATACATTGCACGCTCCTCTGTCATATGTGCTCATACAACAAAAGGAATCACATATTTAACATGCTAGAAGTGATTGTCATTGTACTTTTTATACGGCCCATGCTGGGTTCAGTTGTGCAGTTCGTTGAACTGTGAAAGGTTGGGCTACGTCTTGAATGAATAATGTGGTATAAAAGGACTCTTTTGAGAATCATAACGTTACATTGTGGTTAGGTTTGCAGTCATTGTTGTCTGAGAAATAGAGACCCAAAAGATGTTAGAGGGTATTGTGCTGGATTGAAATTAGCTTATTAATAGCTCTGTATAATATTTTTTTTGTGATGCATATACTAGTGAAAGTTGTGGTTGGACATTAGCATAGAATAGTATTGGCTTCAAAGTTTTTATGAAGACATCATGAAGACCTTGAGATACCAGCCAAATTGAAATATGAAAACTGGGGAATTGATTCAGAATTATTATTTTTCTTTTATCATTATTTTTTTTAAATACAACAAGTGCTGAAGGAGGAGGAGATAAAACGGCTGGACAAGAGTTTTGGGTAGATCAAATGATATATTTGTGAAGTTGACTGAAAACAGAAAATACATGTATGCACAGATCTAAACATTGTTGCCTCTGTGAATTCTTCAGTTTGGTGTTACAGTGTATGTGGAATGTGACAATGGAATCCAAGGAAAGGCATGGTTTCAGATAAAATCCACTTTGAAGTTCAACTCTCTCTGATAGTCCCTGATGGGTTGCCATGTTGGTTTTCCTCACAGAGATTAAAAAGCCTGTATTGCAATTATTTTCTTGTGTCTGTTTTTCTTGAAATTTATGACGCTAATTGCACAACGTTCTGATGTTTCCCATTCTTCGACTTTGTTTGGCAAGCCTTAATTCAGACCATAGATATTTTCATGTGTCCATATATCCATACAACTTGTTTTGATTGTTTTTTATTGTTGCTTTGTCTTTGTTTTTTGGTGTGTTTGTGTGTGTTTTCAAACTGAAATGAGATTTTTGAATGATTCACTTGTCGGTTTTCAAAGAGATCGCGGCGTCTCACTAGGCAGGGCAGACGATATGCACGGATGGTACTGTATACTGTGGAAGCATGGGCCATGTTTGGAATGTTCAAATGATGCATGACCTTTTATGATCTACTTATTTCTCTCATTCATGACAATGTCATGAAAGATTGATGGTTAATATCTGCTATTTGAGGCAGAAGAAAAGAATTTTGCATGGTTCACGTTTTCATAGTCACACAGAGCACAACATTAGGCATACATGACTATAGTTTAATTGCATTTGAGTGTCACTGAGACAGAGTTGCCAAGTTTGAGGAAGAATGTCCTATTTCCCTCTGTAAAGTCAGTGTTGCCAATTATAGATAATTGCAATGCTGTTCTGACACTATTAGAAAATCATCCTCTGCACAGATTGCATGTTTTGAATGAACTTACATGTATTTGGTGTTTTTGTTTTTTTTTTTCTGTGTAAAATGTTTACAGACTGTAGAAATTGAAAGACAGTTGATTTCCAGGAGATGTTGTATTGCTGCATAATATGCGTCAGAAACGTCATTTTTTTTCATGGGGGAAAAAAAAATGAAGTATAAAAGAACGATGAAAATTATTGAGATCAAACTCCATATCAAACTTGAATGCATGATATGCATAAAATTTTCACAAGACATTCTTTACCCTGCAGCTGTACACTTGTTACATGTACACTGTAGCAATAGAAAGTCTGGATTGCAAATATTGTGCTGGTGGTAATATGTGCATTAGCCGAAAATTCGTAGAGGGCATGGAAAGCACCTGAGTAATAACATTCATTTCTATCTTTAGAATCAGAAGACACCAAGATCAGATATGATACCTAACTTTTCCTGATCTTGTGTAGTGTTAGAGTGTGCATGTACATGGGATATGAAGGGCACAAGTTTCTGCAAGCCTGGGACTGAGCAACTCAGATAAATTCTATGTACACAGCATGGTTGGAATTGGATTATAGTGCATGATGCATTTACCACTGTTCCTTTTCTTCATCGATTGCCAATATACAGTGTCAAAGAAAGGAATATTTTGAGGGCTAGAAGCGAAGGCTACTTAAAAATTTAACATTGATACTGTTTTGAATTGAGCAGAACACTACTTATTATGTAGCGACCCCACTCATGGGACATTGTCATTTTGAGTTATACATAATTTCTGAAGATGGAGCAGTCTTTGAACAACAATTGAACTATTCAACAGACAAGAAATGTTATTAAGTTGCAATTTCAGTGTACTTGAATGCAAATTTATTCATTTGCTGCATGCGTGTAGGAAAAGTTCTTTCGTTCCCTGTAACAAAAGTACTATTATTAGGTAATGAAGGAGCTTAGAATTCTTTTTCATAATAAAGCAAAGTCATTCGCATGGATACACCACCTTGGTTGAAATGAATGCATCGAACACAACTGCAGCAGAATTCCCTCCCTGACTTGCTGTGCATCATGCAGAGAAATGTGACTGGGAAAAATGGGGAATAAATTACTAGTCATTACCATCAGACAGGGAGTGTCAGAATGTTTCTAGAATAGGCAGCAGCATTCTTTCCATAGCCCATTTCAGTCAAGGCATCAAGCGGTGTAATCACAAGTGTAGTCTTCTTTTCTTTTCTTTTTTTTTAGAGCAGGTTGTGTGCCGCAGTTCTGGCCATAATTCAAACAAAGAGGGAAGGGGGTATAGCTTGTAAATTTGAATTTCAAGTGAGTTAAATTTACTTGTGTGACAAGCCTGGA
Organism: Diadema antillarum; assembly: GCF_040938485.1. Taxonomy (NCBI): domain Eukaryota; kingdom Metazoa; phylum Echinodermata; class Echinoidea; order Diadematoida; family Diadematidae; genus Diadema; species Diadema antillarum. The sequence continues at coordinate 3,603,611 of NW_027271172.1, forward strand.
ATGTAAAAGCAGGGAGAAAAAAAAAAGGAGTGGAATCTCTGTGCAATTTGTGCAAATTTATGCGAGTGCCACTAAGTGCTGTCTTGTGTTGAAATAAGTTTTCAACACCTGTGATAGAGCGCATAACTTTTCCACAGCATGTTGCATGGGTACTCTGTACAAGGGAGAGGTTCTTGTTTCTTCTCCTTCTCTACCACCACCTTGGCTGTAAGACAGTCTCCTGGCCCATGGTGTCTTTCCACTTTAGTGTCTGACTGAAATGACGCTCCGTTGACCTGTTCACTAATTGCAAATTTTGTCGCTCTCGCGTCTCTCTGTAGTTCACCATCGGGGAGGAGGAAGGTGGAGAAATCAGTGCCAACCGATCCGACAGCATCCTGGAAGACAAAGGCGGAGACGTTGATGCTGGGCCAAAGACCAAAGACAGGTGAGGGGTCATTACCATGGCACCAGCTTTTATTCATTACCGTTTGAGACGTCCAGTTGTCAGTATAAACAGTGGCAGAAAACAAAAACTGAAGGATAGTGCCTAGACCTTGCTCTTTTTTTTTCAAGGTCTGTAGACAAAATTCTGTATTAATTTGACTTTTGTTTGGATTCTTCTTTTTTTCTGATTGTTTGCATGTATGAGATGATTAGCACTTCCCATTGTTATGTGTTGTGTATGTCAGTAGCATTTTAGCCATTAGTCAACATTAATTGTCAACACTCCATTCTAAGATACCAGTACTTCATCGCCTGAATTGAAAACAGCATTAGAAAAGTAAATGGCTTTGGAAAATGTGCAGATATTGGGTTCTTCCAGTTCTAAAGAAATGCTGGTAGGGTCTTCAAAATTCATGCAGAGCTTTGAGTCTCTCCATGTACTGTATCAGCATTTTAACAGTTATTTGTGTCCTGTAGATGTTAAGACCATGCTAATTTGATACCGTGTCTCTTAGATTTACTGGGCTTGGCCATTTTTTTTTTATTGCAAGCCAAGATATTCATACATGTACACTGTAGCACAGCAAATGTTTGTGCATTACACTGGCCCACATTTGATGGGGTGTTGAATGTAACATGCAGAGTGCTTTTTCGACACCACCTTCTAGACTTTGGCCCAAAGTTTGTTCACATTCGGGCGCAGCAATGAAAATTGCTGCTTGATTGTTGCCAAATTTAATTGCAAGTCATATTTTGATAGTGATATGATTTTTACTATGTAGACCCATGCTCCACCTTTGGAACCAACAATGTCTTTAACTGTATTGAAATCCTGGAAGAGCATAAAAAATGTATCATTTTTATGTACATACAGATCCTACCTTAAAGAATCTTAAGGTTTGAATGCCTTGTAGTAATGTAAATAAAGGGGGGTTTAATGAATTTGTACAGATGTACGTGTATAATATTGCACTGTGCATGTTTGAATGTTCCGATCTTACAAATGAAGTTGCTGTTGCTTTCGATGTCAGCGACTTGGTTTTTTATTAGATAAACTAAACAGTAATGACTTTAGGTGTTACTATTTTTGTATCTATTGATTAATCATATTTGTTTTAACTTCCGCCCCCTTCCCCTACCTCTCCCCACCCCCTGGATCCCATGAACACCTCCACCACCACCATCTTAGATAAACTGCAGAGTAATGACTTCAGATGTTACTATTTTTGTATCTATTGATTAATCATATTTGTTTTAATTTCCGCCACTTCCCCTCCCCCCACCCCCCAGGTCTGGATCCCATAAACACCGCCACCACCACCACCATCATCACCACCACTCCCACGGTAAGAACAAGCGCTCGATGACCTCAGACCCCACCGAGCGGCTCCGCCAGGGCAGCGATGTCAACCTCAAGATGCAAGACATCTCCATCCGCATCGGGGGCGACTCGGACGAGGATGAGGAGATGAATCCTGCCATCCGTGAGACCATGGCAGGTGAGGAAGAAAAGAGTTATAGAGGGAGATAAAGAAAGATAGATAGATAGATAGATAGATAGATAGATAGATAGATAGATAGATAGATAAATAGATGATAAATAGATAAATAGATAAATAGATAGATAGATAGATAAATAGATAGATAGATAGATAGATAGATAGATATCTAAATAGATAGATAGATAGATTGATGGATAGATAGATAGATAAATAGATAGATAGATAAATAGATAGATAGATAAATAGATAGATAGATAGATTAATGGATAGATAGATAGATAGATAGATAGATAGATAGATAGATTGATGGATAGATAAATGAATCTGTGCACGTTGCAATCATGTCAGGATGATTTAATGTTTTTTGCATGCTGCTAAATTCGTGAACAGCACCTGACTCACAAAATTCACGATAGTGAAACCTCATGAAATATATGGCATATACAGTAGAGATATTTATCTCATTTGACGCTGTATGCTTACGCTGTATATGACTGCAATTTTGTCTGCACTCTCATACCCTGAAAGGGGGGGGGGGGGGGGTCAACAGAGTTGAAAAATCAGCACATCCCAACTCAACTTATGTATTCATTTTCAAAGCAACCAATATCAACCATTCAAGTTGTTAGCTGGTAGTCATTCATGTGTTCCAAACTGCTGTATCCCCTGCGATTGACAAAATTTGTCATTTTGTTTTTTGTGGACAGTCCATCGCCTCGGGGACATGTCAGGCGGAGGGCGCCACCACCACTCATCACACAGGCACAGTGTGAGTTCCTTCGTCCACGTAAGGGGGCGGGGCAGCTCCTCGGCCGGCCAGATGGAGAAAAAGAAGAAGAAGAAGGAATACGACCATCGCCCCCACGAGGTGAGCTGCCTTCCTAACTGACCCAGACAACTAAGTGACCCTCTCACAAAACAAACCAGCGAACAAACAAAATGAAGGCAAAGAGTTGACAAATACACTCAGTAAAGTCGTACACTTTATCTCAAATCCTTTTTTTTTTTCTGTAAGATATGTCCAGCATCACTGCTGACCTATGACCATGATTAAAGCATCTTTGTCATGTACACCAATGTTCTGGTAAGATGTGTCATATGTCAGAAAGTTTTCCTGATCAAAGGAACTTGATATGAGACAAGCAAAGTTCTTGATGCACATGTTTGTGTTCGCACACTGTGACGTCTGTCAAAAAAGTGACAGCAGTTCTCGTGAAAGAGCTTGATAAAATGAGTGAAGTGAATTGGGCATCACTTTTGCATACTCACATGCAGCTCTTTCCATGTAGTCAATGCATTCTTTTCATTCTTGCAAGAACCACCTCATATGAAAAGAGATGGCCCCTGACACCTTGTTTCATTTTCCATGGATGTTTGCTTGAAAAGTGCTCAAAAACTTTTTGCTCGAACCCTGGATGTGACTCCAGGTCTTTGTGGAGCTGGACGAGTTGTACAAGGAGGAGGGACACGAGATGCAGTGGAAGGAGAAAGCTCGCTGGATCAAGTACGAGGAGGACGTCGAGGAGGGGGCCCAGAGGTGGGGCAAGCCCCACGTCGCCTCTCTCTCCTTCCACAGCCTGGTGGAGCTCAGACAGTACCTGGAGCATGGTGAGGAGAAATGATGAGGACGATGGTGATGGTGATGGTGGTGGTGATGGTGATGGTGATGGTGATGGTGATGGTGATGGTGATGGTGATGATGATGGTGATGGTGATGGTGGTGGTGATGGTGATGGTGGTGGTGGTGGTGATGGTGGTGGTGGTGGTGGTGGTGGTGGTGATTGTGATGAAGAAAGTGATAACGATAACATGATGCATGATGATTGAGCTGATGATGACAGTGATGGTGATTGTGATGATAGCAATGATGCTGGTTAGGATAGTGATAGCAGTGACAGTGATGATGTGATAATGATGATATTGATTGTGATGATGATAATGATATTGAAATCAGTTGGGATGATGATGATTATGATTATGATATTGATAATGAGGTAAGTATAGTAATAGGAGTGGTTATTGTAATGCTACTAAAGTGTAGCCATAGATGATGAAAACAGTCATAATTATGATTATTATATGGAATTTTAGCAATGTTTGTTATGGAATGAAGGTACATGTACAATGTGGTGATGGTTATAAAAACTGAGCTCACAGTTGACGGGGAGCAAATGATGAAGATGATGATGATGATGATCGTGATTGTGTTAATGATGGTGAAATTCTTGATTGTTAGTGTGATGATATTGATAATATCTGTCCCAGAACAACAAAGAGAATAACAATATGAAACACCAAAGTCTTTTATTTATTTATTTATTTATTCTATTTTTGCCCTGCTGGCCAGTGTTCTAAAAGTTTTCACTTCTGATCCTCAGCTACTGCCATCTTTGACTTGGAGGAGTCAAATCTTTCGAACATCTTCCACCGCGTCGTCGACAACATGATCATCGCCGATCAGATTCGGGAGGAGCACCGCGGTGACATTATGAGGGCACTTCTCCTCAAGCACAAGTAAGACCCTGATCCAGAGAGTGACTGCATGTGTAAGGATAGTGGGAAGGCTGTACTTTTTAGTCCCACATGTGCAAAATAATGTGGGGGAAAATGGAAATCAATAGCTAATAAATAGTGCTTGCCTCGATTTACTCTCTATTGGCACATTCATAATGACTTGCTCGAATGAATTGCTTGAAGTGAGAAGATTCTGTTTAAACTATTTAAACATTCGCCAAATTCACAAAATGCATTTCATGTCATATTTTTTATGTACAAGATTGTGTTGGTGTGTATGTTAGTGTAAAACGTTCATGGATGTGTACAATAACTGGGATCTGTATTTGTGCAAATTACATAGTCCTCACCTATATTCATGATACTTTATAGTCACATAAGCCAACATATTCACAATAAAGCTGAGTGAAGTGCAGTGCAAAAACAACATATTACATCCATAATCAAGTCATTTTATTTTGCAGCATTCACGTCTATAAGTGAAGGAGTTCATGAACAAATATTGTGTTCGTGGTGTATATCTAATTTATCCTTTCATAGTACTGTAGACTCCATTCAAGGATGACGAGATCATAAAGTCATCATTAGGATCATAAAAGACAGGACAAAATGTAAAGATTTTTTTCTTTTTAATGTTTGTATGAAAAGTACATTCCACATATTCAGGCTTTTATGATTGTGCTCGCGTGAGATAAATTTGAAACTTGTTGACATGTTGCACATGGGCCCGGAGAAAATTCATCCCATTCAAATTAAAGGTTCATGGCATTTTTTTTCTTCAAATTAGCTCATGAATGTATCATCATAAAGTAAATGCCCTTTCCACTTTACATAATCACACTTTGTCCCAAAGAATAGACCCTTCATCTTTCAGACTGCCTCTTTATGGACACAGCACAATATAACTTGATATTAGAGTATTGAAGCTACAAACTGCCTGGGAAATAAGAAAAGTAGCAGACACCCCAATATTCATTTGAAAGGCGGTGGAGTTTTAGATCAGCGTAGTGCTTTCCCTCTTTTGCGATTTTGCCAGAAGCATTTTGCTTCCTCAAAACTAGAAGACATGAGACATATTTAGCACAAGCACCACATACGATGCTTATCATTCAAGTTACATTTTTTCCATAGAGTGGCAGCTTTTCTTTTTGCTTGTTCTTAGAGTGGCATTTTTTTTCATCCATTTTACCTTGTCACAGTTCACAACATAGAAATTACGATAAAGGAACCCTCTGAATATATCATGTGTGAATATTTGCAAATGTGTGATGCATTGCTTGAGTGTTGAAATGATCAGCTTAGATATGCACACACCTAATTTTTTTTTCTTCTTCTTCCCAAGAATGGCAGTGTCAAAAGTTTTCTGCTCATTTGTGCACATCCATCTCAACTGCTTTAGTTGTAAACTCGTGTGCAGTATTTGTACCCAGCAAAAAATAAGAGTTATGTGCAAAAGCTGAATTTGTATATTTTCATGTGTGGCTACGTGTGATGCAGTTTGTGTGAAGCAAAAAAATAGTGAATACAGCCTGTAATGTCCATTTTGCTAGCATATTCAACATATATCTCGTTTCGTAAGTCATCCACAATCCACAACGGCAAGTGAAAGCTAAAAAAATAGTTTGTAACGCTGTCATCACCCCATCCACCCCCTTGAATGTAGACACGTGAATGAACACTCTGGAGGCATTTTGCGCAACTTCTCCACCATCTCGCTCGGATCCGTGGACGACAAGAAGGGAGACAGGTACACGTTTCCATGGGAACGACTGCCAGGGATGACACTGATATTAACAACATTTGCAACCTGGGCGTGGCACCTGCACTCGTGTTTCTTATGCCCCTCTGCCACAAGTGATGATAAGATTACCCCCAAAGATGCACTCCTGCACAAAAAGACATAGAGCCAAAACACCCCTTCTGAGTGAATGGATGTACATGCATTTTTCAAACCCTGCACTAACCCTGTTCACCTGCATATGTGTGTGTCATGTTGACAGGTTGAAGTGTTGCATTTTGTCATTGGTAGCCCCCCTCTTTTGCAAGGTCATCAAATCAAAGTTGAGAAAAAAAAAAATGAAAGAAACAAGAATATGTAAAGATCAATTAATGCCATTATTGGCATCATTTTAATGACTTGAATTCTTTATTAGCTTCCTTTGGAGCCCAGCTCATCGATGAAAATTGTAAACTGAGACTTCATTTTGTTTTTTGTTTTTTCTCTGTTTGCATGAGACCTATCAAAACCCCTATAAAAATGATTCATTACAATTTGTAATGAATTGAGAAGTTTGACTGTCAGAACAGAAATCACTTTTTCACTCTCAAATTTAAAATTCAAAATAAAGATTAAATCCCAGTAGAAATTTTTAGTGGGACAGTGCATTTGAGACTAACATTGTGCGAAATATTGCAGTATTTGTAGTTTGTTTTTATCATCGTATATCCTTCCTATTTACATCATCATCATGCTAATGTAGTCCTGAAAAAAGAAGCCAATGCCTCTTGCATGTAAGATACCGTTATAGATTGTCCAGCATTTATTTTGGGTAGAGAATGTTGGATCTTGATCATAACAAAACCCAGTTTGTGTTGCTCGATGATATATATTCACAAAATTCACCAAAAATGTTTTTCATTGATCATACAACTCTGTTATATGTATATCATCTCTTGCCTTACCCACAAATGTATCAAATTTGTGGGTCTTGTGTTATATGGCTGATGAATTGTTGTACAGCCTGTTTTGTAGCAACAATATTCATGGTGTTATTATCAAACCTATGATATATGTTACTCTCATGTTGTGACATTTGAGATTACATCATATACTTGTTTCATATACATGATTGGGCATGGTAGCATGAGCATATGCTTGTATCAGGCAGAGTGGTAAATAATCAATTCTGTTTTTCTTCCTAGTTCTTCCATTAAACTGTTGTATGTTTCATTGCTTCACAGGCATAATGAGAAACACCATCACCACTCTGGTATTCTGAAGAATCTGTCATCCATCAGTCTCACCGGGCATGGCCACAGTCATCAAAAGGTCAGCGGTCATTATGGCGCTCTAACAGAACATTGCTCAGCTGGGCTCAAACCAGCACCATTTGATCGCAAAGCACACACTACTTGAACGAGTCACATCTATTCCTGTGCAGTTAAGAAGTAGAGTTGCCAACTAGAATTTTGTGTGTATGTGTGTGTGATTACATTTTTGTTACAATATTAAGAATGTTTTTTGCCATGATAGAAAAAAATTGAAAATAATTGTTTCTGCAATTTGTTTGAGCATCACAGTATGTGCAAAATTTTACATAACTGAAGAACTGTCAGTTTCTCATAGTCTGTCTGTAAGTTATGCATCTTTATGTTATGTTTATTTTTTTTTTCTTTGCACTTGCTTTAAAAACTTTTTGTGGTACACTCTTGGCACACCTCTCATACCATGATTTTTTGTTTGCATGCTTAAACAGCAGCAGGGGTCTGACGTCACACTGCCGATGCTGGTGACCGATGGTTCGACTCCAGTCAACGGCAACACCGACAGCAAGGGCTCGACGGCAACACCATCCGGCTTCAAGTCCACGCCCTCCTCGACGTCGCTGACCCGCCTGGCCCGCCGCCTGGACCACCAGCGCATCGAGGGCATCATGCGCAAGATCCCCGAGGATGCCGAGGTCACCTCGGCCCTGGTCGGCGAGGTGGACTTCCTGGACACTCCTGCCGTCTCCTTCGTGCGTCTGGCCGAGGGCGCCGTGCTGGACAACTTCTCCGAGGTGCCCATCCCCGTCCGCTTCCTCTTTGTCATGCTGGTGCCGACGTCGTCGCAGATCAACTACCACGAGCTCGGGCGCTCCTTCTCCACGCTTATGTCAAATGACGTGAGTAGCTTTGCTCGCTAAGGGGCATTAGATGATTTTCCCCAATACTTTTTTCGATAATATATCTCTGAGCTTCAAAAAGCCAAAGATAAATGGCTGCTAATGCTACATTTATGTCCTGTTTCCGGTAGCCATGGCAGCCTCGTTTGTCCGAAGCGTAGTTTGCCATGGGTAGATGGGATATTCTCCTCAGCCTTCCCTCCGCATTCTAGTCTTGTGCATTCCAGTCCTTCCTCTAGTGAGCATGTAGCTATCAGATGTCATTCTCATGATGTCTGGTCATGCTAGACTACATATCGTCGCTGGGGCGACAAGACCACGTATGTACAAAATGGCAAATGTTCAGGAGAGCAAAAAACATGGCAGCCAAAGCACTGTATCAAATGGGAGAGCCTTTCCTTTGGCATGCCGTGGTGGCTTCATTTTGGGGGTAAGACAGCTAGGATTTGGACAGGACATCACTTAACCAGTTATCTGACCATCAATCCAAATTTCACAAAAATTTCAGATACGAGGTCTTGTTGCCCCCATCGACGATATATTTCCCATCGCGTCCCATTGCAGACCACCTCCAAGTTTGTTTTATGGCCTACTAGGTTTCTCATTAGCACCATGACTGCGATGGCAATTTTTTTTTTTTTTGACAGTTAAAAGTATGACATGGCATTCTAGGCAATCAAGGCTTGCATGTTTGCCCATCCCATTTCACACATTGTCTCACGTCCATCCCATTTTGTCCACGGTGGCCTGCAGTGGGACTGTTGTGGCCATCGGGAACATGGTGTGAATGTACAATTACTCCCACACTTTGTATATCCTTTGAGAACCTCGTGCATGAATCCTGGAACTGTTGGAAGTTACCGAAACATCATCTCTCCTCTGCATGTTTTTTTTTCATTTGAATTTTATCGCTGCAGCACTTCCATCAAGCGGCGTACACGGCGGAGACGATGCGGGACCTGCTGACCGCCATGAACACCTTCATCGACCACACCATCGTGCTGCCGCCCGGCGACTGGGACCGCGAGCTGCTCCTGCCCGTCCTGCGCATGCAGAACGAGAAGATGAAGAAGATGCGAGCGGAGCAGCAACTGCTGGAAGAAGCCGAGGAGATGGACGGCGATCTGAGGATCATCGATCCTAGTAAGTATTGGAAAAGATAAGAGATGATGCCCCCATCGCCCATCTGAAGGAGATGCAAGAGGTCGTTTCAAAAAATACAAGTTGAAGTAGTTTTTTTTTTCAGAATTTCTTGGAAATTTAGGTTGCAGATTATTTTTTCAGTCTTATGTTAGCCAAACCTATTGTAAAGTTGTAGAGTACCAGCAGATGTTTCCTTGATTTCAAATGGACAACTGCATTGCCAGGATTTGAAGATGTTGGACTGGAAGACGTCACTCAAATGCCTGACTAATGTTTGATTTGAAACCAGTAGTGATGAACAATTTCCTCAGCCCAATTTGTCTGTGTTTGCTCTGTTTGCTGCCATTATTTGTTTGCTCTATTTTGGCGATTGCAGTCAGTCGATATATGAGTTGTCCAATTTTTGCACATCTATTAATTTTTGTATCCAGCCTCGAAGAAGAGACCGCCGAAGCGATACCCCGACCCTCTCAAGCGAACGGGCAAGATCTTCGGCGGTCTGATCAATGACATCTGCCGCCGCTACCCCCACTACTGGTCGGACATCAAGGACGGGCTGAACTTCCAGTGCATCGCTGCCTTCTTCTTCATCTACTTTGCCGCCCTCTCACCTGCCATCACGTTTGGCGGTCTCATGGGTAAGACCGCTACGGCTGTTGAGATGTTGGGATGGGGGGGGGGGGTGGTATTGTCATGGGTGGGAGTTGTTGAACATTTGTCAATAGGGCGAGTTATCACATTTTGTAAAAGATGTAGGTCTGTTGTTAGTTACCAACACAAGCTTGTACGTGACTTCTTCATCTCACAATTCAATGTATAACATCGTTGAGATATAGCCAAGTCAGATTAAACATAATTCCGCAAATCTGCGGCGTATCAAGAATTTAAATCAGTAGGGCAATTTGCAAAGCGCTCAGTGGTATCGATATGAGAACATAACTTACAGTTGATTGTAGAATACAAGATTGCTGAAAGATTCTGGAAAGATGTCATGACATTTAAACTGTTTATTGTTGATTAGTGATCTAGTTCAGTCGAAGAATAAAGAGTGGTATAAGAAAAACTGTAGGCAATCATCATGGCTTTTAAGTGGACAAAGAATAGTGTCTCCAGGAGGAAGAAAGGAAGGCAGGAAGAAAAAAAAAAATAGGCCAGACACAGTTTTTCTGATAAAGAAGGCAAGTGCAGCAATGCCAACAAATCTAATCTGCATTATGTCGTTCGTGGCATACTGGAGTGAAAATTGTCTTCTGCTGGTTTTTCTGGCATTGCACAGCATCATTGTGACCTCACAGTTATCAGACGCGACATTCATCTTATAATTTCTCTCCCCCCCCCCCCCACAAAGCTGACAAGACAGAGAACTGGATAGGCGTGTCCGAGACCATCATCGCTACGGCGATTTGCGGCTGCTTCTTCGCCATCTTCTCCGGACAGCCCCTGACGATTATAGGCGTGACTGGTCCCATTCTAGTCTTCGAAGAGAATCTCTACTCGGTAAGATTAGAGCATGCCTTGGGAATTTCTAGTTGCTGACAAGGACATAACTGCAAACAAAGATTTTACAATTGTTCCTTTGCACAACCTTGCATGAATTTTCAACACATTCAAAGTGTAAATGGCAACAAAAAACTATGAATGAGTTAATTATGTTGTAGTAACCCAGGACACATCTGGATACAAATATTGATAGTTATTTTTTCATATAGCGCATTTCACACTTATTATTTTATGAATAGTTTCAACGCGCTTTACAGACTATTATTACAGATTACGTAAGACAGATATACACAGATCATGCAAGACATGAATGTAAGAATAATGCACCATGGATATGAAAAGTAGCTGAACCGAGGGATATAGAAATACCAAACATGAAAGCGTTACACCTCTGTAGCAAAAAAAACAAAACATGTGCAGACATAAGAGAATGAAAGATTATGCCACTATGTGTTATGTACTGTTGTGACATATTTTTGTGCGTTGCCATTTCAGTTCTGTGTAGCGCAGGGCATCGAGTATCTGCCGTTCCGTGTTTGGGTCGGAATGTGGCTTTTCGTCATCATTGTCGTCATGGTAGCGTTTGAGGGCAGTGTGCTGGTCCAGTACTTCACGCGGTTCACGGAAGAGATCTTCGCCTTTCTCATTGGGCTCATCTTCATCTACGAAGTCTTCAACAAACTCTACAGGGTGAGTAAGCTATCTAATACTGTAAAATTGGAAATTTTTCGCGGTGTTGAAATTTTTGCGCATTTCGCGCAACCAGTAACTAGCACAAAAATAAAAGCATGCAAATATTTTTGCTTGTCATATGTTCCAGTAGTAGACGTTTTGATCCCGCGGAATTAAAAACACGCGAAACTCTTCTAACCCCACGAAAATATCCGCTTTTACAGTAGACAAGTTCTGTAGTGTATTCAGATAATAATCATGTTTTGTTCACAAATGTTGCCCATAACACCCACAAAGTTTGCTGGAGGCTTGCCCTACATAGCAACAGCTCGGTGATTTTTCTGCCTGTGAAACTTGGTAGGGGGGAGCAGGTGAATGAAATGCTTTGTTACTCGACTGTAGTAAAAGAAACATCCATAGAATGTAATAAACTACTCTCTTCCTTTTTTTGGGGGGGGGGGGGGGCGTGGGGAGGAGAATTGTTGCCTAGTTGAGCATTTGCAGATTAAAGGAATGTATTCTCATTAGTTGTGCAAACATGTGATGTATGTCATGACTTATTGATAACTTATTCATTTATTAATGTATTCATCTATCTTGAATCAGTTATGTTCAGATGGTGATCCTTAAAGCTAGTATCTCACCAACGGAGATGTCTCCGCGACGTCTCCAACTTATCAGTCGCAGCAGTCGCAGAGACGTCTCCAACATAAAATGTCTTGCGGTCTCACCAAGGAGACGTCTCTGAGACGAGTATGAGGGGAGCTTTCGCAGGATCACCTGACTTGATCTAGGCAGAATGTCAGCACGCAGATAGGTCACATGGTTTTTAAAGTAGGTCAAACAGCGTCAAATAGAGTTGCGGAGACGTCTCTACGCGACCTCTCACCAGTTTTTCTGGTCTCCAGCAGGTCTCGGCGACGTCTCTGAGACATCGCGGATAATGTTAGTCTCCGCGACGTCTCCGCGACGTCTCCGCGACTGATGGAAACGTCTCAGAGACGTTGCGGAGACTTCGTGAAAAATCAAACATGTCTAAATTTCTTGGGACTAACTGGCGACTAATCGGAGACTCTGTAATTTTCAGGAGACGTCTCAGAGACGTCGCGGAGATGTCTCTGCAACTAGCAAAATCTAGAGTCGCAAACTAGTCGCAAACTAGTTTCAAGCCCGGTGAGATACCCCTTTCCCTCAATGATAAGCTACCTTCGAGGATAAGCTACCTTCGAGGATAAGCTCTGTGGGGCGCCAAGTGTTACACAGTCGATTTTGTCATGAAATTAACCATGCGACACTTGACGCTGAATGTAACCTATGTATTTGTGCATTTCATGTATTCATTCATGTGTTCATTTGTGTTTTTACGGTCAATTCCGACAGATCTTCAAGGTGCATCCTCTCCTCCCCGACTACTGCCCCATATCAATGACCGACAGCATGGGCAATTACACAGACATGTGGACTGAGACGTATGAGGCAAATTCAACCAGCTTCATGACGGTCCTAGGAATGAATATCACTGATGGTATGTGGAACAATTGTGTACATTCTTTGAAAATATGAGACTGTGTGAGAAAACTTTGACATTATTTCAAATATCCCCCAAATGCAGGGGGAAAAAATGAAAACTTCCAGCAGACATGATAACTACCGGTACAGTAGCCAATTACAAGAAAATAGTTCTATTTAAATGGATGTGCAAAAGTTTCCTTGTCTCAAAAAACAAACAAACAAACAAACTTGTGAAAGAAAACGTAACTCCACTCTATATACAATAGAAAAGGAAGAGGAGAGAAAGTGAGTGTCTGTACTGATCAGTATCTGTGCCTGAGTGACTTTTTTGTTCAAGGGACAGTTGTTTCATGTCCTGCTAAATCCTGGAAACGTGTAGTCTTGAAAACTGAGGAGGAATTATGGCTTCCTTTTTTTTTTTTTTTTTGAAGTATTGGTAGAGGAATTGTTGAAAGAATTGCTGGAAATTAAGGTAGCCTTCAATGTAAGGAAACACAAAGGACTCATGTACAGTCATGAATAAAATGATACAGCTATGATGGCAAGTTGCAAATGTTTTTTGAGTGAAAAAAAAAAGAAAATTGGTAGGAAGGATGTACTTTTGAAAAAAAAAATATTGTCACAAATGTCTTGGGTGTAATTATAAGGACTACACTGATTTTTCCAGTTTGTTTTTAGATCATTTTTGTAAGCATTTGGTGAGTTGCCAATTTTGTGACAGATCTTACAATTGGCCCCACCCTTTGTCTTGACCTCCAGGGGGAGTCTGCGCATCTGCAAAGGTCATGGTCGAGAGACAGCCGAACACCGCCCTCCTGTCCACCATCCTCACGCTCGGCACGTTCTTCCTTGCCTACTTCCTCCGCAAGTTCCGCCAGGGCCGCTTTCTCGGGAAGAGCGTGAGTGACCCGCCCCCTTTCATGGGGTTTCTTTTTTTCATGCACTTTTGCATCTGCCCTATGTACATGTACTCTCTGTATGTCCCATTGATTCATGATTGTTGGGTTCTGTGAGTTATAGGAGAATTACACCTAAATATTTTTACGTGGATTGAGTGAATGCAGCAATATTAGTAGAACATGGTAGTGAAAGTTTTAGGACAATTGGACAATCTGTTCAAAAGTTACAAATTTTTGAAGTTTCGGCATCGCCTTTGCTGGATGAGAAGACTACAACAGGTAGGTTTTGTTCCCCTAATTAAAGTGTAAGTCCACTCCCTGATTGAGAGTAGCATAGAGCATTCAGCATGGTAGAAGTTTCCTCGAAAGTGGCCCTAGAATGAGAAAGTTATGGAATTCAAGTCTCTCACATTTTTACAAACTAGTGATTTAGTAGCAATGAAATATGCAAATGAGATGAGGTAGTAGTGATGTCATGACCTCACAAGTCTCTGTTTGACCATTATTTGTTTTATCACTCATTCAGGCAAGGAAGATGATTGGAGACTTTGGAATCCCCATCTCCATCTTGGTCTTTGTGATCGTCGACTTCCTGATCAAGGCAGTTTACACTCAGGTGAGGTTTTTTTTTTTCTCTCTCACAAGGGGTGGTCGCCTACGTCCATTCTTCCCCCGTCTTGTTTAGCCCTTTCTTGAATGTTCCTAAATAAATGGGTAACTGCTAAGATATCTTGTTGGATGAAGCAGGCTAGTAGTGGCGAACTTTGAGTGCTAAAAATGCAATTTTCCATTGACTTTTTCTTATAGGCCAGTGACTTACTTTTTAAAACCCGCTTTGGTGGTAAGCATTTTGGTTATTGTATCTACTATAGAAAAGATGGTTGAATGATACTAGAGAAGAGTTTTAAAAGTAGTACATTCAGAAAGTTAAGAAATAACATCTAATTTTGTCTGCGATTGTCACAGCACATGATGTGTACAGTGGTGGGGTTCAATGAACTTCATTCAGTTTATAAGGCATGATGATATCAGAAAGATATATTTGGAGACTTCTTTTGCTGTAAAGATATTACACTGTCAAGAGATAAAGCTAATCATCAGTTGAAAGTAATGTATGATCACAAAGTTTGTGTGTTTCCAGTTGGGTATCACACATGAAGACTTGAAGGACCCTTCCTCTATTCGTTGAGATGCCTTAATGTCTTCTTTCCCATTGATGCGGTTGCCATAGAAACTGGACATGCCTGATGGCCTGAAGCCTTCGGACGTCTGCAAGAGGGGCTGGTTTGTCAACCCGCTGGGCATCGAGAAGCCGCTGAACATTGGGCTGATGTTTGCTGCCGCCATCCCAGCACTTTTGGCCTTCATCCTGATGTACATGGAGACTTTGATTACTGGGTGAGTGTCTGTCCACACTTTGAAAGAAAATAAGAAAGCATAGAATAGCCTCCACAAATATGGAGGATCCTGCAATCAGTGATTGTCAACAGCATCTGACATACCGGTATTCATGTCTTCAATGATTTGGCAATGGTTTCTGTGGTTTTTGTTTTTGTTAATCACTGAAATTTTACAAAAAGTATTAGACAAGTTGGGTGTAAATCATAGCTGATGTTGCTACAGAGTGATGTTCTATTTGCTATATGTTTGTGAATTGGTGAAATTATTTGCTATCTGTGCCATCATTCTGCAGCCTCATCATCAACAAGAAAGATAATCGTCTCAAGAAGGGGTCCGGCTACCATCTGGACATGTTCCTCCTTGGCATCATGGCGGTGTTCAACGGCCTGATGGGATTGCCGCTAGTCTGGGCGGCCACCGTCCGCTCGGTGACCCACATCGGGGCCCTGTCGGTCTTCAGCAAGAGCCACGCCCCTGGAGAGAAGCCACGCCTCATCAAGATCCTGGAGCAGAGACTGACCGGCCTGTTCATCCACATCGTCATCGGTAAGTGAGACCAGTGGGAGTGGTGGTGCAATATCTCCATGGCAACGGGATGCATGGTCCTCATGCCATAATGTATTTGTGTTTGTACGGTGGCAAAGTGTGAGTAGAATTAGGGATATTTCATAAGCAAAGCCCAAATCTCCCAAGTCTTGTTGTAGTTCGCCAGCATTTCAAGCTGCCTTTGAGGGTCATTGTTCTCCTTTGAACTGGTATTTTTTGTTTAAATGTATGTGTTCATGCATCTCATGAGCTTGTCTTTGTATCCTTACAAGGATAATACAATGTTCTAAAGGAGTTGCAGGGCTGTGGATTTAACGCTGATTTACTCTTAAGGTCTTCTGTTGCAGTATATATTAGTCGGCATCTAAATCATCTGATCAAAACCTTGAATGAGAAAGCACCGTTTTCTATGAGTGTGTACATTGTATATATGTGTGTTTATATGTGAATCTACAGAAGTGAATGCAGTGGGCCAAATTTTCCAGTGAGCCAAAGGTTATTGACTCATCAAGTTTCTAATTCAACCCTCCAACATCTCTTTTTTCCTGGCACACCCCATCCCCCACCCCCAATCCTCTTCCAAACAGGTGCATCTATCGCCATGGCGCCCCTCCTCCGACAAGTCCCCCTGGCTGTCCTCTTCGGAGTCTTCCTCTACATGGGGGTCAGCTCGCTGAACGGAATCCAGATGGTGGAGAGGAGCAGTCTTCTCTTCATGCCAGTCAAGCATCACCCAGATTCTCGCTATGTCAGAGAGGTAAATTCAAAGCCATTCATCCCCTGTCATCGCATTTCTGTAGTTAAGAATGCCTGAAGGCAGCAGCCAAGTCTCATACTTTGAGAGGAATTGAAGTTTTCTTGGATGTGTTACCAATTTGAGAGTGATATATAGATTTAGCAGTTCAGAATCTTTTGAAAATCATGCAACCAAACCAACAATTGTACAACAAAACAAAAAAACAACAGCAAAAGGATCAAAGATATGAGAGAATTTCTACTCTGCTGTACGAAACTCTACCAGTGAATAATATTAACCATAGTGAAAAGATGCAGCACTGTAACACAGAAATTTGGTAACTTGGATTTTATGAGTTAATGAGTCCTGTTCTTCTGGCCCTCCCCTTTCAACCCCACCTGACCACGCCCACCCACTCGCCCCATAGGTGCGTACGTGGAGGATGCACGTCTTCACTGTCATCCAGCTGCTCTGCCTCGGGGTGCTCTGGATCATCAAGCTGACGCCGGCTGCCCTCTGCTTCTCCTTCTTCCTCATCCTCCTCGTCCCAATCCGCCAGCAGCTCAAGCGCATCTTCACCAAGCACGAACTGGAGGCGGTAAGTTTGTTATGATGATGATGATAACGATGATGATAATAGTGATTATGATGTGATAATAATGATAATGATGATGTGATGATGATTATGATGATGATGATGATGGTGATGATGATGATGATGATGATGATGATGGTGATGATGATGATGATGATGATGGTGATGATAATGCTTATGTGATGATGATGACGATAATGCCTATGATGTGATGATGATGATGATGATTGTGATGTGATGATGATGATGATGATGATGATCTGATGACGATAATGATGACGATGATGATGATGATGATGATGATGATGATGATGATGATGATGATAATGAGTTTGCTGTAATGATTAGTTTGTCATGATGATAATGATGATGTGATGGTGCAATTAGGCAATGATGATGATGATGATGATGATGAGTTTGCTCTGATGATGATAAGTTTGCTGTGATGGTGATGGTGATGGTGATGATGATGATGATGATGATGCTGATGCTGATGATGATGATGCGATGATGATGATAATGAGCATGATGCGATGTTGATGGTGATGATAATTGGTCTTCTTTATCCAGTGTTGCCATAGCACTGCTCTTCCAGAGGGCCATGCCATTATCATTACCCTCGCATTGCCAGGTACCCATGCATACACGTGGGTGGAGAGGTACATGGTGAGTTAAAACATCGTAGGCACTTGACGGGATTTGAACTTGGGACATCCAATTGAAAGGTCATGAGTCTTATCCACTACGCCACAGTGCCCCCTGCCCTACTGTCTACAGAAAGGACAGCCCACATAATTAATCAGAACTTTACAAGTTCATAACTTTACTACAAAAGGATTGTCTGATTTTTCGTTAACTTTCACAGAGTGTTTCGATATCCTTTCTCCATTTGCTGAATGGAGCAGTTACTCCATGTTGCACAAAACTTATTTCAGTAAAATATGTAATGCACCAAGAGTGTTGGACAGAAATAAGGAATTCAGACATTTGTAGTGTTGAGAGGAAAATGTTCTACTTGTGTGCATGATCATGGAAGAGTTGATTGAACATCATTAACATCTGAAACAAGTCAAATCTGTTATCAATGAATATGCTCTGTTGTTTTTTCTTTCCAAACAGCTGGACTGTGATGAAGTGGATGCAGGGGAGGATGAAGACGATGAGTACCAGACCGTTCACATGCCTCAGTAGAACAAACGAGTGGACAAACAGGTGGACAAGTCATCGGTCAGTTGGATGGTCAGAGAGAGGAATGTAGCATTTGGGTGAAGTAAGGCTCT
Source organism: Diadema antillarum (assembly GCF_040938485.1). Classification (NCBI taxonomy): domain Eukaryota; kingdom Metazoa; phylum Echinodermata; class Echinoidea; order Diadematoida; family Diadematidae; genus Diadema; species Diadema antillarum. The sequence goes on from NW_027271172.1 coordinate 3,622,221, forward strand.
TGCCTCAAACATCTGTCTTGGAGCACTAATGTCCATTTTGAGAAGGAAAGGGATGGAGAGAACGCGAGTGAATAATAAACACTGAAAGAACAAGAGGCTGGCCAACTAGTTCAGAGTGTTGATGTCAGCTTGTGCTTTCTAGAACTGTGTGCATCGTTACCTGTGGGATATTTCTGTGAAAGGGAAAATGTACTAATGGAAGGTTTTGGTGGCACTTAGGGCCATCCTGCAAGGTGCTTCCCACCTTGGAATTTTTGTCGACTCTACTGAAATATTTTGAACCAAAGAATCTCATACCAAGGATGTTCAACTCAAACTGCTTCTTCATGAATCAAAACCAGCTCTTGGCACTCTATGCTTGTCCAGTGCAAATTACTGTAATGAGAGTTTAGAATGAGACAACGTAGGAGTCCTTATCTTTAAGATATATAATTCTGTCGGAGGCAGGGAACATAGAATCACCACAAAGCCATTCCTATTGACAAAAGTACTTTTCCTTCTTGCATTCTGCTATGCTTTCAGTACTTCCAGCAAGGTGCAAACCCCGAACTTATAGATTGTGCATTCAAACATTGTCTGGTTTTTTGTCTAGGGAGTTTAAAGGAAAACAACAATTTCTTTTCTTTTCCATAGATTTTTACCATTTTACCATTGCACTTATTACCTTTCTTGCATTTAGAATTGTACCCCCCCCCCAAAAAAAAAAAAAAAAAAAAAGTTATCGTAGATGGCATCATTCTAAAAGGTCATTGTTTTCTGTTCATAAATTATGGTTGCATTGTGGCAGGATTTTTCTTTTTGTAACAGCTATTGATGGTAGAAATCCCTTTTGATATTCATTTGTTTATCAGGAAAACTTTGAAATCCAGAAATTGAATCCTCTTCATTACTCTTCTTTCACTGTATTGCACAAGAAATTATAGTATCATATCGCTATTTGAATGACTTTCCCAATGACCTACCATGTGAAAGTACTCTCTCACTCACAGTAACTTGTAACAAGACCAAAAATGGTGCATATGGATAAGATTGACTTTTATTAAGTGCCGTCAAATTTTTATGAACAAAAAGTTTTGAATGTATTGTGTCTGTACCTCTTCCTTGTCTAAAGTACTGTATTTTGCTGAGATATCACTCGGACACTTCACTTTGAAGAGGCAAGAAAAACATGAGACCTATGATTCACAGAACCTGGCTGAATTGGGATGTGTTGTTTGTCGTTAAGCAAAGTAGATTAGAAAGAATTGTAGGGAGATGTGGAGGAGTTGGTTGTTTTTTTAATGAAATATTTCAAAGGGTGCTTTTAAACTTTGCCAAGTCCTCTGAAAGTGACAGACGTTTGTATTAGCCATTACGCAATTTTTACGCAATTTATGTGCCAAATCTGATTGAAGGAAGGAAAACGTTGAGACAATTTGCCTATTGAATGCCCAAAAGGTGCATACCTGACTGTACTGTATTTGCCACAGTGCTAATGTTAGAAATGATGGTTCGCACGATTGTATTTACTCGGTGCCTGTACAATATATTATATCATCTCGACCCTTTTCGATGTTTACGGTTGAGTAAGATGTGATTGCATTGCCTCGTTATCATGCTGATGTCGTATATTTGCCTTGAAATATTTGCCGGGCTCTTTTAAAAAAAACAAAAAACTTTGTAATGTAAGATAGAGGAAAATTTTAATGCTTGGCAGTGGCTTCTTGTGGTGCTGTGTTCTGAGATCTTGATTTTGACAAGTGTTTCTTTTCTGCTTTTGCAATGAGGACTAACCATTTTCAAGTGATGGACGTATTATGAAACCGAGGCATTCATAGGATTAATTACAGTATTACACTCAAATTGAATGAAAGTGTGCCTGTCGAAACCACTCTCTGGGAACAGACAGTCCTGGACTATAATATATTTTCTCTATTATTACCATTTATGTCTTGGTGATTTGCGATATCGGGCTCATTTCAAGTTGGTGGGCCTTCGAGGTGTAGGCCCCTAGTGGAGCTTCAGGGAGTTAATTGGAGTACAGTAAGAACAAGTCTTTAGAGGAGTACAGTAGCCTTAGGGAGTGAATTAGGGTATAGTAGGAACAGGCCCTGATAGGTTTACTGGAGCTTTGAGGATTAAATTTGGAAACACTAGGAACAGGACCTGATAAGTTCACCAGAGCTTTGAGGACTAAATTGGGATACAGTAGGAACAGGTCCTGAAAGCAGGTACTGGAGCTTAAGGGAATGAAATGGGATGCAGTACGAACAGGTCCTGATAGGTATACTGTAGCTTTAGGGAGCAAATTTGGGTATAGGAGGAACAGGCAGTGATAGGTTTTCTGGAGCTTTGAGAAGTAAATTGGGACATAGTAGGAACAGGTCCTGAAAGGGGTTACAGGAGCTTTGAGGACTTGATCAGGATGCATTAAGAACAGGTCTTGAAGGGGTACTAAAGCTTTAGAATGGAGGGAATTGGGGTACAATAGGAACAACTGATATGTTATCCCCTCCCCCTCAAGGTTTCAAGGTATGCTTGTTAGAAAATTAGTACTTTCTTGGATGGGGGAGTGTGTGAAATGGGATTTGCAGATAAGCTGTTTGTAATTACTACTTACTATTTTTCTTTTTCTTTTTTAAGTGCAGGACAGAACACTTTTAGATATGTGAAGCTATATGAAAATTCTTGTCATGTAGAGACAATATGTTCAGAAGTTTATGCACGCGACCATAAGTATTCTATACCACTGTCGCTTGAGCAGCTGTATGGGTTGTGGGGTAAGACTGAACAAAATTTTGATGGCTGTGTGTGCAGTGGAATGTGACTATGCATGAGAATGACTGCCGATTGAGAATATGATTAGCACCACCGTCTTTCTATAGTAATGTCCCTTGTAAGCGTTTACTTCCAGACGTTTTGAATGATTGCATCTCACTGTTTTTACTCACAGATATGTATGCCTTGCTTGTAACTATTTTTTCTCCATGTATTTTTTCTTTTAACTACATAGTTTGTACGTTTTATTGCTGACATCATACAATTTATCAGCAAAATCGCTGCTCCACGCTGTTGGACCTGTTGGACAGTATCATTCATTTGTAAGCTCTTGGGTGTGTGAGGGAAAAGACTGAAATCTGAAGTTTGATGTTGGTGGAAAGAGAATTTTTGGTAACTCAAGTATTATCACTTTTAGAATTTGAACTTCTTTTCAAAGTTGATGGAAATTTAAGTGTGCATTTCAGGGGCCTAAGATTGTTAACAGGATTTAAAGATAAGTACTGAACAAAAGAAAAAAGAAATCTGTGTTTTTGGAATATGATGCTTGTACTCTGTTGTTTTTTTAGCCCTTTTAAACGCAATTATCCAAATCAGTATTTTGAGCCGTGTAGTGGTAGGAGGCACAGAATGTCAAGTTCTTGGGGCTCATAACCCTTTGGACAACAGTAAATAGTGCCCTCTAATGTTGAATTGATTCTATGATCACTTTGCAGCTCGTCGCCTCTTTTTAAAATTTGTAATGTTTTCTCTCTTAGAAATGTATGTCTATGTATTTGTGAAAATATATTGTGAATCAAAGTATAAAGTATTTTTGTATGGAACTGTGAGGTATAGTTATATCTGTGCTGTGTAATAAATTATATTTGTTTCATTGTAAAAAAGAGTCATTGCTGAATTGAAATGTGTTTTGATTGTTTTTCTACATTCATCATGAATTGTCATTCTCATTGTGTTTGAAATCATTTTGAATTGCTTACAACAAAATAAAACTGACTGCAAAATTAGTTGACTTGTCACAATGATGTTTTTTAATGCAGTTTGTAAAGAATGAATAATGTGAAGATGTGGACTGCTTTTCTGGTTGGTATTTGCACACATAATTGCTGCCGTAGATGCATCGGACAGTTCGACCTACCTCATGAGGTAGAGTAATGTTTTTGTTAAAGGGATGGTACGTTTTGTACTGTAAAGTTTTGTTTAATATGAGGCTTCAGGTTTCTAACATTGTTTTGAGATGAGAAACCTCTTATGAAAAAGTAAAGAGCATACCATTCTACAAGAAGTTCAAATTTTATTTGATGAAAATCGTTTTTGAAATGGCCAAGATATTCAACAACAAAGAGGTCCTAGTAAAAGTTGGACCCATCTTTTATCAGAACCAGTTTGTTTTACTTTATTTTGGGATATCTCGGCCATTTCAAAACCGAGTTTCATCAAACTTTGAATTCCTTGTAGATTTGTGTACTCTTTTATAAGTGGATTCTAGTAATCTCTCAAAAAAGTCAAAGGCTGAATCCCCCATCTCGATTAAAACTATATCCTACCTGTAAGGTCACAGAACAAAAGCCTGTTAATTGCTGCATTTACAACTGATTCTGGAAACAGGCAGCTAAATTTTGAAACAGCCTTGTCCTCTCTCAAAATAGCATATTTTGGAAAATTGATCAAATTCAATCAATTCCATCTAGTTATTCTCCAATTATAACATAGGCAGTCTAATTAAGAGTTGCCTATCTGATGACAAAAAGATTTGACACTAAGCTGCTACTGAAGAGTCTTTCAGTGTGCTCAGGTGTTGTTTGAATCAAGTATTCCTGTCCGGGGCAGAGACCAATGTACACAGAAAACGTTTTGTGGTACAAGTGGTTAGTGTAGCTGATTACACTGAAAAATGTGACCCTGCACCTCAAAACAAACAAAAAGTCGCTAGACATGAATTTTTAGTTAAGACCATATTCTGAAAGAGCAGACTTTAAGCTTTAAAATGATGTATAACTCAAATCAAATGGATTTCCTAACCTATCTTGATATTGGAAAGAAAGCACACACTCCAGAAAAGTGTGAACTGAGAAAAGAGGCTCTGAAGTACAGTGTCTATTCAAGCGCTTAATCTGTACCAAACCGTGCTGGCTGTACGATGAATAGGACAAAAAACAGGAAGCAAACCACCAGAGTAACAACAATGACGGGATCATCAGATTAAACTGAAATTAAGCATGCCTCATTAACACATTCTGTCCATAATTAATGCCAACTTTCAAAGCAGTAGCACTATCCTTTCAAAAGTTATTAGAGTTGAAAGTGAAGAGTGTGGACAAGGTTTTTCAGAAATGAAAAAGGGATTCTAAAGACACACCTAATCACACTATTCTACCTAAAAAATTCGAGATAAACTGCTAAAAAAACATACTTTCCTGCCCATTTTATGATACCAAATTTTAGCATAATGTAAAAGAAGACCCGCTCTTTCAGAAAATATGAAAAAGTCAAGTTCGGCTAGGTTGACCCATTTCCCTTATTTTCAGTCCTCACGCAAAATCAGTGTGTGCGACTTTATGTTCGTTTTGAGGTGCACGGTCACAAATGTAAAACAATATTTCACTCATTCCATATCTCATTTTCACAAAATTTCAAACAAATCAGTAATCTGAAGAAAAATTGATCTTATCTTGATAGCTTGACTGACCTAGACCTGTATTCCATGGTGCTCTAAACTGCAGAAAAGAAAACTTGTTTTTGAATTCTTTTCCTATTTTGTCAAACTTGAAAGGTTGCTTCCAAGCAGTTTCTGCTCCCCAAATTCGACAATGGCAGGTTTGAGAAAAGCATGACATAACAGATGTGAAAGTACAGGGGGAGTTGCACAGTAAATTACAACACTTAATAGCAGCAGCATACTCAAAACAAACAAAACTTCATAAACACACACAGGAGTTTGATTCATGAGTCAAGATTTAATTTCAGCAAATCAAGGAGAGAACAAAATAAAATTGAGATCCAATCAAGAAGCTTCTCACACAAACAATAACAGAAACTAATGATTGTTTCACTATTAAAGCCGTGAGCAATTCTTCGAGACAGCATTTGCCATGTCTCCGTCTAAAATTAGCCGCCATCATCAGCGGAGACATCATCACAAAAAATAAAAAGTGGGAAGTTTCTGTTTCACGTGATGGCCTATCCTGCAAGACTTTGTAACCAGTGTTGCCTTCCATGTTGGAAACACCCTATATTATATAATCTCACCGCTCTGGTTCTCGAATCCGTGATCACTCGCAAAATTTGTATGTGTCACAATTCACGAAACATTATGCTTGCAAAGTGTCTGCCATATACAGTATTCCCTTCACTTTTAATCATTTCTCAACTAAATTTCTTCAATTGGCACAATACTACATTCACAGAAACCAATAAATACGTTAGTCTGAACACTCCTGCAGCTAATGGTCACTCCAGCTATTGGTGGACAGTGTCCTGTTCTCACTTCTACAGAAATCATCTTTCAGGGACAAAGGAGCTTAAAAAACCCTGGTGATAAGAGCTACAGAGGACACTGCACTTAATTGTCTGCAGTGCAAGATTTTGAAAAAAATACAAAATGTTGATGCGATTATAACATTCCAACAATTTGAAGTTCAACAATCACACAAAGTAAAGAGAAATGCACTTGGTAAATCACAAGATAGAGGCTAATTGTGATTTCAGGTCATGGTGTGTTTGAACCTCACAAAACTAGAATAACATACAGGAGAACTTCCTCATAGCGAGGACCTGAAAATCATGACAATTACTCTGTTATATCCGGTCCTTCACTACATAAACAGTTGGGACTTGCAAAATCACCTTGTCATGGCAGAGTTTCGTTATATCCGATCCCTTTATAACAAGGTTCCACTGCACCATAAAGTGGCCACCATTCAGTAAAGTCACAGCGGCTGCACAGGTCAAAACCAGTATAAAACACAGGCGATGGCCTACAATTGATTTTGGATGCCCTAGGTGATCGTTAATTGCTCAATACTAGCAGATCTTGCTCATTTCCGTACCCGGGGTCATGAGCAGGAATGTGCACTGCAGTATGCTACATATTAAATATCTGGCTTATCAAAGGTACAAGTGATAAAATTCTCATTAATCAACCCTGGCTACATCAAATACTAGCTGTGGAGAAGACACACTTAATTGAAGGGATGAAATCCAAATACAATGTCCTTGCATATTTCCGTTCACAACGAATCAAAATGTATCAAACTATAAGCCATTATTGCAGCGCCCTTGCTGTATTTTCATATAAACTTAGTTATTCTCTCTTATGATTAAGGACATCATCATTATTAATTCTTTCTAAGAACTTACCAACCTACATGTACATATCCCAAAAAGCGTTTGCCCACATCACTTGGACAATATCCCCTTTACAAAGGAAGAAAACATATAAACCCCAACTATGTACTACCTCCATTTCTGCAAGCTCTGCACGAGCGAAATAAATTTCAAATATTTACAAAATAATCATAGTACCTACACACAAGCTACAAAAATCTTTATATTACATTAAAAACTTTCTGGACTCCTGATGCGTTGATTAACACCGATCACACTGCAATATCATTTGGGAATGGTGTAGAATCATTTATTGCTCATATCAGAGATGAGTGAAGTGCATTAATGGATTTTACATGCAGATAGAAAGACTTCTGAAGAGACCCTTTAACAAAGAAAATGGAAAAAAATACTAAGAAAAACACAGCAACACTTCATTCTGCATGGGAGAATTTCTTGTCAAGTTTTCTTCAAATTTGTAGGGACAGAGGACAAGATGAAATACAGAACACTTCCTGCTATCGCACTGACCAATTACTGTATACGCCATATATTTCGCGAGTCTAAATTTTCGCGAATCGGGAATTCCCAACGACTTCGCAAGTGGTGAAATTCGCGATCGTGAAGTTCTGTACTGAACGGAGAAATGTACATCATATTCACATCAGGATCAATATTTTTGGGTGTCTTTCATTTCACGAATAGCACCCGACTCGCGAAAATAACAACCTCGCGAAATCTTCGGCGAATACAGTAACCCTTTCCCTGTCATGGACTTCAGATGAGGTGTACAACACTATCAGGTCTTCTGTGCCAGTCAGCACTCTGAGCACACACAGTGTTAAGAATCACTTGAATTACACTTTGAATCCTACACACGAGAATGCCATTGAAATCACATAGGTAGAAGTTTGACCCTACAGCAAGCGGAGCATTTCCTTGATGCTTCTGAAAAAACTTTACCCTCCCCCCTCCTACTCTGTTCCCCTAGGCATTTGCTTGTTTTTTATTTCATATATGCAAGTTATTTTTTTTAATAGTTATTACAAAATTAGAGCAACACTTATTTAACCTCTGAATACACCCTTGTCAGAATCTTTGGAAAGAGTAGTAAATGAATGCATATCTCACTAGTACAGTCTAATTCACTAGGACAACAACATTACGAGGTTGGAATATCTTTCACCATTTCTTTTTTATTTTTCTTTAATCTTGCATTGGAAAATAGCAAACACGACGGGTGCAAGCAATTCTGAGCCTACATACGCTGCTCATTAACCGGTAGTACTTTCTGACAGGACACTACATGAAATCCAGTTAAGATTGCCGAGAGTGTCTCCATGTTGGCCATTTCCCAGCCACATCGCATCAATAATTTCCACCGTCCAACATGTGGTCCAATAGCTGAAAGCATTTGCAAAGTCAAAAGAGCGAATTGCAATCTGTTTCTCAAAACGATGGTCTACTCAAGCGCAGCAAAATGTTACTTCCTCAGCAAAATTGTTCCCCCTTTTTTTTTTAAACTTTGAAACATCAGTCTGTATTTCTTAGCAAAGAAATGGCAATGCTGATCGCGGCTTAGAAAATATTCAAATCCTGAACTTCATGTGCCAGCTCGATATACATTGGCATTGATTGCATATGTCTATTCTTTCTTCTTCTTTTTTCTCCAGAAATAATGTACAAAGTAAGCAGCATATTTTGTTTGACTGTACATGTTGAGTATAAACCAAACAAAAGTGCTCTCTTGTTGAGCACATGAATATTCATGATACATTTAATGCAGCAGACACTTCAATGTAGGGGCACAGGTTTCATGTGGAGGTTTGTATGTACAGTCAAAATTGCTCAAGTCGACCTCGCACAAGTCAAATAATTGCCTAAATTGAAGGTCTTTTCAAGTTGTCTTTTCCTCATATTCTATTGATTTCATCCCTCATACAAAGGTTACATTTTCTCTATGTGGAAGCTATTTCTTCAATCCAAATAGATTTGACTTAAATAGGCAAGGCTGACTATATTTTGAATGTGCATCTGGTTTTGTAATTGTCCTGATATTGTGCTTATTTTCTTTTTTAAAGACCAAAAGTCATGGAACATGGACTTCAAACAGCTTTGTGCAGAGGAAATTTTGTCTCTTTTTAGTGTTTCATTCATACTTTACACTTTGGTCCCCTCACTCCAGTCATGGGGTGATTACAGCGACTCAAACCAACATGACACTCAAACAAACCAACATGACACTGCTCAGATGGTCGTGTCACAAACGAGATCGACAATAACAGTGGTACCAAGCTCGACCTAGGTCATCTCAACCTAAGCTTTCACAGGTCAAGCAATCAGTATCATTCATAAACCACTCCCCTCAACTTGAGGGTCGTTGCTTTCTATCCAGCAAATCTTCCTCTTCGTTGCATAACATCACTGATTTTCATCTACCGCATTCTTCTGCCAAGTGACATAAAATCTTTCAGCAGAAAACCATGGATGCTTTAATAAGTACATGAGATCGTTTCTGTATACAATAAAACCATTTCTTTCCAATAAACTGATGTCATCACATCGGCTCAATAGTTGCTAAAACATTCTCTGTATAAATAATCATTCTTGTGTACACAATTTTCACTTTGACCCCATGTTCTCGCAAAAATGTGAAACTGCATAATTTAGGCAAACTTCTTAATTTCTATTTCTTTAAAGAACTTTCGGAGGAACTCCATGTGCAAAATCATTATTGGGCTAATCAACTACAAAAGCATTTAGATATCTGGGTAGTAGGATAAGAGAGTGCATAAACAGGTGTCACACTTCAGTGAGAAAAAAACAACAACAAAACTCAAATCACATTTTCAGTGAACCCTGAAAAGTAGGGCTGGTGCGAACAGTCTAAAGTAGATCCCCAATTGTTTTGAATGGGAGGTAGAAACCTACAAATGTGATAAAGGATATCTCCAGTCACTCTAAGGGGATGAAAAGACTCTTGTTGCATCAGAAGTAAGGTATCAAAAATCACGACACATTAGTAACATGTACCTGTAAGTATGTTGATACCTAAGCAGTACTACAATTTCTTTATTTTTTTACCCACTGGCCAAAAAAAAGAAGTGCTTTGACAAAAGCGACTACAAATTACCTAATCAACTGTTCAAAAGGAAAGGGAGCTTGAGCAATGATATCATTATTCCCTTTTCCATTCTTGAAACATAATTCAATGACTCTATACCTTCCATCATTTTTGCTTCAAACTGCACAATATTGTGAAAACAAATGTTGAGAAAGCATAATTATGTATAACACATTGTCGACGAGCTGAAAAAATAAAACGAGGTGATAATCGGTTTCCGCTTGGAAGCATATTCAGTTTCACTTCCCGCAGCAGGACTAATCACTACAAAATCTGACTAGTGATGAGCATTTGCTGTAAGACAATGTGACAGGAGGAGACATAATTGAACAGGAAGAGACGAGAAGATACGTGGACAGTATGCACGAAGCAGAGGAAGAGACATTCTGAACGAAAGAGACGGATGAAGTTCTCGAGCATCAGTTTCATTGAATCATTCTTTCATCTCATGCAAAGACGTAGTAAAAAGGAGGTCCAGTGTTAAAAATCAGGGCAGGTATTTCTTTTTTCTCTTAGATTTTGTTTGGGGGAAAGGGGAGGAAGGCTTTTCCTCAAAGCTCATCCCTTAGTAACGTGTATCTGTTTTCGCTGGGCTTCAGTTTGACGAACTGGCTCTCCGGGGGGTCCGTCTTGCCGCCTTGGGGCTGGGTCTTGGGCGAGCCCGGGGCCGCGTTGGTCTGCACGGGGTCGGGCCCGTGGTGGAACTCGCGATGCAGCTTGCCCGAATGGAGATCTGCAACAAACTGCTTCAATCTGCCAGGAACACTATAGGAGATTTTAAAGAAAAAGAGGGGGGAAAAGTAATAATTATGTAAATGACAAGGAGCAGAAAAGAAAAGAAAGTATAATATATGAAAAGATCATGTGAAGCATCTGACTTACAAATTCTTACAAATATAAATCACAATTCATCCACTGAAATCTGGCAATGTAACTGCAGTTACCACATTTAAGATGTTGACATGGCTTTTGTTCTTGGTTTTCTACACACTCTGGTACACCCTGAACCAAAAATTGAAAGAGCAATACACTCAAGTGAAACTGTGTACATGATCTTGATAATTGAGAAATTTCAATCTGATTTCTGATCCTTTAGATAAAAAATTCACCATGTGCGATTCAGACGAAAACACACCTGATGTGCCCAATACAAAGTACTCAAAAAAATGTATTTTTCCTTCAGCTTCTACACGTGTACTTCTCTTTTGTGGCAATACACCATAAGTGACTGGTCTTGAAAAACTGAAGCTACTTACGTCAGTTCATTAATATTGGGGAAGAGGTACATATGTCTGAAGCTGTCTATTGATATGACAGGTAGGTCGGCAGGGGTTTTCCCCAAATGATGTAATGGGTGAGTGAACTTCGTTCCATCGGCAGTCAGAAAGTTCACATTTCCTGCAGTGAGACACAAAAGGAATGTCAGTATTAAGTGGCAGTTTGGGGAGAGAACAGCTTGCTTATAAAAATGCATGCACACAAGTAATCTGTGTGAAGTGGGGTTAATGTGTTAAGTTCTCCAGAGGGGGGAAAAAAAAGGAACATTCAAATCCCTCCACAGCTTCTATTTGACATACATCAAACATGAATATATAACATCATCATTTCTATATATCATTTGTACTCCAAACATGAAAAATCTTGAACAGATTGCTGACAGATTACTGTCCTCACATCTAATCTATAGACATCATTATTCTCAAATCCATCATACTCGAATCCAACTCAATAATGTATGCCCATTATGTATTTTTTTTTTTTTTTTTTTTGTCATGGCTACTACTGAAACACTGAATATTCGGTGCTTATTTACATCTATGAAGGGCAATTTGTCAATAAGTTATAAGACTGTTGAATGCAAAATGCAATTTTCAGGTTTTCCCCATATCAATTCAACATATATTTGAGCATTTCAAGGATCACCAGCAACAGTATCAACAACATCAATAACACAAAATATCAACAAAGCAGCATACATGTAGGCACATTATGGCAGAATGAGGGCAAAAAGGAAGCAACTCACCTCTTTCTGAAATTAACTCCCTCATAATGACTTCAGTATACTTCTGAACTATTCCTGTGTCCTCTGGCTTGTGGAAGAGGATTAAAAACGGCAGACCCTCCTCTGTTAATTCCTGTCAACAGATATGAAAAATAAGATAATAAGAGCAGCACATCCTTTACCATAGCACTTCACAGTGAGATATGAAAGAAGAAGAAACATGCACGAACAGAGCAGGGCAGGCAGTAAAACATTATTACAGAAAAAATAACACAGATTGGTATTCAATGAAAGCGTGGTAAGAGAGAAATGTGGGAAAGTACATAAACAAAAACTTCTAATTTAGTATAATTCCTGGTGTACCTTTTATATGAAAATAAAAAGAATATTTTTTTATGTATCAGACAACAGAAAGGAATGTCTCTCTGTATCAAAAAAAAAGAGGGAGGAAAATTAGATGAGAAGGGGAAAAGAAAGAAAGAAAGAGAGAGAGAGAGAGAGAAAGAGAGAGGAGAAATCCAGACGAAACTTACCTCTCCATTTTCAAAAGTGATTTCTCGAACAAGAGGAACGCACTTATCATTTGACCAGGCCTGCAGCAACTCTGGGTTTGTGAGCGATCCGAGGTATAGCATATCTTGATCCCGAGACTGCAGAAAAAGAAAAATAACAAAAATGATAAAAATCAAAGCAAATGTAACTTTGAAACATATAATACATATGATCATAACAAAAAAAATAAAAAAATCATGATGATTTCAAGCTGTCCTTACAACTTGACACACTTTCATCATTAAAAAATTACAGCCCTCCCCACACACCCAACCCCCCCCCCAAAAAAAAAAAGAAAGAAAAAAGGCTATTAATAGTAATCAAACAAAATTGCACCCTCTTCTTCACCTTCTTCATCTTCATCTTCATCTTCTCCTTCTTATTCTTATTCTTCTTTGTTGCCTCCTTCTCCTCCTCCTCCTTCCCAACCATCCACTTCTTCTCTCCCTCATTGTCCTCCCACTTCTTCCCCCATTCATATTCTCCTTTTCTCATACAAAACTGAGCACGTACTGGAGAGAGACACAACAGAAGTGATCAACTTACCCTTGGAGGGCGGTACATAATGCTGGGGCCTGGAGCCAGCTCTTTACTGAAGGCATCACTGTGTAATGGAGGAACAATAAAAACTTATTTTGCACTGAAAGTATATAAAATGTATATTCTTTTTCATCTTTCTCTTCTTTCCTATGTTATGCATGGGGTGGGGGTGATGGTTGAAAGATGAGAAATAAAGGTAAATTCTTTTTCTTTTTCTTATACATGTAGTAAATTAGGCAACATGGAAACTATCCAGGATTTCCTAATGGAGTACGGAAACTGCACTTGAGAAATATTAGAAAAATACAAAATTTTAGTCTAGAAATCCATACATATCCTGCTCAGATCTTTAAAATACAGATCTTACAAATACTAGTACAAATAGATAGCTATCTAGATTTTTTATTTTTTTTTTCTTCAAATTGAGAAATGTTGGTATGATGTCATGAGGGTGGGGGGGGGGGGGGTGGGGCTTTTGTTCCATATTTATCTTCCTGGTGTTTTATTTCTCTATCAATAAGATTTGATGCCAAAATCAATTAATCAAGAGTCATAATAGGTTTCTATTGTTGGTAGTGTTACCATTGCATCTAAGAATATCCTGCTCACAGACACGTTGGAAATTGAAAATATTGCATAAACATATCTCAAACTTGTCTAAACAAGGATTTTAGATGGGTGAGCCAAAACTTACCCTACTCCGGCGAAGAAGGAGCAATCGTCGCGCAGTACACTGGCCACTCTTCTGAAGGTGTCATATTCCGATGCATCATCAGTTCTGAAGTACCCAATAAGTTTTCTCTTGGTTTCCTGCAAAGGTAGAGAGAGCGAGCAAGCGAGCGAGAGAGCAAAGGATGCAAAAATTATAATTAGACACATATCACAATATTTTGGCACAAGTCAAAGGTGGAGTGGCAAACATTAGAATGAGTAGATCAATGTTCTTAAAGTGTATGTCTCCCTTTTGCAACCCTCAAAATGAGATTCCTTTCATAAGCTGGTACAGTATATTGCGAAGGCACGTAATTAAGGCCTTTTTTCAGAATGATAGAACTGGAAACTTCTTTATATTGGAAGGGGGAACAATACCATAGATTTCTGGTGAATCTATTCCAGCTCGAAAAAATTCCAACCGTTATTTTCAATTCAAAAGGAGAATGTATTCTTGAGTGACATCGGGTTAGTTTTTAATTTCTCTTTTAAAAACTCTGAGGTGTATTACCATTAAAGGATTACATACACAGTGTTGGGAGTTATGCTTCTTCAACCATGCGATATTTTGTGTCGTTTGCAAAAGGGATATACGACCTTTAAGAGGTAAGACTGGAAGACAAAAGGAGGCTAAAAGCAGACACGGGACTCTATCAATGGGAGCAGAACAAAGACAGGCAAAGTAGTGGTGGTGATTTGGGCATGTAACCAAGGGAGATGCATTTCCTTTATTTTTTATTTTTTTCTCCTTAAATGTTACATTGTAATTGCACTTTCGTTGGAGGATATGAAGTACAGAAAAATGTGAAATCTGATGTATGTCTCTATACAAGTGGTAAAAATTGTCTCAGAACTTGAATCATTGCCATGCTACACCAATTAAGTCACAGGCATTATCAATACCACCAGGGAAAATGAAAAATGAAAATGATTTGGATGAGAAAAAAAGGGAGACATTTTTCATAGTTATTCAATAATCAAAGTGTGATACACATGACATAGTATCTGAACTACCTCTACATTTACTTTCATAGCAAAATGACATCGTGAACTACGACTCTCATTCTTTTTTTCTTTTCTTTTTTATAGAGCATATCATTTTGTTGGGTGCAGTTAACCTATGGGCCCAAATTCACAGAGGTTGTTTATATCCAAACCAATCCAACCTAACAAAATCAGAAAATCTAGTATCCACCAAGTACACTGTATATTAGGTTGTTGTGTGACTGGTCAGAAATTATCAATTTGACAGGACGACAAAAAGTTTATTCTCAAAATTTAGCAACATGAAAAGGCAGCATTGAGATGGTACTTCATGAAATGAGCATGAAAACCCATTATTTCTATCTAGTATCAAATGCGGTTTGTATGCTACTCAAACCAGTGATGTGATTTCTAGGGATTCAAATTAATGCTGTACAAACAGAAGTATCTAAATTGCTGTGCATTTTGCACAAAATGAAATTAGCATGAAAATAAAATTTGTAATAACATGTTATCTCTTTGATTCCATGAAATTAAAAACAAGCAAAATTCATTTCACCCGACTGAGTGAGAAAAAAATTTCTTGTGAAAATTTTGACTTTTAGAGTACAGCATTTCACTTCAACTGTACCAGTTGATATTCCCAAGCAGTGTTTATGGCCCTAGCTTCCATTAACTTTAATTCAAGTTTTATCAAAGTCCATTCCTTTCAAGAGACTGACAGTCCAATTTAAAGGGTGTGTACAGTTCTGGTTGAGGTGAGGATTTAGCTTTTAACGTTTTGCAAGATATTCAGAATCCACTCTGAGATGTCAAAGAGTATGCAATTCTAAGAGGTATCAAAAGTTTATTTGATGAAAATCGGTTTTGAAATGGCTGAGATATCCAAAAACAAGGTGAAACAAAGAGATCCTAATAAAAGGCGTGGCCTGTCGCCTTTTCTTATTATCACTTTTTCGGATATCTCAGCCATTTGAGAACCAATTTTCATCAAATAAATGTTGAATCCTTCTTAAAATTACGTGCTCTTTTGTATTTCATAAGAGGTTTCTCATTATCTCATTTAGGAATGTTATAAACCTGAATCCCCACCTCAACCAGTACTGTACAGTCCCTTTAAGACATGCATCTCTGCGACGAACAAAGATGACCCTGGCACTGCCCTGCCCCACGACAACACGAGGCCCCGCCCCACAATAACATGAGGCCCCGCCCCCCGCCACTCACGTCTAGTCCTGAGACTTCCTCCGGCTTCCCCAACCTCACGATGGGGTCCTTCAGCTGCTCACGGACGAAAGTGAGGAAAGCATCCTTCTGTCGCTGGGATCGGTACTCGCGCTTGGCGAGGCGGCCGCCCCGAAAGAGCTTCAGTGTTGGGTACTTGGATATGTGGTATCGCTTGGCAAGAGTAGCTGTGTGACAGATATACAGAGCAAAGAATTGAAAGAATCAAATCATTATCTTCAAAAAGAATTTTGGCTTTCTTCAACAAAATTGAAGTTTGTGTGTCCCTTTTGCAACCCTATACTGTATTTTTTGATAATCTGGTAAATTGTAGAGTTACTGGTAAGTACAGTGTAATCCAGACCTTTTCTCAGTACAATGAAACTGCAAATTTCTTTATGATGGGGGGGGGGGGCAACAATACTAATGATATCCAGTGAATTTACTTGGACCCTGAAAATATTCCAACCATTATTCTCGGTACAAGAGGGGAGCATGTTTTCATGTGACATGGGATTAGTTTTTAATTTCATTCTAAAAAACTCTGAGGTGTATTACTGTATGATTACACAATGTTTTGAGACATTATCCTTTTTCTGATGTTTGTAAAAAGGAAGTACAACCTTCAAATTGCTTCCACATTATCAAGTCCTAAAGGGAGGCTTTCTGCTAATGAAGGTTTGAAGAGATTTATTAGACAATGCCTCTGAGAAATGCCTTAATTGTTTTCTCAAAAAGACAAAATTGTTATGAAATCATCAAATTGCAGTTGACTGTTCTAAAGACACCATGAGCTACATTGTACTGGAAAATACTAAAATCTAAAGATAAAATGTTGGAAACATTTGGTATATATGGTCATGCTGCTGCACACTAAAGCATTACTAATCAAATGGACATTAAGTAAAAAGTAAGACCCACTGTCAAGTTGTAATCAAAGTTCATCTTTTAGCATGTGCTAAAAGACAATTAGTGAGTCATATTGTAAAGTAAGCAAGATGGATTTTTCCACTGCAATTCAGCAAAAGGTAAAGAGGAACACATAATTTTTGTTCTTGGGATTCCGATGCAAAGTCTAGTACATCCACTTTTACTTTCAAGCCAGTATTAAAGGGGCTCTCTTCCCACATGTGCATTATTTAAAGCAACAGGTAGACATATCAAACATGGGCGAGCAAATGTTGGGGTGACAAGCTCCTTTAAATATGCTTATCATTTCATCTTTTGGCACAGAAAAATTGCACATAACAGCAGCTGCCAGAAAAATCTGTTTGTCGACAAAGGTCTGCCTGATACACAAAACCGACATTATGCCACCGCTATCTGTGTTATACTGTACACAACTTAGACAATATGCTGCCCTATGCATACAATGTATTGACCCATTGATAAGTTCAGGATTCAGAGGCTACAAATACAATGTACATGTACAATGTATGATGAATACCCAACTAATTTTTATGCATCCCTTTAATTTTCTCTTATTGTACCTTTAAGTTGGTGCAGAATGCAAAATGCAGTCTGATGTAAAATTTTACTTGTTTTATTAAATATTTCCCTTGCTCTTCTATTCATGCATAAAATGGGTATTGTAAGATACCACTCAAGACCTGACAATACCAATGACATGGTATTGGTGTCAACTGGAATCGGTAATGAAGGAGTTATGCTCTAAGTTTGATTTTTTTTTTTTTAACATTTGATAAAAGCCTTAAAAAAAGAAAAAAAAAACTCTTTCTTTCTTTAATTCCCTATCTCAAGTGTTGTTTGGAGAGAGAGAGAGGTAAAAAAAAAAAATCACATTCAAGCACCCCTACAAGGATGTGACGGGAAAAAGAGGGCTAAATTAAATGAATCTATGATGATCTGCTTACGGTTCTTGTCGCAGTCAAGGGCCGCGAAGACAACCTTGCCTTGCTGCGGGAACTCCACCTTGGCCGCCTTGGCTGCCTCCTCGAATATGGGCTTCAGCATCTGACTGAATCTACACCTGTAGTAACAGAAAAATGAAATTGTATATCAAATGTGAAAACATTTTCTTCTCTCAATGATGGATTTCACACACCAAATATATCCTGTTTGTAAACATATTCAAAGACAAGTTTAGTGCTAAGCATAGGATCTCTTGTATTTTTATTCCAAAAGCAAATAAGAATCTCACATATTCCTGTAAAAATGTTTCTGAGAATGGCATTTCCCACAGGAAGGTAAAGACACTTTCAAATTGCAGATTGCTTGATTCTTGGTACATACATGTAGGCATCATTTAGACAGGTTGAAATCTGAAACACTTGTGACTATTGAATATTAAAAAGCAAAGCTACATGTTTAAATCTGGCCCTTGATTCCAGTTTGTTGACAAACTGTGCCCTCTTAGGAAATTCACATATTACTGCATAAATTGCAGTTGTTCATGTTTAGATATCATCAAAATATGTTGTCTGATGTGTTCAGAAACATGTTCCAGATGAATTCCTCATTCCACTCATATCCCATCCGGGACCGCTACAATTTTCGTAAAACTTTTACTTATTCCATTTAAGATTGCAATCCATACGTTTTACAGGTGTCAAGGAATGGAATTCTGTTGATGGTGACCTTAAATCTAGCACTACATTTTCCAGATTTAAAGTACTATATAAACAGAGTGTATTTAGACAGATGGTACCCATTACTGACTAGACTTCCTTTCTTCCTCTACCTTTCTTTTTCTCATTCTCATCTCTTTTTCTCTGTACACTAAGGTAAGGATGATGTGTGAGTGTGAGTGTGTGTGTGTGTGTGTGTGTGTCTGCCAACAAATTAAGCTAAGATATGTTTTTGTGTTCAGATATGTTATTTCAATTTGGACTAATCTTCTGTATGTATTGGTCCATGTAACAATAAGTGTTGGTTGATTGTACACTGTATGTATTTATCTTTTTTGGTTTGAGGACTCCAGCCACAAGCACACAATGGCTTCTTAGGAGTCCTGGCATGTATTTGTTTCTTTGTAATGACCTGTAAGTTGTTACAGTGTATATGTTGCCAAATAAATGAATGAATGAATGCATGAATACAAATTTTCTCATGATAAAAAAAAAAACACAAAAACATGTGATACACTCATACATGTACCTTGAAACGAATCATTAAAAAAAACATGTGTTTACTTAACACACTTTGGAGTTTGCTACACAGTGATGTACAGAATGTCATTTGCAGATTGAAGTCCACAAACACTCTTCTGCCCAGAACAGCTTGTTAACACAGCTCCAAAAGGTGATTTTGAACACATTATGTTTTACAAAATTACATGTACATGTACATGATTACAAATGGGATCATTCTGCTGTGGATTAAAAAAAAATTTGTACTATGTAGCACATCTGAATGCGATTACAAATGGAATCTCTTCGCAATCTGAAAGCTTCCCTACAATGTATACATGTAATTGTAGACTCCCCTGTGCATCCAATTATATGTATCTACAATGTAGTATAACGGAGAAATTACGTAATATGTTGGGTGGTGCAGTAGCAGACACTGATCAGACAGGGTAAGACATGAGAAAAAGCTGAACGTGTACATATGCTCAAGTTCAACAGAGTACAAAATACCATGAAGTCTATACAGTACCGGTATTTCTCCTCCCGGACAAACATTAAACCAAAGTCACTGAGGATATCGTAGAGGTTAGACCTTAAAAAAATAAAACATAAAGCTGGCAAATTTCACTCACACATACAGGACTGTAGCTTTCACACAAGGAAATCTTCCCTGCTCTTGGAACACAATTTACATCAAACTGGACAGAAATATATTACATCAAAACATTTGATTCTGTTCTGTTTATTTCAAAAGAATGCTGTCAGGATTATTGCCATCATGTACTGCCAATTCAATACCCATAATCCACCTTGCCGATTACCAATTTAAAATGATGGGGAAGTGCGGCCATTATTTCAATGGAAGATATCTCGCTTTTTTCAAAATGTTTGAAGGCAGTCCATGTGAAAGAGAATTCCCAACACAAATACCTTACAGCCACATCTTCCAGCTTATGCAGCCTTTGCTCAATTAACTATTCAGTCACTTAAGCCCAAGCCTCCTCTCACATCGTGCCTTGTGAGTGCTATTTTAGATTTTCTGCCATTTTCTTTCAATGTATTTGAAAGTGATACTTTCCCACAAAGAACAAAAATCTCATTCTGCATTGAAGCACAGTTCTAATCACAAGGCACTATACAAATTTAATGGACTTGCTTCACAGTCTAATACTTCATACTTAAGTGGGCAAAACCTGTCATGTGATCATGTGTTACTCTTTTGCACGGATTTCCTGTTATCCTTTCTGTGACTCATATATATATGTATACACAGACATAATTTACATGTACAGCTGTACGTAAATTATACAGATATAGATAGATGAGATGTATTTCCAACTGCACTGTGCATAACCTATATTTTAAAAAATCAATTTTTAGTAAACATGGACTTTTGTACAGAGAACAAAGAAAACAGAGTCAGTGGATCTAAAAAGTAATCAACAGACAGACAGAAGGACACTCAGAAACATTTTTAAAAAGATTTTAAAAAAAGATTTAAAAAAAAGTAAACTAAATCTACAGAAAGGCAAAATCATCCCGCTCGATGGATACGCATAGTGTGGCACAGTTTATAGCATCAAGAAAACATAGAAAACAGAAAGAGGAATGAATCTGAGATTATGACAGAGTCTAACAGACACACAATCAAGGAAGATAGAGAGAGAGAAAAAAAAAAAAAGAAGCAGTAGAAATACAAAGAAGAGGACTAAGAGGGGGAGAGGAAAATACCCTTGAACTTTGTATCCTTTTATGGGGTGTGTGTGTGTGTATGGGGGGGGGGGGGGGAGGGAATAATGTCTTGGAACACCCATCATATAGGATAAGAATTTAGAGCAAAAGGTTTACTACTAACCTTCAATAGTCAGCCAGACTTACAAGTTCAAACCATCCATCTCTACAACAATCCCACACACTGGCTCTACAGAAAGCCCTCAACAACAAAGTCTGACAAAACATAATTACTTTCTCAAGTTCCACCCAAGACTACTTTCCCCAAACATCGAAATTTGAAAACTCAGAGGATTACTATGAGATGTGCTGAAATATTTGACACTGAAGTTTAATTCCCAATACTAATACCCTTCATGTTCTCTGGTCTGGAGAATCACAAGGTATGTGAGTCAGAAATCATTCACACATACTTTTTCTTTATTTTTTTTTCACAATCTAAAAAAAAAGAAGAAAAAAATGGCCTCTTTTATGACCTCACCACTCCTCTTTCCAAACTCTGGGGATCATTTCTTTCTGGAGTTCACAAGAAAAGCCCCCTGCTTTCAGCACCTACGTGACGATAAAGCAGGTTGCACTGATTTTTTTTCTTTTAAATACAGCCAGCACATCACGACTTACAGACAACTTTTCTGGCACAAAGTTATTGATACAAAGGTCTAAGAGGACCACTGTACAACAGTCATCTTTACCACTATTCTGACCATTTGAATCATCTGATAGCTGTACAAATGTACACATTTCAATGTGTGTCTTATGTCTTGTATTGGACCTCACCAGACTCTACTAATGTCAAAGACACAAAAACAAGTTAATGTTTTGTTTTGTTTTGTTTTTCTAAATCTAACGACAAATGTCTTCTTATAGAAAAAGTCAGTTTACGTCCTTGAAGTTCACTTTTAATACACATCTTCTCCTGCAATACAAATTTAAGGAAAGTGCAAAAAACCAGCATGTGGATTTTTCAAACAAATCTAGAGGGGCCCATTTGTTTCTGGAAACAGAATAAACAGTCAACACACCCCTTTCTCTTTACGGTGATATCAAAAAGAAGTGCAGCCTGGTTTTAAAGGTAAAACTGTGAAATAGCATTGGGTGGGAGCAGAGATTCAAAAATTGTTCGAGATATCACATTTGATACTTTGTACTGTAATGTGTAGGTCAGATAACTTTGTATCACAAAACATCCTACAACATAAACATTTTGCAATAAAGCCTAAAATATAAGAAGATATCACTAATTTTCTCAAAAAACCATAACTGTAGACGGTATAGTCCATAAACATTTTTATTGTAACTATTGTTCATATTTTGTATATCTAACAATACTTAACATCGATTATACCGATTCAAATTTGTTTTTGTTATTATCCCTAATTCACATTATACAACTATCATGAAGCAATAAAGTTGGGTTTTTGTTTCATCTGCAAATGGATCCTTGTTCCAAGGCTGCTAACATTATATGTAGAGAGTAAATGTCAACAACCACCAGGCAGGTTCCATAAGAGCTATCAGGGAGATGCTTGAGTGTTGCATGCACCTAAAATGGGCAAGAATAATTTTCCTAAACCGCAAGGATTCTATAATACACTCTTGTCAAGGCATAGAGAGATACATTCTGCATATCAGCTTTCAGAGAACCTCCTGCAGAATGGTTGTGATCTGGCAAAACTATGTCCGTCGTATGCGGTGATTTCGAGATATTCACGCTTAAAGTTTAAATGCTTGCCAATTTTCATAGAGTGATTTACACAGCTGGGAATTGTGTTTTAAAACAAAGAGGGAACTGATATTTTATGTTTTATGTAACTCGAAATACAAATTTATTATCACATATTTAGAGGTACTTTACAGTTGTTTAAAAGATACATAGTTCTGTCCGATCAATGCAGGTATAATCACCTGCTTTAAATGATCTGGCAAAACTACAGTATGTATACTTTTGAGAGACAGGGAGACTGGGTAGATCTTATTTAGAAAAAAAAAACAAAACCTGACATGATCGAAGAAAAACAAATTGAGTTATTGGAAAGTACACCTGAAACATATTGTATCTTTCATGCCTTTTACAAGACTTTTTGTTTGTTCCCATCCTAAATCAAACACGTGCCTGTGAGTCTTACATCTGGCCGTGAAAACTGCATGCTCTGTTGCAGTCTCTCCCATTAATCAACTAATGCACATGGTGGCAGCTGCTTCTTGCCTTGTACAAGGACCTTGGTCAGTATCCTGTGCTTTTGATACATTTAATTAGGAAAAAGCTCAAACGTCTATCAGCATTGACTACAGTTGTCTTTGACGACAGTGCAATATCCACTTTTTATTTTCATACTGTGCAAACATTACAAGTGTACAAATTTCCTGATAAAGTATAATACACTGCATGTCGCACAGTGATAGACACAGTCTTACAGTACAATGTCCACTGACATGGTAAACTATTGAACATTTACTTTACTGTTTGAGTGTGGGCCATAAAAAAATTAATAAATATAAATAAATAAATCACCAATGAACCTTTGACACAAATGGAACACACAAAGAATTTAATATTGTTCATCTGGAATGACACACCACTTATCCATATGTTCCTCCTTCCTTTGCAAGCCCCTGGGAGCCGGGGGTGCTGGGGGTGCTGCAGCACCTCTGACTTTTTGAGCAGGGGGGCGTAGCACCCCTGCTCAAAAATAGAAGTTGGGGGTGCTTCTGCACCCCCAACTTTTATCTTTTTACAGGGAAAATTGCTTGTTTTTTGAAAGAAAATTGTCTACCATATCCCACCCAAAGTGTGCATCAGATTACTGAGTTTCGCTTCTGAAAATGCGAAATCTCCATAGCGTATGGGAGGGGTATCCCTCTCCCACACAGAACAAGCTTATAAGTGCACACAGCACTAGTAAAGCATTCCCATTGTCCCTGGATATTTTACTTTTCCTACTGTTCCATTGATTTCTTTAAAAATATGCTACCGGAAGGGCTCACCAGATTGCTGAATTTCAATTTTAAAAATGCAGAAGTTACCTCATTTAGGGGGAGGGAACCCCCTTCAGGAGATCAGAGCGTCGATGGAGGGGGCAGCATATCATTTTGCCCCTCCCCCTGTAATTTTCAAGATGTTGATTTTTTTTTATTCAACACTTTCCCTCTTTCACACAAAGTGTGCACCAGTCAATTCTGAAATGCGAAATCTCCCTCGTATTGGAGGGAAATACCCCTCTCATGATATTTTCCTTTCTATTCTAGAGTAATGCAAAAGCTTTCTTATATGCAGGGGTGCGGGGCAGTTGCCATGATATTACCCCCCCCCCCCCCTCCCCCGATGATTTTCGGGATGTCGGAGATTTTCTTGCTTTTTTATGGAAAGGCTGTTCAAATATTTTACTGACACTGTGCAAGGCATATCATTGCAGTTCAATTCTGAAAATATGATGGGTTTATACCCCTTCCACATCCGCCCCCTTTGGTCCTTTCCCATGATATTGACATATCTCCGAATGATTCTTTCATTTAAAAAAATCTGTCATTTCAGTTCGAAAAATGCAAAAGTTCCCTCTTGTGGGAATAATATCTTCCTTTAATTCAGGCCCTAACCATTTCCCTGCTTATGCTTAGTTCCCCTCCATAGACGTACGTGTAGTATCTATAGTAGTATCACTTCGTGGATTGATAATTTCCCAAATTCCACCAAAATGTGTTTGCGAGATAATGACAATTGGATTCTAAAAATGCCACAGTTTTTACCTTTGCCATTTTTACCCCTGCCATTTTTACCTCTGCCATTAGGGCTTTTTACACTTGTAAATATTTGCTTAGTCCCGTACCAACGGTGGGGCTAAGGGGGTTGGTACGGGACTATCCTTAGCCCATTTTCTGTTTACACTCGTTTTTGCCAAAGTGGGCTAGCCCCACCGATAGTCTGGTACTATCTGGCCCTGCAAAATAGCAGGGTTAGCACCGCAATTGCGGTGCCAAGCAAGTGAGTGTAGACAGAACGAAAAAATAATCCTGGGCTAAGCGACGGAGACGAAGTCCGACCCTCACTGACCAATCAGAAACGAGGTAATCAAGTGCTGCCGGTGCGTGCGTGTACGTGTACAGTACACAGCGTAATCATGAATATTCATGTGGTTTGGAAAGTCCGGGGCTAAGAAATACGAGTGTAAAAAGGTCAGTTTTCTCCTTAGCCCCGGACAAGAGATAGTACGGGACTAATTGGCCAGGGTAAAAAGCTGAAAAAATTGGTACGGGACTAACGATAGTCCTGGGTCAGAGAAAGTCCGGGGTTAAGAAACACATAAGTGTAAAAAGGACTATTTTTACCTCTGCCATTTTCACCCCTGCCATTTTTACCCCTGCCATATTTACCTCTGCCATTTTTACCTCTGCCATTTTTACCTCTGTAATTTTTACCCCTGCCATTTTTACCCCTGCCATTTTTACCTCTGCCATTTTTACACCGAACCTCCCCATCCCCCCCCCAAATAAAAAAATCCCCACGATGCAGAACATTTTCTTGCTTTTTTTAAAATAGAACCTGTCCAGATATTTCACAAAAAGTGCACAAGATCGTTTAAATTCAATTCTGAAAATGGAAAATGTCCCTAGTGTGGGAGGGATACACCCTCCCCCGTTAGTAGACTTTTGAGATCGACACTTTCTGATTATATTTCATTAAAAAGTGCGCACCAGATCTGTCACTTCAACTAAACAAATCCAAAAGTTCCATAATGTGGGAAGGGGATACTCTTTCAGTTTACCTTTATTCCCCCACTACATTTAGTAGGCTTATGCTTCTTTGTTTGACATAAAGAGTTGATTTTTTTTTTCAAGTACTCCATCATAAGTGACTATAATTGTGTAGAAACAATACATTTTCATTCCTGTATTAGCTGTATTAGCCTCCACCCCTTGCATTGATTATGGCTACATTACATTACATTTTAAATCAAAAGTGTGCGCCAGAAATTCCACATTTTTTAATTACAACCATAAAGATGCAAAAGCTCTCTCATGCAGGAGGGGGATACATCCTCCCACATCCTTCCCCCGCTTGGTCTCCCTCCATAGATCACTTACTACACTTGTCTGATACAAATACCAAGATATTCCACCTAGATTTTGTATCAGATCGTTGTACATTGTATTTCAATTCTAAAAATGCAAAAGCTCTGTCGTGTGGGAGGGGGCTACTCCTCCCAACCCCGCCTCCTCAACTTCCGTACATTTATCACACAGTGATGATGCACATGCAGAACAAGAGCTGATTATATCCCGATTTAATGGTCATTCACATTTCTGTGAATATTCATTTTTCATACTTTTTTAAAAATTTCACCAAAAGAGTGCACGAGATCACTGAATTTCAGGTATGAAAATTCAAAATCTCTCCAGTGTGGGAGAGGGGATACCCCCTCACAGTGATGACGCACGCACGGAACAAGAGTTGATTGTAACCTGATTTAATGGTCAGTTACATTTCTGTGAATATTTTCTTAATACTTAAAAAAAAATTTCACCAAAAGTGTGCACGAGATCGCTGAATTTCAGGTCTTAAATATCAAAATCTCACTCGTGTGGGAGGGGGATAACACAACACCCTCCCCCTTTATGTCCCCTTCCATGAACTTATACAAAGTGAAGATACACACACACAAACTCTGATACAACTTTCGAAATATTCCTCCAAGAGTGTGCATCAGATCATTGTATTTCAATTCTAAAAATGCAAAAGCTCAATCGTGTGGAAGGGGCCTGGCTACCCCTCCCATCCTCCCCTCATCAACTTCCATACACTTATTACACAGTGATGACGCACACACAGAACAAGAACTGATCATACCCTGATTTAATGGACATTCACATTTCTGTGAATATTTATCTTTCATACTTTTTTTTTTATTTCACCAAAAGTGTGCCCAAGATCGCTGAATTTCAGGTCTGAAAATCCAAAATCTCTCTTGTGTGGGAGGGGGACACCCCCTCCCACACCCTCCCCCCCCCCCCCCTTAGGTCCCCTTCCATGGACTCATAGTCATACATTGAAGTAAAGACCAACACACCATTGTCTGATACAAATATGGGCATAGTCCACCAAGGGTGTGCATCATATCGTTGTAATCGAATTCTACAAATGCAAAAGCTCTGTCGCATGGTAGCCACCACCCATCCCCGCCTCATCAACTTCCACACAGTTATTTCACTGTGATGACGCACACACGGAACAAGAGTTGATTTTAACCCGCTTTATTGGTCATTCACATTTCTGTGAATATTTCATTTTCATACTTTTAAAAATTCACCAAAAGTGTGCACTAGATCACTGAATTTCAGGTATGAAAATTCAAAATCTCTCCAGTGTGGGAGAGGGGATACCCCCTCACAGTGATGACGCACGTACGGAGCAAGAGTTGATTGTAACCCGAGTAAGTTACATTTCTGTGAATATTTCTTTTTAATACTTTTTAAGAAATTTCACTAAAAGTGTGCACCAGATCACTGAATTTCAGGTATGAAAATTCAAAATTTCTCCAGTGTGGGTGGGGAATACCCCTCCCACTACCTCCGAGTAGGTCCCCTTCCATGGACTTATACAAAGTGAAGACCCACACACGCGTGAAGAGATAACAGATGCCTCGTTCAACAACATTTCATCCATGAACATAGTCCACGAGCATTCACTTTTTTTTTTTGATTGAAGAATTTCAAAATTTACCACATAAAGTGTGTTGAATTTCACTAAAAGTGCAAAAGTTTCCTTGTGTGGTAGAGGGCTTTCTCACCCTCGTTTCGATGTCCCCATCCCCTCCCTTCACTTCCCCCAGTCCCACCCCGCCCCGCCCCCCCCCCCCCCCCCCCCCCCCCCCCCCCCATAGATACTGAAACGCTGCTAATATAGATGGTCCGGCAATCAAACGAGTGGGTCGGAGGTGCAGCACCCCTGTGAAAAAAGTTGCTCCCAGGGGCCTGTTCCTTTGTTAATCTTATTAGCAATCAAATACATTGTCACACTACAATGTACAAATATGTCTCTTTCTCTGTAATTACTCACAGTATCCTGCATCACTACAGGCAAGATTGATCAAATGCCCCTTCATGCTGTGCATACTCTTTATTGTCATTATTGTCATTGGGTATCAAAGTCTGTAATTCATATCAAAGCTACACAGCAAACTGCAAGTTCCAGGTCAGAAGTAGGTTTGGTTAACTGTAATATGAAAAGGTAATCTCTGTTTACTAGTCATTATAACAAACACTACATAAATGCAATTCCCCTGCGTCTCCTGGTACTACAGTATGGATACCAGAAGAACTACCGTGTTATAGAAGGGAACAAGGAAATGGAAATGTGCTGCGATACAAAATGATGTAACTTTGATACTACTACAAATACATTTTTTATTTGGGGGGAAAAGCAATGTTTAATAGCATGTGCTATTGTAGAGAGGTTGAAATAGCATAAGAAAGGTCTTAGCCGAGATGTACAATTTGTGTATTATGTGTATCATAGGACATCATGCTGTCAATACAGTGTATATCAAGTGCCTACAGTTGTATCACTGCAACGGGGTGATGAAAGGACAATGAGGTGGCATGGTAACAGCTGGTTCGGTTGTAAGCCCACACAGAAATGGCTTTGTCATCATGGACAATAGATAGTTGAATTACTTATAAATGTATTTATATCTATCGACAGTTTTCCTAAAGGACCCTGTAGCACATGGTGCCATCCACCTGTATACTATTATGAATTTCAGTACTTTGAATCCAGTTTGCATGTATTAGTTGTTGCTATGTTGGGCAAACCCTGGGGAACAGGTGGTCCACAAAAACATGTTTATTGAGGGCACTCAAAATCTGGAAAGTGTTGCACTATAATGTCATAGCTCAATGCTACAAGGTAAATACTTGAACAAACAATTAAAAAAAAATTACAATACAGATGGCATTACCATGCATTACAGTATCTAATTCCATTCAACATCTATACAGAGAGGGAAAATATTAAGTTTTCAATCATGGAATTACTCTGTATGCACACAGATAATGCACTGACAATACAACCTGTACTTCATCATTAAGACCTAAACTGAAATTAAACAAATAAGAAGTACAACTTTCTGGAGAAGCAAAAATTAAAATAGCAATTAAATGCTTGGGTCTTAAACAGGAAGTAGTATAATATTTTTTAACAGTAATGTGTTTGTTTTTAATTGTATACTTGAAATATTCTAATGCCATACAGACCTATGTATTTATAAGGTGACAGGGATGTTATGTACACTGTATGAACAAGCAAGGTATCATTTTGAAATAAACACACTGAATGTGATTGATCAAATGCTATGATTTCATTTTTTTTTTGTGGGGGGGGGGGGGGGGTTAACCTGTAATTACTGCTGTACCTACCCCCTACTGTTATCTACATGGTGAAAGTTGAAACCTCATGCTCTAGTGCGAATCCAACACACAGGTTTCGTAATATGAATGCCATACAGCTGTATGATGATTGTAGCCACCGTTACGGCTAACTGGCACCTGAGTGCACTCAAGCATGTTATTGCCATCTCTGCAAGTTTCTGCCAGTCTGTGTGCATGGGAACAGCATCCTTCTTCTACCAAGATTTTTTTTTTCTTATACTTTATTATTACCCATCATTGCATGAAACATCTCATCGTCATAACAAATGTTGTATTATATCTAAAAGAGAGGAGCTATTATTTAATAGCATCATCATGGAGAGGGAGTATAGGACTAAAATGAAGAAATTACTTTCCTGTACCTCTATACTTCTTCGATAAGCAGGAGGAATTACTGTAAAAGTGGTTTCTTTCGCGTACAGAAACTTTCGCAGTTTCCATCGGTGCGGACTTTTTCGCGTGTGTTTAAATTCGCGGTCGGTAATGATAGCGTTGTACAAGCGACGAGTTCAAAACATTTTCACGTGATATTAAATTCGTGGTTCAACCTCAAAGCGCGAAAAGTGTGAAAATAAAACCACCCTGAAAGAAACCACTTTTACAGTATACTTCATGGGAGAGAGCTTGTGCAGAATGAAATCTGCAGCATCTACACCATCACAAACTGCTGTTTCTTCCACTTGTGAAAATGAGTATCCAGGCAAGAGCCCTGTGCTTTTAGAGGGCAAGTGCCCAATTACTTTAGCCCAACAGGGAATCCCAGTAGCCCCAGGCAAAGCCAGTAAAGTGGGTTTGAAGCATGCTGCAATCAGTTAACTCACTGCTTTAAATGACAACTGGCAATGCCATTAGCAAACTCTATGGGGAGGTGTAATATCTGGAAGGCAGTGGCTTTAATTCACAGATTGACAACATTTACAGCAGAATCTGCTGTGCTTGAAGGAAGATGCTCTCAAGAAGAGTATGACAGTCATCATACACCATGTCACATGTGTCCTCATACATCACACACAACCGCATGATAATACATGGCCTGAAATTCCAGGAATTTGAAAGAGTGAAATCAACTTCCTCATGTTGGAAGGATACAGAATTTGCATACTTGTTGATGGACTTTCTTGGGTACAATTTGTGTACAAAGTGCACCTTTTTTTGTACACGGATCTTGTAGATTGTACAAATCAATTATGTTTTAACAAAAATTACAAAACTTCACAGTATAATTTAAGATAGAAGGCATGTATAGCTGTACAACTATGAGCACAGGCTCTTTCAAGGTGAAAGCCATCTTACAACCAATGTAGGTGACTTTTATCACTCTGCAATCCAAGTTATTGGGAGGTTTCTCACCATTTGTCCAAGCTGCTCAAATTTTAGCTGGATCTGCCTTCTTCTTTTCACAGCATTTCCAGTAAAAACTTATCCCTCTTGGATGAGTCTGCTTTCAAACACTTTCATTTTTCCATTCCTTATTCATATCACAAATGAAAGTACTGTGATAATATGCAGGAGGAATATTTTGTTGCCATACTGTATTGCAGTCATATTTATACAGAAATATCCGAAAGTTTGTCTGTACGATATGACTTTTGTGTATCATGTGTTGTAGTAAGGTAACTCTCGCTTAGTTTGTAACTCATGTACGTGTTTTAACCTGCCATTCGTTTGCATGAAATGGTGGACCTGGTTTTTGCTTTGTTCTAGTCACATTGTCTTGAACTTGAATAAAGTCATGATTAAAAAAACATTTGATCGTAATCATATTTATCACTTGATTAAATTTTCATACTGCAATTCCCTTAATATTACTTCTTCATGTCATTTCTCGGCACAGCTTATAAAAGATATTCCAATGCAAAACTTAAGCATTATAATTTTCACATGGTATTTCAGAACTTTTTATGAAAGTCTGGTAGAAAATATTGCTTTAATACTAGCTTGTGATTTCAATTCTAAATTCAGCGTACATACTGTAGAAAGAATCTTAAATGCAAAAAAAAAAAAAGATGGAAAAACAGGAACAGTCTATATAGTTTGCAAAAAATACA
This sequence comes from Diadema antillarum, assembly GCF_040938485.1. Taxonomy (NCBI): domain Eukaryota; kingdom Metazoa; phylum Echinodermata; class Echinoidea; order Diadematoida; family Diadematidae; genus Diadema; species Diadema antillarum. Next base: position 3,653,730 of record NW_027271172.1, read on the forward strand.
GAGATCAAAGGATTATATTGTATGAGGAGGCAACTCATATTAGAAAGCCAACAGGAAAATCAAATTACATCCTTCATTGATGTAAGGAAGAGACCATGATATAGGCATACATTCTACGAATATTCATTCTGACGTTGAAAGCATCAAAGCATGATGCTTAATTCTGGTTTGTACTAAGGGCTAGTATTTCTATATCAAATTTTCAAATCCTTGATAATATTCCTTGATGCTGTAGCTTCTTTTCAAATACTGTGACAACTGACAATATGAGAAGAGCCATAATGTATCGTGTACTGTATTTGCAGTCTATTTTATGACTCAAGGGCAAAGTCCCAGAAAAAAAAAAAAAAAAATGTGTGTACTACTGTCCTTGGAAAAGGCCACTTACATGTACATACAGTTGTACATGTACAACCAGTCCATGGTACTTTAGGAAATTTAAAAAAAAAAAAAAAATCATAGTGCCATCATGCTGTATGATACATCACAGCACCATTGTATGTCTAACTATTCTAAAACTGAAGTATTCAGAAAACCAGAAGAAGATGTTTGAGACCTTGTATTTCATTCATTTAAATCAAAGATCATACACTTCAACATTTATTGCACTAAATAAAATCTTCCTTCACCATGGGATGAAATATAGAGACAGCACACTCACCAATTTGCATAGAAGTTGACCAACACGACTTCATTGTGCTGGAGGATGGCATCGATATTTGACTCTTCAAGCTCCACAGTTGCTGACTGGTTGGTATAACATCCAACACAGGAAAGCTGCACATAACATGAAGAAAGGGAAAAAAATCATACATGAATAGAAGCCTCGAATAGGAGTAATTCTAATATAATATTCTATCTTTGCATACTCCCCTTCTTGTTTCGTTTCTAACAAGTTCTCAAAGCTCTACCTTTGTTTATCCCACAGCATAATTAATCATTCAAAACCATGTGTGATTTTTTTTTATACACTTTCTTCTCTAAGTGCCATACTTTTTTTCTTTCTTTCTGACATTGTAAGAAGATGAACAATTTCTATTCCAGACACAAAAGGGTACATCCCAGTTAGTTTTACAAATTGGAGAATAGAGAACAGTTGTTAGAAATAAAGACTCAAGAGACAAAACCAAAACATTTCAGATTCAAGTGCGTAAAGTGCATCTGACGAATAATCAGTTACGCTTGTAGGGCAGATAAAAGTGGCGTGCTATATAAAGACACAGACTAGGCCTACACTACAACGGCTGTACTCATTCCTTGTTGTGAAAACCCTCATACCGTACCCATACCTATGATGGTGAGTGCTCAGTGCAGGGGAGTTCCAAATGCCTAGAGCTGTGCAATATTTTGACATTTTGTCTTCTTTCCAAATAATCATGTCCCAGTATGAGGATTATGCATCACTAACCATAATTGGTTTAATTTTCAATTATCTATCAACCCATCTCATATCTTAAGAATAGGATGACAGTTGATTAAAAATGATTGCCAAAGAAGAGTGAAATTTGTGTGTGTGTGTGTGTGTGTGTGTGTGTGTGTGTGTGTGTGTGTATGTGTGTGTGTGTGGTGTGTGTGTGTCACTGTATCAGAAATGTTAGAAAGGTTAAAAATAAAATGACTACCACTGTAAGAATACATGTTGCATTAGACTAGATGTTAGAAGAAAAAAGAGAAGATAGAGAAAAAAAAAATTCAACAAAAAATTTTGATTAAAAAAAAGAATTTGAAATTCTTTGATGAATTAATAGGAAGAGAGGACCATTGATTGATTATTAATATACGGTAACCTTTTATAACAAATTGAGAGAAAAACATGGCCATATCATGGTCACATGACTATATGAGGCAATGCTACCCATACTGAGTGCCCCAAAACTCCCTCTGTTGTTGTTGGTGGTGTTTAACGCTTTTCAATCATTCTGATTATCTGCGCGTCTTTTCCATACTACAGTAGGAGTCCATGAAAGAGTCTATGAGTTCAGTTCAGTTGATCACATCACGCTCACTCTGTTCTAGGTTTCGGCTTACCTGTCAAGTGGCAGTGTGTGAGATCAATTTCCCTCTACCGTTAATAGTGCAGTGATGTGCAGTGCATCTATAAATATACAATTACATATAAATAGCCTCTTTTTTGTACTACAAGTGTATGTATTTTAACAAAACACATGAGCACACAAAATGTGTAAATACCAACAATATCAGTATGCAATCTTTATTGCATCATTTATAAGCGCTTTGTATTTTTTAAATACACACACAAAGCCCTAGGGGCCTCTAAGGGAACTTGTTGCATTTATTCCTGTTGCCATGGTAATGTCTTACCTTGGTATCATCAGTTTATCAATGTTAAAGTATCAAATACTCCCACAATTTGTATGTTTGTCACTTTGGTTCCATATCTATTTCTTACCACAATAAAAAAAAAAGCACTAATTATGGCCAAAAACTCCCTCCCTTAATATTAGTCTCTAATGTTACTGTTAGTCTGTGTTATAATTTTGTTGGCATGATCCAACCACTGTCAATGATAAAACCTAACTCATGTATGATATGTGAAAAGCAACAACACAAAACTCGAAGACAGACTTTTTTAGTATCACTATCAGTGTATGTAATGAATGCACCTATCTAGATCTAGATCATTGATGATACTGAATTGATAGAAAACGTACTAGATCTTTCATCTTTGACAGGGAAGTGCGGTTAACGTTAGAAGACATTGTCAGTGAGATGAGGCCAAGGGGTTGTATCATCATTCATAACTCCTTGATTTTGAGGAGAAGTTGTTCAACTTTACTGGCAGTCATGGTCTTTTCGAATGTGAGACCAATGAATGTCACACAACCTTACTTTCACATTTACAATCACACTACAGTTTAGACACTGTCACTGGGGAAATGGTATATGCATAAGATTGATTGCCGATTACACACCAATCAACACACGCTCCTCCTAAACTTAACACTATCGCAGTCATGATGGTAATTTGGTAGGCATACACTGGCAGTGGTACAAGTCCTGCACACGCAATCTCTATCACAGCTCGCTCGGCCCGGTTCCCTTTTTGCCACTGCTACACTGGTTCTTCACGCATCATGCACAGACGACGCCGTACTCGAGCTACCCTGCCCCACAGCAACGGGGAGGATTTCCACTCCACTCTGCTATACCGCTACCGTCTCGATGCAAACAACGTAGGCTCAATTTCACATACGAATACCGAACCTAAATACAAGCATCACACGAATCAATCAATGTCATCTTGTCACTCTACAACCAATATTTCGGAATACAATGATACTTACCAAAAGTACAACCGAAGAAAGGAAATATTGGTTCATTTTCAGCCCTGACATACTCGTTACTGAGGTCCGACCTGAGCAGCAAACCAACGACGGCCACGTTAGTTGATGCTGAAGTTCAAAGGTTATCATAATATCGATCCCGCTGCTTTATCTATCGATCAATTGAATTTGATCGATTCTACTCATATCACGCATTTTCCATGTCCCTCGCAAAGAGATTTTCCCCAGTGGTGGGGAGGACAAAAATCTCTTTGGTCCCTCGTTAGTTCTTAGCTCATTTTCAGTTCGGTTCATTCATTTCTGCAACTTTTTCACGATACAATAAGTTGAAATAAAACAAGTGTGCATCACAGTAGTCATAGAGAGCAAAATACATGTAGTGAGTGCATAAAACATTAACAGAGTATACGATGATAAATTCAAATACATACGTGCAAATACGGGATAATCTTATATAGATTATCTTGTTAGTTCTTTTATTTTTTAATTTCTGCACATCTTATAAAAACAAACACACATCGTTAAATTTATTTATCATGACATTATAAAAAAATAACTGTATTTTCTTTTGTGATCAAATGAGATAAAAACTTATTGCGGAAGATGTCACAAAAAAGCAAACTTGCATGATCAGACATGCCCAATGAAAATGAATAATTATTCATGAAAAGTTATATGTTACATAATAGTTAATTCCACATTGTTTTGACCCCCTTGTTTGTTATTATTGCTCAAATGTTTAAGAGTAGAACTTATTCTAGAAACCAACTTACCATTTTTGCCGTGTTGTTTCATGCTGAAAGCACTAGTTTATGGCATTTCATTATATACTTAACATTTTGTGTCATTGATTGTGAATCAAACTCAAACTCAAACTCAGCTTAAAGGACAAGTTCACCTTCATAAACATAAGGATTGAGAGAATGCAACAATATTAATAGAACACATCAGTGAAAGTTTGAGGAAAATTGGACAATCGATGCAAAAGTTATGAATTTTTAAAATTTTTGTGTTGGAACCGCTGGATGAGGAGACTACTACAGCTTGTGAGTCATATGCGTACAACAGTATAAAGAAAATGTAAAAGAAAATTCAACATATTTTCACTTTTTTCGCATAATAAAAGAGCTCTTGACTTGCCTCTTTCTAAAGGCAGGGGGAATAGTATTGCCCATAACATTTGTCGGTAACGAGTCAGGGGAATGTGTACTTTTTTCAAGAGATGGAATTTTGTGAAATTCTCTTTATATTTTCCTTTAATTGTTGTACGCAAGTTATTCATACACAGCAGTAGTCTTCTCATCCAGCGGTTGCTGCACAAAAATTTTAAAAATTCATAACTTTTGAACGGATTGTCTGATTTTCCTCAAACTTTCAATGATGTGTTCTACTAATATTGCTACATTCTCTCAATCCTTATGTTTATAAAGGTGAACTTGTCCTTTAACTTCAATATTTTGGTATATACGACGTTTGAAAACGCAAACAAGAAAACCATTGATCTGATTGGCAATGTTCGCTTCAGGATAAAACGCTCAGTTGTCACAATTAAGATTATGGACTTAGATCTGCATTTTCCTAGTTTCTATAGTACATATATAGCTTGTTCCCATGAAGAATATAAAGCCCCACTCTTCTATGAAAAGGGTTATCATTAAATGCTCATTGATAACAAATGATCGAAAATCTGTTTACAGATAACGAAACGGGATAGAGTTGAGGAGCTTTCAAAAAACGGTGAAGATTGTTATTAGGAAAAGATACTATTATTCTGTGAAGTTCGTGCCTTGACAGGAATAAGACCTACTGTTCCTGCTGTTCATTAGATGATCATGATGATGTAGCTTTTTCACAATTTTTGCTGTCGTTATTGTTGATAATTATATATCAAAACAACTTGAAATTTCTATATGGGCTTTTTCATATATAGGCCCAAAACTATGGAATGGCCTACCAAAATCTCTTAGAGAAGCATCTTCCATTGATGGTTTCATAAAGAATCTCAAGACATATATTTTTGAATTGACAATATTGTATACCTGTATGTATAGTATGTGTACGTATATAGGCCTATTGTTTGTTGGTTTATTGTCTTATTATTTTCTGTGATACTGTTGTAACGTGACACAAAGGTATGTACTCTGTTCTATAGCGCCTTGAGTATCTTTTTTAGGTAGAAATGAGCGCTTTATAAGAGTCTCACTATTATTATTATTATTATATCGGTCATTCCGACAGCAGGTCATTATTCTTCTGTTTGCAACATGATTGTTTTCTTAAGTTTCCTTTCAAGTTTTGTTTTGTTTTTTTTAGCTGCAATAGTGCTTAAAAAGAAAAGAAAAAGAACGCTGAAAGTTATAATGAAATCGAAATATGATAAACAAAATAGTGAGTTTCATTCAACTCCGTCGCAAAACAGAAAAGTCAGGGAATTTGCCATCTTTTTATCTCGACACATGTGTTTTTGTTGCCCTTTTTTGGGGGTGGGGGTGGGGGAATGTGGGTTACATTCTGAACATGACCACGAACTTCGGTTTGAAATCGTCGGAAGAATCATGAGGCTTTGGCGTGCACGAATACACGACGTGTCGGCCTATGGCTATTGTCACGCAAACTCATTCGTGAACCAAAGTACTAGTAGGCCTATTGGCTTGACCTTGCAGTGAATATACGGCACTGAGTGAAGAGTTGAAACAGCGCCATCTATAGATGACTGCCAGGTTAACTACCATCGTCATTACATGCAGGGAATCAACGAAACACAAAATACACATGACGGGATGCCTCTCTCTGTTACGAGTCTTGTCTTCTTTACTTCTTTGTCATCCCTTTCTCCTATTTTTTCTTTCATCAGTCTCTTTCATTACTTCATTGTTATCCATTCGTTTTAACAATCATCTCTAATATAAATCATTCTATATCTGTTTTGTTTTGTTTATATATCTAATTTCATTATGCTCTCCCTATAACTTGTGGCCATGACAAAAAACAATAAAGAGCCATAATTGCAAAGTAAATAACAGTATTCTTTTTTTTTTTCATGGCATTTAAATCATAAAAACGTATACATCCCAAGCCTGCACAAACTTAAGCAGTCAAGATTGTGCATGTTGTAAAACCATCAAGAGTGGTTCATTGACCACACGAGGCTGAAACATTGATTAATGTGCACACACTGAAGAAAATGAACAGATTAGTAGAAAACACTGCGTTCGGACCACTCCCTCCAAAAAGAAGTCACCGAAGTTGACAGCGACATTGGCCTACTTGACATGCAGGCACAACCAATCATAATTCTGTTTATTCTTGAAACATTCACATTGGAAAATCAATGTAACCATGCATCATCATTAATAGCAGCTTTCATTAAAGTATGATCATAATCACTAACATACAAGAAGGCTGATACGGCTTATTATGCACATCAAGCGGGATATGAATGCATAATGACATCATCTACATAATCGTTCCTATTAGACCGTGTAATTACATTACAAACGCTAATAACATCAGATATAAGGCTCTTGATTGCCTTTCCATTGCAGTGTCATAATCGCATGTACATTCAAATTATTGGTGGTATATTTGCTATCTTGCTATATCATCGATCTTTGTGGTTAGATACAGATTGGATGTATTATAATAGACAATATTGACATTACGCTAATTGTTCCTCTATACAACTATACAATGCATTGAAAATGCGTTTTCCAAGTCTTTGCTATTTGGCATTTTGCCATACAAAAATTGATAATTGCGATACAAAACTCTTCGTTTTAAAATAATTCCTGCTATAAACCACGCATGGCCGTTAAGAGTATAAAGCGCCTTCAAGTCGCTGATGCTGTTCTTGTGAGTAATATGTTCTCGAGTGTGTAGTGGATATTACTGAATACCATTACTCAGTATTTACACCGCAGATGCAATGTTGGCATATTTACCATTGTGCTTCGGTAAATCTGAAATGATATTTAGGTTTTATACTCTTGTCAATGTATTGGTGCAGTTCGATATCATTGCAAATTTGGGTTGGAAAATGTCTTTTCGCAGGGTGGTCATCATCATTCTCAAATCTTGTAGTTTCAATTATCATGATGAGTGCTACAAATTGCCGAATTCCACGAGTATCGTTCTATTGTAATCATATATTGGCGTTCAAATTAAGCGCTTTCACATGAATGGTAATAATTATATAAAAAGAAGGCAACGTATAACGACCACTCCTAAAAACAGCATGACAAATTCATTTTGATGCCTCATAATAGTTATCGTGAATAGATTTAGTTCTCCGTCAGCTGGCAGAAAGTGTGATGATGATGAATATTTTACAATGCGTGTACGATGAAGATTATCATCAGTTATTTTATTACATATTTTTCTTTCATTCCGAGCTGAAGTTCAAACGTGTAAGAAGAAAAAAAATACTATATACTAAACGATTTTAAAATTCATCATTGAATTATTCAATTTATTTCGTCGTGATAATTTGATTTCTCAGCAGATCACAGATAAAGAAGAATATTTGCACAAAGTCATGTAAAGCGAGAGTTTGGAATACCGATGGAGGATGAGTTTTCATTAAACTTTGGGACCGCATGCATGTTTCTATAAATCTAAGATTACAAATTTGAAGGGGTAGGCCCTACTTTTGGGGTTGCAGTTCGTTATTCCGAGGGTTCGTTATTTCCGAAGGCTCGTTGAATTTGCGTCAATCCGAAACCAAGACGAGGTTCGTTAAAAAGAAAATGAAACAGGGCCTAAAGGTTCGTTTAACATTCACTGAAAGTTTTTTTTAATCCCAAAACGAAATAAAGTTTGTTTATCCGAAAATGAAATGAGGTTCTTAATTCTCAAAATGAAATGAACTTCATTTTGTGACGATATATAGGTGTTATAACTAAACAAAGTATACGATGTTACGCAATGAAAACACGTGCCACACACACCCATGATGTACACCCACACCCACACCCACATGCACAGCATACACACAAACACACACGATACGCACGTACTTGACGAACTAGGAATACAGTCGTAATTTGTCATAAATAGATGTAAAAAGGAAGTGTTTTTTTTTCAATTCAAATGAATTTATCGGGAATTTTCTGCATCGATACAAATGAATCTTTTTTTTTTCTACAAGACAATAGAACATACAGTGTGTATATTACTGATACGTGTTCAGATTAAAGAAAAGAATAAGAGAACACGTCAATTGGGAACCACTCTGGATAAAGTGAATCAAAATAATGATCTGACTGAATTGATGCACATGTATTGGCAGTGTGAATGCAGAAGACTGTCGTCAAATAAGCATATAGCTTGAAGATACGACAGCCTCCGAAAGCGAAGAAAAAAAAAAAGAAAATGGGCAAACATACATCTTGTATACTTATCGAAAAGAAAAGCAAAAAACAAAAAACAAACAAAAAAACCTGACATTCTGGCATTACATTGTGACAACAAACATTGTATATGTGAGTGAGGTGAGTGCTGGTGCAAGTGAAAGAGCCCAGCAGGCGCGCGATATAAGTGCCTTTTAAGATATAGGAAAACTTAAATATTATGTTGAATAGTTTGATGTAGGAAACGTGGTGGGGGTATCAAAACATCAAAAATTAATCTATTTAATTTTTGGTCCTCCTCCTTCGCATTCCCCCTTCTACATCTTCATGAGGATGTATAGAAACAATCATTATAAGGGACCACTCAATGGAAGAAAACCCCCCAAACAAACAAACAAACAAACAAACAAACAAACAAACAAACAAACAAACAAACAAACAAACAAACAAACCAAACAAACAAACTAATCACACATCTCCATGCGTGTAATGAATTCCCTGTATCCTGTATCCAGGGAAGGATCCATGCGTGCCCCTGCGGGTGGTCATGATTAGCCCTTTCCCACCCTCTATTTACTCGTCGACAATAAAGATGATCCCCCGCTTCGCCACGTCAGATTATTACATTTTTGAAATAACGAACCTTCGGAATAATGAATATCCGGATTAACGACCCTTATCATTTTTGGATCAACGAATTAACCTTCGGAATAACGACCTTCAATATTAATTTTCCGATCAACAAAGTTTCGGAATAACGAACCCTATTTCATTATCGGATTAACGAACCTTCGGTATAAAACTCCATAAAAATGTTCGGATTAACGAACATTATCATGGCATGGGGAACTTACGTGTTTCGGAATGGCGAACCTTCGGAATGACGATTCTTATTTCATTTTCCGATTAACGAAACTTTGGAATATTATGAACATCACCGAACCTTTTGAGCAACGAAATCAGGCCCTAGAATTGCTTTAAAAAATTAGGAGGAGGTCGTAGGCCTTACTTGTCTTTTCACTGAAATTTCTATGGAAAGGGTTTTTCTCTCTCCCTCCGCCCCGCCCCCCTCTCTCTCTCTCCCTCTCTCTCTCTTCGCACTTTTGAAAATTAAAGAAAATGGTTACAATAGAGAATATCTCAAAAATCGTTTTTTAAACTGATCAAATCTCGGGAATCAATTCCTGAAAGTGCTTGAATTTCGGGAGCTCAGTCCTCTTTCAACGTTATTTTATTTTTGAACAGTTTATTGATCCTCACCATTCAGTGTATATAGGCCTTTACGCCCTGAAATAAGCGGGGAGGTGAGAGTCTCACCTCCCTGGTATTACAAGAGATCAAATTCTTGAAAGTTTGCAACTAATAATATTAATTTATTATCCCTTGTTCACTTGGTTTTTTTTTTTTTTTTTTTTTTTTTTTTTGCTATTAAAGGCGAATGAAGAGTTCACGAATCACCTTCTGCGAGTTTCGCAAGCAGTCGAGAGAATGCGTTATTGATTAATCGTGAGAAAAAGACGCCATCGTGTTTACAAACAAATTCCTCAGAGTGCGTAGAGGCTGCATTAGTATTTTGCGACGACTTGATTGTCAACGAACTTTCGCCGGTCGATCGGGTGGTGGTGGACGACCGTACCCGTGCGTGCACACCACTGCACATACGCCATCATACCAGCATAGCACCACGCACGCATACGCTTCCTGGCCACAAGATGGCGACTTCCTAATGACCGACAAACCGGCTCAACGTCGTTGAAAGACCGACTTATCAACCCGTCATTTCCATCAGGATATTGATGATCCAGTTATGTTGTTCAACACTTAGCGGTCTCGTATTCATTCGTTCTGAATTTTGACGTGGAAAAAGTAGTCTACAAGGGCCGATCTTTGAAGTTGAGTAACGTTTGATAAACTGAAGTGTTCAACCGGCAACTTATCGGTGAGTTGAGTGATGTAATTCAAAGAGAGGTTTCTGCCAGCTACTCTCTGTGGCATGCACTGCCAGCAGCGAGGGCTGGGCTAAGCGGGGTGCGCTCCGTGCCAACCATTCCATGGGGGAGGTTAGCCGCTGCATCTAACGTTTTACAGGTATAAGTGGACAACGCCTAGTCATGATTTGGCACGAGCTTGTTGGAATTTTAGATGGAGTTTGGGTATGTACACCCTTGATCTAGTCAAAAGACGGTTTGATAGTTGCCCCGAAATTTGTTGGAAAGTGCTAGGCCGTTTGGGTAAATTATGTTAGACATATTTCTATTAGACAACACTGTCAACAGTTACATGCTACTGCACTCCACTGGCCACTGGCACTGGACACTGCAAATTTCACTGCTCCTTAGTAGGAGAGTCTTGAGTCATTGACAGAAAGATCGATCTGTATAGCTGTATCTGGTCGTCGGGGATATGATGACATAGCTCTAAATGGTATACCGGCGCCATTACCGGAGTATACTTGGGTGACCCGCACCTCGTCATAGTTAATGTTTGCGCATATTTGAATCACATTTCGCCACTGAAATTCTTTGAAACCCAACTCACATACAGGAAAAATGCTGAAAATTCCAATGGAATCACAAGTTCACTGATCGATTTCGAAAATTTGCTGCTATCGTCGTCAAACGCGAACGATGCGAAAAAGTTGCGCACTAAGGAAGGGGCCTGCAACTCGTCACCCGTGCTCCCATAGACAAAGCACGTAAAAGACTAACTGCGACAGCCGCCACACGCAGTGTGGCGGTTGCGCCGTGCTCCCATAAAAGATCTTCATGTTGAACAAACGGGTGCCTTTGCGGCGCTATATTTCCTTAATTTTTCAACAGAAACTACTAGGAATACTTACATGGGTCGATGAAACCTAAATGACTATCATCGGCGACTGTTTGATGCATTTCATTGCTTGTGATGCACAAAATGATGTCTTATAAGCAGCTCACCGATGTTCACAGAATTCACAATCACTTGCACAAGCGCACAGAATACTTAGGAACTAACATAAGCGAAACTGCGGGGAAGCCGCCCGGACCGCGCCGCCAGGCGCGGTCTCCGGGGCTAGTAAAAGACGTGTGCGGGTGACCGTGATGCTCCCATAGACATACACGTAAAAGATGCGTGCGGGGACAGTGGTGATACTTATAACACGTAGGGTCCTATTCCGATTAAAATTTCCGATTTTTGCGAAAAACTGTTCGGTTTTCACCAAAATTTGCTTGGCCCTGCCAAGTTTCAAGCATACTGAACACAGTACCGGGCATAAATTTTTGTTTAGTGCGCTTAAAACAATTTTAAGCAGGGTGACGGTATTCGGGCCCCTGACGAGGTGCGGGTACCTCGCTATACCAACTAAAAATCAGCCATTTTGTTTAATTAATCTTTTTTTTTTTTTTGGTAAGGTTGTTCCTTGACCGACAATGTCTAATTCCGCGAAAAACTTCTCATTTAGATAATGACATTTGCTGGGTCAGTGTTTCACTTCTTTAGACAGACACCATTGATACATACACTTATGTACGCTATTGCGACGGTTTCAACCGTTCTGGTTGAACGCAACTTCGACCCAGTTCCCCCCTGCATAAAAATGGTTGTTATTATTTTTTCCAGCTTGGTTTTCAAACCAATCTGGAAAAAAATAGAGTATCTATATGCATTTCTCTGCGGCTGTCCTCGAATGGACGTGAGGTGGCACTACACCACGCGTTACCCCGGGGTACAACGGTACCCCGGGGTAACGCGTGGTGTATCGTTAACGGGCCGTTAATGATCGCCCCGTCACTGTACAGGCATGCTAACCTGGAAACACCTATTATACTGCACATTACTTGAATATGAGACCATTCTGAAGCAATTAATTTTCACACAGCAATAGATATAATGTACTCTTAAATGAATTCCACAAGGATTGGAACAATCATCCCCCAGCACTCCCACTGATTCCCACTGATCAGTTACTAGCCATCCCCTTTAATTGCACCATTTTCCTTTAGCGCATGGCAACATTTTTGCGTGTTGTTAAATTTGTGGTCCAACAGTGATTTGCGAAATATATATTAAAAAATCCTGTTTTCACAACCAAATGTGAAAAGCTTGTGGACTCCATCGAAAGATGTTATTTTTGATCAACAGACTGGAGTTTAACCTGTATATGTGATGTACATGTACACCTAGGAGAGCCTCCCCTCTATGTAAAAAATGTTATTTCGTGTTAACAGTACTAATATTTTTATTTGTGCTGACGATCCTGATCCAAGTGAGCTGAAGCTGAATGCATCAGCGTTACTGTTAGGGCCTATGTGAATGTGAATATTATTCAAAAGCTGATAAAAGGCCGTACAGATACTTCAGTCCTGAATAATAAAGTCTATGAATTTAAGTCTGTCACTTAACCAATAGAGTCAATGGATTCATCCATTGGTCATCTTTGCCAAAATGTACAGTGTATTCATGACTTTATGTGAACAGAGATGCACTGATAGGCCATGATTTTTATGTATTTATTCAGTTATTATCATTATTTTTTTTTTTGCTAGCAAATGCTGGAAGCAAAATTTGGTCATTCGAAGGCTTAAGTTAAGAAATCATTCAAAAGTGTATAGATAATGGGACGTGTCTCCAAAGGCCCACCCAATGGGGTGACATGACATTTGCTCCTGCGACAATTGCCCGCTGTGTTATTTTTCTCCAAGGACTTAAGATTAGGGTTAGGGCTGTGATCATAGGGTTTGGGGTTTAGTTTGATGTGAGGATTAAGATTAGGGTTAGGGCTATGTTTGTGGGTAGAATTCATGTTTGGCTGGGACTTTTAATGAAGTGATTCAGCCTTTGTACATGTATCATCTGGGCAATTCCATAAATTCGGACGTACATTTTGAACACATTATTAAGCTGCCAAAGATACCAAGATTGAGAATATGAAACTCTTTTCTGGCCATGATATGACAAGTGGTTAGTAGAAAACAATTAACTTTGAAAAAATTATGTCAAGACCTCAGTGACCTTGGAATGATTAAAAAATAGCATGTGTTCGGACGTACACAGAAAAAGTGAATTTTCTGACTTCATAAGTTCAGTCACAAAGTTCTGTGAAGTATGCAATATTTTTTTAAAAATTCACATTATATCAGTTAAAGTAGATGTCAAATGATGTAGAAATGTAAAAAAAATTAGCAATTTAAACAATTAACATGGAAATTATTATGTTTGTTTTTTGTTTCGGACATACAGTTTCGGACGTACACGACCGCCGTTTCGGACGTACACTTTGTACACCCTCAACAACACTTATAATAAATGCAAAAAGAAATTTGTTACATAACTATTTTTCATCCTAGGCCCTTCGCAGATGATAGCACTTGTCTATCATGTCAGCATTACCAGTGTAAATGAATAAAAGAGCTTCAGAACATGAAAATACTGTATACATAGGGTCTGTGCATTATCAGCTGCCTTAATACATGTAACAATATTCAGGCCTGATAAGTATCAAATTACAGAACCAAATTCTAATATCAAACTTTGTGATTATAACACAAAATACAGCCTCAAAAGTAACTGGCCAGAACAACAGAATCACATGTGTTGCAAACTGTAGGTAACCAATTACTATATTAATTATAGAAACATTATATTTCATTTTTTTTTTAAACGTTACAAAATAATGTACGGTCAACGAAGTACTGTACCAGATGCATTTATTTACAAACAGAAAGAAAAATAAAATTTGTGAAAAATCGAAAGATCTACGTGTAGTCACCAATAACTGTTTGTATCATACTGACTAGATATTTGTTACATGTGCATTGCATACCATGGTGGCAAAACAATACATTTTTTTTTTTTTTTTTTTTACAGACAACAGAGTAATCCTGACACAATGGATATTGTTTATGGGCAAGTCAAAGCTATTTGATTGTGCCATCTTATGGGAAATATTAAAGAGTAAAATATAGGCCTGTTTTGCCAATATTAGAATTAAACCCTAGTCTATATCAAAGCATAATTGCTGTAGTAAACAAGGAGCTTTACAATTATGGAAAAAAATAATCAAAAGAAACCATTTGCTGATTACTTTATGTTGATTCAACAGTAAGTACATGTATTTGACCAGAAAATTTTACATGTATTTTTACTCTGTTCTCAAAACTCTCTGAACTTACAATGAAAAGAGCAAAGCAAAAATTGCATGGTCACATTCAATTTATTAGTGATTTATGTATTAAACGCAACATTCAGTGTAATTTAAACATTATGGGTTCCTTTTTGTGAGGTCAAGCTCACAGAAACATGCATGGTAATGTATGAAGAAAGTAAAATATGGGACAGTTTTGCATTTTGCTTGGAAGATTCTGGTAATCAAAGGCCTTTTGATGTTGTTGTTTTTTATAATATTAGATTAAGTGAAATGTTATTGAGTACCTGCTAAACAATGGGCTCTATGCAGTGTATTTTTGTTGCATAATTTATTCTATGGAAAAAATCTTATTCACTCTGAAATATTTATAATTAGGTGATACGCTATCAGCGTATCACCTATTGTGATTGTCAAAATCTCTCTTTATTTCTTTTTATTCTTCTTTCTTTCTGGACAATTTTGTGTCATCAATATCTCAAGAATGACATTACGGAATAACATGACATTTTCAGGGAACATGTCTCATAACAATATCTAGCCACAATAAGGTTTTCATGACATTAACGTCTCTATGACGTCATCTAGGCGCCATTTTGTGATTTTCGGACCATGTTACATGATCGATCATAACTTCATAACTAAAGGTCATTTCTGTATCATTTTTTGTGGACATAAAGTTCAGGTCACGCTCTATCTTTCTTTCTCTGATGCTAATTACCTAGGACGTCATCTAGGACACGTAAGCGCGCGTCAAACTTTTAAAAGGCTCAAAACAACTTTCCAATGGGAAATCTCGAAGTTTCAGACAATTTTAAGCGTTTCAAACGATTTTGCGCGTGCGCGTCCGTCCGCGCGTTTTCGCGCGCACAGCGCGTCAGTAACATGAAAATGCACTTTTTTTGACTGATTTGGATTCCTGATACTTTGAGTAACAATATCCATTGATTTCTGATCGATTCTGACAAATAACAAAGGAATGCACTTGCGTCAAAGTTCAAATTTCGCCTGCGCGTCTATGTGCAAATATAGTGAAAAAACATGTCTTTGTTTATTTCGCCATAGCTCTTTAAAACGTCAGGTTACCCTATGTTTTTATTGCATATTACAAAAGCATATAAATTGGACATAACGTTTCAAGTATCATTATTTCCATAATTACATTATGACGTCATCATATCGTCATCTGAAATCAAAAAAGTGGAATTAATTTTGTTAAGGTACTGTTTCTGACATTCATTTGCTCGTATCTCTGTTGTTTAAGCTCAATATTATCCCAAATTCAGATATGTTGTACTTTGAACATTTGCCTTTTAAGTCCATGTCATGCTTTTGATATTTGATGACGTCATCATACCTTAAATTGTGATTAAAGGTAAAGACGCAAAATCGGACAAGTTTACGTGTATTGTCTATGGGAGGTGATTTTTTTTTAAACCATGCATTGACTTAACAACGTTTAAGCACCTTTATCTCAGCTGATTTTGCTTCATTTCCTCTGAAACTTTAGTATGTTGTAGCTGAGACAATAAGCTGCAGTAATCATGCATTTTATTCTTTGAAATCTCCTCATCTGATTGACAATTTTGCAGTTCAAAACTGAAAATGAAAATGGAATGTAGACAAAACGATTTCACATGTATCTTTCACATACATAAGTTTACGTTCCCCATATTTTCTCGTCGAGACGTATGGCCGAGTGGTTAAAGGCGCCGTCTCAGAGACGTGAGATTGCGGGTTCGAACCCCACAAGATCTCGAAACAATTTTTTTTATTTTACTTTTTTTTCTTCAATTTGTATTCTATATTCGTCCATGTAGAAATCACGTTCGTATATAAACGCACCTATACACACACACAGACACACACACACGCCATATCCCTCTTTTTGTGTGTTGGAGACCACATTGCTTCGACTGCAGCAACATTTTGCAGGTTGACTTTGTCAAACCGATCATAGTATGTAATGACGACGACTGAGGTGTTGTACTTTGAACAATTGTCTTTCAAGACGATGTCATCGTTTTGTAATTTGATGACGTCATTACACTGAAAATTGTGATTAAAGGCAAGGTATGAAAACCAGCCGATTATAGGTTTTATGTCTGCGGGACGTATTTTTTTCCCAAGTTGCCAGAAATGGCATAGCGACCTCAGTCGTTACAAGGCCGCTTTTCCGTCTAGCAATGCAATAGATGTTCACACGGCCACGTTAGTTGAGTGGGCATTGACTTTCCCCCTGTTATATCTATACATTATTTTTTTTTGTCTTACCATTTCCGTGGATGACCCGTGGCCGAGTGGTTACAGAAACGGTTTCGCATGCACGCTCAATATAACTTCAAGGTGCCTATATCACATTCTTTTCTTTGTCGATCACAGATGACTGTCATCTGATGACCACAAGCGTATCACCTAACTCGTCCTCAATGTGACGAGTTTTCATGTCTCGTTATTATTATAAATCACTAACACTATCATAACCATTCTTATGGCATGACCTGCTCCAGTACTCATTCGGCAGCAACATCAGTCTGTAATTTTCAAATGAATGATTAAAGTGCATGAACATAAATCACAAATTAGACAGGGCTGCACACTTACCCATTTTTTCTACTGGTCGGACTGGTCTGTCAGACCAGTAGGTACCCAGTTTTTCCATCTTAAAATGGTCCATCCCTTAAAAAGAAATTACTGGTCCAGTAATTTTTACTTGTCCTGGACCATCGGACCGGTGCCAGTGTGCAGCATTGAATTAAATCATTAAATTAAAAAAATATGATATAACATATAGATACTACAGTCAAGACCATGAAACTGATTTTGAAAGAAGAGATACATCATAGCTTTGTCAAGAAAATTGACAAAAGGTTTAGGAACTAACCGAAGTGAATTGAACATTGTATGTCTATGAGGTCTTAGGTCGTAACAATGATGTATATCATGTCTATTGTTGTCTAAATTGCAGGCTGTGTGTCCATTATCTGTAATCAAAATGCATGAAGATGCAGATGATAACTTCAAGTCACAGGAATTAGGATTGTAAACACCAGCTGACAAAAATGGTAGGAAACAGTACATTGTAGTATTGCAATGTGAACGCAAGGTGATATTAAAGAAGCTGAAATACTCAGTCTTGGCCAAAATAGGAGGGTATTTCATACAACAAGCCACCTTCTCTGCTCTATGTAAGTAAGCAAGTAATCAAACTGTCCTTGTAAAGACACATTGTCTAAGAATGTCTCAGAATGTGATATATATGACCATTCCCTACTGTTGGTGGTTTTCATACATTCCACAGTATCAACTTCAGACCACACTTTCTGTTCAGCCTAACTTGTTTGTGTACACACATACATGGACAGAATTTGTTTATTTAATGAATAATTAAGATTTTATTGAATATCATAAACCTATGTATACAAGAGGATTAGACACAGAAATGTATTCCTTAAACATGTAAGCTCAATAGGATTGTTTTCAATGGGTTCCACAGCACAGTAAGAAGTCAACATAAAAAGTGTTTCGGACGTACATAAAAGTTGTTTCGGACGTACATAAAAAAGTGTACGTCCGAACACATATTTTTTCATTAATTAGAGATAATTACAAAATTCTAAAGTTACACATTTGAAAAGCAACAAAAACTTGCTTTGCATTGAGATTTTGCAGTTTACTGGCATTCAAGTTTTTATGTGAGATTAAAAAAAGGTGTTTTTTTGTTTCGGACGTACATTGAAATAATGCATAAAATAAAAGTAAAGAAGACAACATAAATTGTCACTTTCACATTCTCTACCCTATGGATATGGAAAAAGTGATTCATTACCTTCATATTTAATGATGTAGTGAGTTGAAAAGTTTTCTTTTCCTTCACAAAAAATATCAAATGAAATAGTGGATTATAAAAGTGGTTCCAGAGCAGTTGTTAAATGGCTTCAATGAAATCACTCCTGTGACCTTGACCTTGGTAAAGTGCATTTCTAATTTACATTTTTGAACAGTTCAAACAATTCCCATCAAAATGATATATAATTTGTGCTGATAATTTCATTTTGAAAAATTGACCCTCTGGTTGACAAATTTATGGAATTGCCCATCTGAAAGATGAAATTCCAGAAAAGGGCACTTTCACTATCTAAAAACCAGTGGATGAAATTTGAAATAAATGCTACCATTCATTCAGTTGAAGATCATTGAATGTCTGTGAATTACAGTTTTGCTGTAAAGCAATGCTTTTAAGCCATCATGAAATAAGACTATCGTAGAAAAAGACTTGGTAAAATACTTCTCCCTAGGGTTCACATGAGAGGAATGTGTGAGGCAAACATAGGATTGTTATTTTTAGCCAGCCAGATTTGTTCTGTTTTGTTTTTAGAATCTCACTAAGGATATTGAAATGACGGTTTCTGAAGAAGGCAGTGTTATCAATACTATGGTATACCATGAGATGAGTTAGCCTTTTGCCAAGGCCCTCTCACTGTATGGTGGTGAAGGTGGTGAGCGAAGGGGGGGGGGGGAACAAAGCGACCTCAGCTGAGTTGGACAGCACGAGAGCCTATTGAGAGCTGATTCGCATCGTGATGTTATCCCTTTGAGTTACCGATTTTTTGCTCCCTGAATCGGGGAGCAAAAATCGACCAATTTGTATATGTCTGTCTGCCCGAGCCCAATTTGCATACAGCGAATGCGTGCCACAGACCTCCATGGGTGTTCAGTGATGCATGCAAACAGGTCGGACAAGCCAAGACGGAGGATGTGGGGAGCGCGCCATCCCAATGGTTGACCTGAACCCGTTAATATGACTACTCAGTAGGGTTCATGTGTCATGAATAATGTTACATGTATGTGAAGCAGATCTCAAAAGGCCCTCGTGCTGTTGTGCTCAGCTGGGCTCGCTTTGTTCACCCATTCTAGCCATCATACAGCGAGAAGGCCTTGACAGAAGGCGAGGCCTGAGTAGGAACAGTTGACCTAAAGCCATTCTATTTCTTTGAAAATAACAACAACAAAAACAACCCCCCCCCCCAAAAAAAAAAGATAGGCCCTCTGCTTTCCCTCCCTTCTCCCCATTCCCCCCCCCCCCCACCCGCCAAAGTCTTTGAATCACCATGTGCCTCCCTAAGTTCACATCTGACTCACTCGGGGCAGCTACAACGACAAACTCGCAGTCTGATGCGCCACATTTATAATTTCCATGCCTGTTGCGATCCAGCAGGGCAGACAATGGAAAATATTACAAATGACATGCAGCTACTATAATTGATTGAATGCACAGACCAGTTTTAGGAGGAAAGAGGGAACTTACAGATTTAAAAAAAAACATATTTTTTTCTTTTTTTTTCGCGGGCATTTGTCAAGGGCTGTTTATAATTGACAGTTGCATTTTCAAGGTTATTGTGCAACATGTAGTTTTAGTGAGTAATCAGGTATGGAGTATGACAGTGGCCTTTATTTGAGAGTGAGCAGCAAGCCGTGATCACAGTCCATATCATGTGGTATTTATTCAGTTGTTCACCTTTGGATGGCTCCTGCTTTGGTTGGCAGTCTTGTGTCGACGGCCAACTGTACAATGGCAGTTTAACTTTGATACCAGAAAAGGGAATTTTCTCTGCTAAATTTTGACAATTAAATTAGAAGTATGAAAGTGTGTTAGCATTATTATCTTGTGCAAAGGGGGTGGGGTGGGATGGAAGCTTTGTTACCTTTGTTTCCATCTGGAAGAGAGCTATAAGTACATTGTATTTTATTATTATAAGCAGTATTTGGGGTTTAAAACTGAAAACAGCTTTTTAAATTCAGAATTGCAATAATAGAATTATGAGTCAAATCTCATTTTGGTCATGAGGATTCCATGCTTCAGTACATGCTGAAGGTTGTTAGAATCAGCTTGTCAGTCATATTTTCCTGCTTGTGTGGAATGGGTAACGGAAATAAGTGATGCTCTCTCTTCCGTGTAAGTGGCTCAAGATTGAGTTTATTGAAGGATATTTTAGTTTTGTTTTACCATGATACAACTTTAGACCACAGCACATACAAGAGTGTACATTTTGTACGTGTAGTAATAAGCACTGAACAGACAGTAAGGAAGGCTATAATAAAGACATACTGTAGTAAAGTTACTGTGAATTTTACAGCTTGTGAAGTATGTTTGTTAAAGACACAAAGTGTCTCTCAGTCATTCCCAGCTGACGTATATCCGGGAGACGGACAGGATATTTCACGATTTTTCTACGTAATCGTAATGGGGCAGAGAATGTGGAAATGGTTAATTAATCGCCTGCCAGAATCTCTCATGTAGTATTGTAGCCTTGTGTTTCAGAACTTTGGCCACTGTCCAGGGCAAAGCCTGTGGTGATGGGCCGATTCTGATGTCAGGCAATGACCTCTGGTGAATTTGTCTGTCTCTTACTTCAAGCTGAGTAAGAGACCGACAAATTTCTCAGTCACCTCTCATTTTTAAAGGAAAAAAGGGCAAGAGTGTGAATTAAATTTCATGTGTTCCCAATGCAGTGTTTCATTGCTTCAGTCAGCATGTGATTGTGATTCATTCCATTTATAAAACAATTGGTGATATTCCTTTCGATCTGGTGAGCTCATTAAAATCACTATTGGCTTGAGAAACAATGCCTTACACAGTTACATTGCAATTTTTAGTAGTCTTATTTGTTGAAACTAAAACTTACATAAAAAACACAATGGGAGGTAACTGTCTTTTTATTCCATTGAAATATTATAATTGAAAACTATAATTCTTTTGATTGCATATACTCTAACTTTCCTCAAATCCCACTTTAAATCATTATATTGCATCATTTTTACAAAATAATGCTCTGATCCCTTGTGTACAGAAAGTTTTACACAGAGGGATTACATCCTTAGCTGTAATTTTTTTGCCTGATTGTGTATCATACAGTAGTATTCTCATAAGGTATTTTACCTGTTAGCTGTATTCCTCAGTAAATTTTGTGAGATGTGAGTGATTGATAACCTGAATTGGTCTTTCATGTCTAATGTACAAAGTTATACAATGTCCAATAGGAGAGCGAGGGGAACAAAAAACATACATTTGTAACAATCAAAACAAAGTTTGTTTCACAACAATGCATTATATTGACATATAAGATCTCCCTCCAAATCCAAACAACTTAGAAGCAGCACAAAATTTGCAAATAAAGTGGTTCGTTGATGAAAGCAGGTACAGCAATAAAAGTACAGTTCATCTTTCTATGCCAATGTACAGTGTGCAGTGCATGTTATGCTTTAATGTTATATAATGTTTTTACATTGTTGCTTTTTTTGGGGGGGGGGGGAAGGATGGTCATGGTGGGTGGGATAGGATTGACTTGATATATTAAATTGAAGGTGAAAAGTAGGTTAGTATCGAGTGTCTCAAATATAGTTTCCTCCTTGCTAACCAGTCTCATAGTTGATGCCCATCATAGTGTCACCCAAAGGAAGTTCAGTGGCAAAGTGACTAAGACCTGTATCATACTGGTTGTGTCAGAGGATAGAATAAAATGAACAATTCATGGGTATTTTTTTTTTGCTGTTTTTTTTGTTGCTTTTTTAAAGGCCATGTGTATAATAATGTGCAAAAAGGGAGGATTAAGATTCAGAATTCATTTTCTCTTCTTGTTAATAGCTATCCAAATTGCATTAAGCAACAGAATACACAATTTTCATGTCATTTTGATACCACAGTTGAAATCACCAATGTGGTCTCATAAGTTCTAAAACTGCAAATGAAGAAGGTGAGGAAGTGTTCAGTGTAGACCAGTGATGTGCACAGTTTGCCCAGTGTACCGTGTGACAGATTTGGAGCCCATTATTCTCTGGTTCAAATTGAGTCGTGAGCAGACATCAGATATGACCACTTGACCTCTTATGACCTTTCTAGATCATTTAGTTAATCCGACTATGCATAGGCCTCCTGAAGTTTCATTATACAGTACTTGTACATGTAGCCTCCTGTTCCCAGGCTGCTTCCATTGATACACATTTGATACAGTCCTGCCTCAACAGAGCACCTGATGATGGGTTTGTGGGTCAGATGAAGAGTGAAAAATTGGGGCCAAGTTAAAGCACATGCAGAGAAGCTCTTCATGCCATTTGAGTTACAAGTTACAATCAATATTAGAGTAAATTGAAATCCAACAAAGCATCTTGGTAGTTTGTTTTTTTTTTCAAATTTGTATCGCAAGTCATGAAGTTGTGTCATTACAGCCAAATCATTTGTTTCATGTACTCCTTGTATCAGTGATTTTGTAGCAACCACTTTAAAGATTTAAAGGACAAGTTCACCTTCATAAACATGAGGATTGAGAGAATGCAGCAATATTAGTAGAACACATCTGTGAAAGTTTGAGGAAAATTGGACAATCGATGCAAAAGTTATGAATTTTTAAA
Source organism: Diadema antillarum (assembly GCF_040938485.1). Taxonomy (NCBI): domain Eukaryota; kingdom Metazoa; phylum Echinodermata; class Echinoidea; order Diadematoida; family Diadematidae; genus Diadema; species Diadema antillarum. Next base: position 3,676,913 of record NW_027271172.1, read on the forward strand.
ATTTTTGTGTTGGAACTGCTGGATGAGGAGACTACTAAGGCTCATGATGTCATATGAGTACAACAGTATAAAGAAAATGTAAAGAAACTTCAACATATTTTCACTTTTTTTGCATAATAAAAAGCACTTGACTTGCCTCTTTCTGAAGGCAATGGGAATAATATTACCCATAACATGTACAATGTATGTCAGTAACAAGTCAAGGGAATGTGTACTTTTTTCAAAAGATGAAATTTTGTGAAATTCTCTTTATATTTTCCTTATATTGTTGTACAATTATGCATGTGACATCATACACAGCAGTTTTAGTCTTCTCATCCAGTGGTGACTGCACAAATACTTCAAAAATTCATAACTTTCGAACAGATTGTCCGATTTTCCTCAAACTTCCAATGATGTGTTCTACTAGTATTGCTACATTCTCTCAATCTTTATGTTAATGAAGGTGAACTTGTCCTTTAAATCAGATATTAAAAAAAAGTAATTGTATCACAGTCTCTCAAGCCCCCCCCCCATGACCGAAAAGAAAAATCTCAAATTTCCTTTATGATTAAATGAAACAGAAAAAGAAAACAATATCCTTTACATCAAATCTTTAAAATTAATTTCTTTTTTTTTCTTTTTTCTTTTTGCAGTGACCTACAGTGTAGTAGTGATGACCTTTAGGCAGGTGGATTTTAGTTGCTATCTAACTCATCAATCAAAACCTACATGTACTTTCTGTGATATTTATGTGCACAAACTAATGTTGGAGTTTTGAGTTGATGACATCATCACTTCAGCAAATTTGCATATTATAGTTGTGTCAAAATTTAGACTTTTATAACTCTCTTTCATATCTAAATCTGATGGAATTGCTGCCATTCTTTTCATCTGATTTGACAGCTGGACACAGCATGGAATTGTAATTACAGGTACAACTGTATACTGGTCAGTAAAATTCCAGGGCAAACTTTACAGGATGCTGTAAGTAATTACAGTTGAAAAATGATTTGTGGATTAATGCAATAATTTCTGTTATATACTTGTGTGTCATTGTCATCAGTAAACGTGAAATGTGGTACAACATACAACAAAATATCTCACCTCTAGAATGAGATGCTCATGAATGCATAAAATTGCTCTAGCAGGTAAAGTTTACCTACGGTGTACCCATAAAATATGGATCTGAGAGGTATTCATCTGTGAAAGGGTCTGAGGAAGACTGCATGCCTGTGTAAACCCTGGCAACCGAATGTGTGTGTTTGGGAATATTTGCTGTTCATTGTTGACTTTTCATTACCATCGGCAATTTTTGATTGATGATTCATTATTAAGCCTGTAGACTGTAAAAGGGGTAGGAAATATTTCATCTTGACATGCCAGTCAAAACATTTGTTTTGTTTTTTCATGCATCCGAAATGTCGTCATGTGTTCGGCACGTGCCATGAATTACTTTGCTAGAACTTGGTAGCTGCACCCAAAATTACATGTAGAGGACATGTGACACAAGTATATTGTACATATTGTGGGGACACAGAGCCACAATTACCCATTTCACACTGAAAAAAAAAAAATGTTCTTGATGCTTGTAGCCATTCCATTTAATAGTAGAAGACTATTTCTACAATTGTAGCTTGCATCTTAAAGGCATAATTTATACCATTTGCACATGAAACAAAAACCCAGCATTAGTGCTTTAAAATAGTTCTAGAATGTGAGTTAGGGATAGAAACAACCACTGTAAAAATTTGAATCCTTATAATTGATGTTATACAAATAATACCCAGGTGAGAGTGCGTTAGTGGAGATGTAGCGCACTCGAGGGTATTTACAATTGTGAAACATGCACGAGGCGAAGCCGAGTGCATGTTGCACTACATTGTAAATACCCGAGAGTGAGCTGCATCTCCACTAACGTCACGAGCTTAAACCTGTGTATTATTTGATTTAAATAGAATGGGTCGAAAACTAACAGAATTTTTCATGTACCTTTGTGCCAGTCAGCTACATGTAGCACTCGCTCAAAAGTCAAGATGTCCGAAGATGTTCGTCCCAAACATTTACGCACGTCGCACTCGGAAATCCTGCACATATAAGTACGTATAAGAGTATACGTACGCCATCGCCACATGTTATGCACAAGAAAGGCCGGCTGGCAGCCCGAACTAGAAGTTGTTTACAGGATTGACAGCGCGTATAGTAGCGCGCGACGCACTTGTAACAACTGTGCATGTTAGTAAGAAAATCATGAGCGCACACGTGACTTATTTCAGCGCTTCCAATTGGCTACATTCTTGAACCCATTTTATAATACATATTGTTAAATACTCAAAATGTGAACAATAGGTATAATAAAAATGTTTCCAGACTAAACCGTCTACAGTTATGGTTCATTGAGAAAAATACTGATATCTCCTTATATTTTAGGCTTTATTGCAAAATTTTATACGGTAGGATTTTTTGTGTACAACAGACCTATACTTATGCATCAAATGTGATAACTTGAAAATTGTTCAAATCACTGCTCCCAAAGGTAAACAGGACCTTTAAAGGTTTCCTTTAAATATTGTACTGCTATTATTAAATGCTGATATATTATGTAGGCCCTATATGATGAGCTTCACACTATGTTGCAAAGGGATGAATCAAGAGACACAGTACAGGAAAGGAGGATCTGTAGTAAATATCCACGTGAGTTTATAAACTAAGATTTCACACCTACCTCTTTATCCAACACATTATTTATACACAAAGATTATTACATCATAAGTTAAACAAATGGAAAAACGGATTGAAACAAATGTATTTTCAAGTGAACCTCCAAGGAGCCTACATATTAGTGACAGACTGCTTTGAGTATCATGAGGTAGGCTGTTCTATAGATAGGGAACAATGGCACAAAAGCTCTTTTAATACAGCATTTTTGTTTATTAATACTATTGTTTCATTTATACACACTGAAGACAGAGCAATGTAAATGAGCATGGTCTTGAAGACTAGACCCTTGAGAAGTTGAGAGTGATGACAGGAAAGGTGCAGTTACGTGTATATGCAGGGCAGATTAGTATTGTATTTTGAAGTCAAGTATTAGAATTCTGAATTGGGGTAATGTATTTAGAATGACACGACTGAATAACTGCAATGATTTGATAGAGTGCCACTTTGAGTATTACAGTATGTCTATTTGTTCAATGCCAAAGGCCTTGTCACACTTCAGCATATAGAGCTACCTGTAACATGTTCCCAGTACTTTTTTCTGAAATTTGGGTGTGTGTTGGCATAAACTGTCATTCGTTCCTGAGATGTTGGCATACACTGTCTATGTGAGCCTTTCATTGAGGCTCACATGGGTACGCTGGGGCCCCCGAAAAGTTTGTAAATATGGCCAAAACTTTGAGCATTTTATATGACAATGTAGTATGCTGTTTGCACACAATCTATACAAAATAGAGCCTGCATGTGTGATGCAAATTGGTAGGTGCGGAAATTAAGAAACTAATGGGATTACAGTGAAGAAAAGTTGTATACATTGTTGTACGTGTGTGAACAATAGTAATTTCCGTGTTGTTGAGAGGGACGACAAATGAGGTACATGAATAGGGCATAGTGCATTTGAGTAGTTGTGCCGTTCTGATACAGTGTATATATTCATAATTTAATGCGATAATGCAAGAAGCCAGAATAGGAAGAAATTATGAAATATATCACTTAAGAGATAAAATTGTTGAAGTCATTTTTTGTAGTTGTTTCCTGTTAATTTTGTTGGTAGGAATGAAGTAAATTACATTTTTTTCAATTAACAGTTCATCTTTAAAGTTTTCTTTATAATGTGGGCATTTTAAAAAGAAGCCCATTTCCTACGTACATGTACATGTGTACGGTACATCACAATCTTCAAAGAAGGCTTGTTAATAGCAATGCAATGAAATCATCTTTGCCCAGATTTGACTGCAGTTCATATGTGTCATGCCGAGAAGGAATTGTGCATTTCAGATGAATTAACAGACAGCCAAAAAATGATCGGGGGGAGGAGGGAAGGAGGCTGGAGGAGAAACGGCTGAAACCCTCGGATTTTTAGGCTCTTCAAACCTATTACCCTTTTGCAGAGGATTAGGGCATCCCGAGTTACCCTGAAGAGGGATTGGTGTAAATGCGAATGGATGAGGGCACTCCCCGCAATGTTTAATGCTGATGTGAACTCTTGATACAATGTAGTCATGTTCACCACATGAATCATGTGTACACTCAGTTTTCACATCGAAAAGAAAAGAGAGAAAGGAGTGTGAAACCTATCGCACCAAGAGAATGGACTGCATTATTGAGGGTGGCATTTAATTCTCTGTGAAGTGAGATGTGATAGTACATTGTAGACTCTGCTTGAGAATGAAATTCATTTTGTCAAATTTCACTTTTTATTTTCCTGTAACCTGTACTGTGCTCATGTGTGGGAGATGGTGAAATCAATAGAAATCACAAAGTTGTAGCTACTCCTTCTCTTTCAGGAGAATCAAATTAAAGTTTAACTGCATGTAGAGGCAATTCCCTTTATAACAAAGTCCTTGGGACTTGCAGTTTTCTTGTGTTACATTGTATATCAAAATTTTGCCATAACCGAACAATAATCTAGGACCTGAATTTATACTCTGTTGCTAAAGGAAATTTTGTCAATACTGTGTTTGTTAAAACAGGAATGCACGGTACATCATGTAAATGTGTCATTTTCATTTACATAATTTGTCTCTTTTTTTGTTTCCAAAGTATAATATATGAAGATTACTTTGAGATATGTGCCGCTTTGATAGCACACTAAAAAAACCCTAATGATGAGAGTTTTTAATAGGTCAGAGGGCCATAATTTTGTCTCATTCTACTTGATTCTTGAGAGATTTATTTCAATGTGTTTCTTGGAAAAAAACTTGTCTTGCAAGGGCATATTTTCATCTAAATACCATAAGGGCATGATAAAAAGTTGTTTTCTGACCTGCAGAAGTCTATGAATTTCCCCTCTAGAAGAAATGTATAAAAAGAGGGTTGCTTTTATTTGAGGAACATCATCAGTAGTTGCTAACTACTTAAATTTCTCATCCAACATGAACTGCTGTACAGGCCTGTACCTCCAGGGTAATCCAGTTGATTTTTTATGCCAGTTAGTCTTTCTTAGAGTTACTGAGTCTGAGTGAGAATTTTTTTCTGATACTCTGAAATTCATCTATCCCCAACCTGATTTTCAGCTGAACCTTTGAAGCTCTCCAGTTTGCCTTGTACTGCATACTTTGTATGGTGTCGATAGATTGGACTTGTTCCTCCTCGATTGTAATCCGAAGGGGAAATCCCTGGGTTTCCTCATCAGCTGGTTGGACCATCTTCGTTAATTATCTCCAACTGGGGCGCATCAGTATTTGCCCCACTGAGTTTTAATAGCATAATGCCGTACCTCTTCAAAGCTGCCAGTGCCAGACGGATTGTGGTGGCGTAATAGTAAATGAATCACCTTTTAAATGAATTACAGGTTTTCATAGTGAAGCATGAAGCATACAAATATGAACCTCTGTTACAGTTTGGTCTGAAGATGGCTTTATGCACCCTGTAGAAAGCAGGAGAAAGTTGAAACTAATTTGTTCAAATCCGAACTTGTGAAAGATGGACCAACTGTTTGTTGAATTAGTAGCTTATCAAATAACAATTAACTGATGGTTAACTGTTGGTACACATATTTACAGTATGTTTGTGGTAAATTAAAAGATCATAGCATTAATGTTGAAATATGAACTTTCCTTGCAAGGTTTAATGGCTTTTTAAGGAAGATTTATTTTGAGAAGAGGAAAGCTACGGGGCTGCTGGAAAAGCTGTGAAGTGCTCTATCTGCCAGCGAGATTATTCAACAAACGGTATGAAAACTTGTAATCATTCTGATATCACTGTTTACACCATATCTGCTGGGTGCCTTGAAATGGCTGTCTGTTGGCTTCTTTAATACCAAACACAGACTTGTTGGTGCTTCATTAAAAAGTACAGGGCCACCTAGTTGATACAAGTTGTATTTTGAATCACTTGAATTTGACCCATGCTCTTCCTGCTCTGTAGATGCTAAATCTACATTGTACAATTGTACATCTCATGCCCTAAAGAGGACATAAACATTTTACTTTCATGATTGGTGTGCCAGGCGTGAGCCTCTTTGTAGACACTGGCCCTATGTTGTGTACTTCCCAGGCATGGGTTTTTGCATTTTTCATAGGCTCATATGGGTTTTTTTTTTTTTTTTTTTTTTTTTTTTGGATGCTGACAATTGTAAGCAAAGCAAGTGGAAGCCAATATTCCCAGCACATGGACCCTATGAGATGTACAAATGTGATTGTACAATGTAATTCACTATTGGGGGGGGGGGGGGGGGAAGAATTGACTGGTGCACTTAACTCCTATTGAATACATGTAGTTCAGGTCGTCATTTCGACCAGCGAAATATTGCCTGTTTATAGCCAGTGAAATATTGCCTGTTTATAGCCAGTGAAATATTGCCTGTTTATAGTCAGCGCAAAAATGTATGCATTTAACCAGTTTCAAAGAGCTTTGCTAATTGGCTGATAATTTTTGCTCCCAAATGCTAGCAGTAAACCTATGGTGTACATAGTTCCAAGGTGTAAAATGTTGAGAAATTTGGGCACCCTTTGGAGGCCATATTGGTGGGGCTTGCTGCTGGTGGCTTGTTTCAATCTCCCACAATGACCCTGTGCTTCCTTTTTTTAGCAATTTCTGTATCAATAGGGCCTTTAACAAAGGCTAGCATATATACATGGTAAACAGGAAATGTCTTGAAAACTTGACTCATATGCACCTACATGTACACTCTTCATGGTATTGCTGGTACCTCCATCTCAAAGAAGTCAAACAGTTCAAGAGTAACAATGCTTTATGGACTGAAGGGAAATTATACTCTCGGCAGTGAAAGTGAATTTGAAATCTGTATTTTACACCATGCAACAGGTTTGTGCATACATTGTATTTCAATATATGCACATGATTTAGCGTGCATGGATGCAATTTTTAATCATAATCATGTGTACTACTACTACTATACAGTAGAATGCCATGTTTTGCAGTGTGTATGTGTGTGGAACTGACTTGTCTGTTTGTATTGTGTGTGTACTTGCATTGCACATTCAAAAGATTAAAGGCATAATTTGCCGTTTGCAGATGAAGCAAAAACCCAATATAGCGCTTTAAAATAGTTCTAAAATGTGAGTTAGGGATAGAAACAACCACTGTAAAAATTTGAATCCGTATAATCGATGTTAAGTATTGTTAAATACACAAAATGTGAACAATACGGTAGTTATAATAAGAATGCTTCCAGACTAAACCGTACATACAGTTATGGTTTATTGAGAAAAATACTGATATCTCCTCATATTTTAGGCTTTTTTGCAAATTTTTTATATCGTAGGATGTTTTGTGATACAATAGACCTACACATATACCGCATCAAATGTGATATCTTGAACATTTTTGAAATCACTGCTCCCAAAGGTAAACTGGACCTTTAACAATGAAGAAATATGTGCATCATGTACATTTTGTGTTGGTCATATAAAAACAATTTATGTCTATTGCATTTTTATTCTTAATGAATTTGCATACAATAATGTATCTTCAGATGCATGCTGTTTACATTTCAGTATACTTGTGAATCATTATAAAGTACTAGAGGAGACTTTTTTTTTCCAAGAAGGATTTTTTTCTTTAGTTTTGTTTTTGGATGAAAATGATATAGTTGTAGAATAGAATTATATATGAGTTAAATAGGCTCTTCGCAACACTACAGGCTGTACAAGGTATGAACATTCTGGGAAAGTCAGATAGATCATTATACTAAACATGTGTGAAAGTTTGACTGTCAAGAAACCATCAACTTCAGTGGATATTGGTGACTCAGAGTGGCAATATTTGTCACATGACTGTTGATTGGCAAATCTTTCATTCATTCTGCAGTGGAAAAGGCCAAAAATAGGGATCATACTTTTTTTTTCTTTGTAGGAGAGAGCCCTATTAACTTCCTTTGTCAAGGGTTTTGTTGAATAGCATCATATTGGACTGTGCAAGTTTAACAGATTGTTCAAAGGGGAAATTTTGATGTTATGGATGTGAATTGGCAAAAGTCCTATAATACAGATTATGTGTCATAATCACTATGTTGAAATTTGGCCAACTTTTAGCTCTCTCAAAGAAGAAATGGTATGCAACCTTCTGATTTTACCCTTGAAGTGAAGTGTACATACAAGTTGTCTTTATTTCACAGCTATTGTTCAAAACACTCTCTTTTTCAGATTTTTTTTTCAGATTTTTTTTTTTTTTTTTTTTTGGGGGGGGGGATGGATGAAGAAATTGCCACATTGAACTGCAACAATATTACAATACTTACAATACAAATGAATTGCACTAACTCTTGCAGTGCATCAAAGATTCAATGTACGTGTACACATTATTTGGCTTTTCAGGATAGAATAAGAAATATGCTGGTATTCGTGGCATGGCATTCAATAGAAATTGTCATCTTTTCATAATGTGGTATTTCCAGTTTGACAGGAAAAAAAATTCAACCCAAAGTGTTGATGTTTTTTTATATGCTAGTTGATTGTATATGTATAAGTGCTTAACTCAATTGTAAATCTAGGAATATTTGGTCATACATGTATTAAGTGAACAAGCAATCTATCGAAGAGACATTATAACAATCACACACACATATAAATAGAAATATGTACATATTAATTCATAAATATCAGTCAGTTTGCATAATACAACAATTTCCATGTTTCATTAAGGAAAGAGAGTAAATTACTCAAGGATATTGTTTCCCCTCTGTAACTTTGGTGAAGCACCATGAGTGAGTAGATGGAAAGATTTGCATGGACTGCAAAAATGAGTCGTAATTTCAAGGGAAATCCCGCAATTTCCTGACCGACTGCACATGAGGGTATCAGGAGCTAATTTTAGTAATGCTTCTCCGCACTTTTGCGTAGAAAAAGAGTTGGCTGGGATTGAGAAATCACACTTCATTGTATCATACACTAATACAGAATAGATATGACCTTCATAAGCATGTGTCAGCACATTATAATCTCCCGGATAATATAAAGTCTTGTTCAAGTATTTATTCTGTGAAAGCTTCACTTAAACGATATTTGATACAATTATATTCTCCAAACCAATTGAGCTAACAAATATTTATAGTATAGATTGTCATCTTATTGTCAATCTCAATTTTCTTCCTACAACTGCATCTTGCACTCTCACCTGCAACTGCACTGCACTCACCTGATCACCTTCCTCCAAGAGAGTTATGTCGTTGGATAGTCATTTTATGAGGCCTCCATCCATTTCAAGCTTAATCGCTTATGATGGTGGTCTCCTGCATTCAATTATCTCTGTTGTTTACTGAAAAATACTGTATATTTTATTTTATGTTTCTGTGTATCTACGTTGCTCAATGCAATCACCTATGTGAATCTATTTATGTACTGTTATCGATTTATTTCACTGCACTTGTTATTCTTTGTCTTTGTACTTTTTGAAGTTTGCATTCAAATTGCATCTGATTGAATGCAGAAATAAAAGCAAACAAACAAACAAACAAACAAACATTAAAGCTTACATGTAGCTTCAAAGAATTGTACAATTGTAGTCAAGATAGGCTGAAAAAATACCAAGATTGCATTTTGCCACTCTTGTATTGTTTTCCCCCATATCCGATTTTAGTTGTGGGGAAAGATTCTTGTGTTGCAGGATTGTCATGTACATCCTTCATGGGGATCTGTCAAAAACATTTCTGAGCACTGTAATTTCACAACTACTGTACCATAGAGAGGAAGATAATGTGGCCTGTGTACAGCCTACAAATGTTTAACAGAACAGATACTTAATCGTTTAGAATTCTGTCAGACATACATGTACATGTGATTTATAGATATCTGTTGGTGATGCTACTTGTATTTTACAACGCTCGATATTTCATGTACACAGTCCTTGGAATTTTATCTTATTTTTTTCCATATATTTACAATCCTTAAGAAGTCTAGATCAGGCATAACCAATCATTATTAAAAAACAAATTTCTCCTAAAATCAACATGCAGAAATATCATTGTTTTCTTTTTAAGGTGACATATTAAAAAGTGTTGGTGAATTGTACCATAAGAGCTAACTGTTAGGCTGTACAGTATGTAGTACATGTATGCAAATGTGTGCAACCGAATATTTGTAGAGCTGTTCAGTTATGCAAAGCGAAGTGTGCACTTTTGGGCCATTGGTAAAGGCTTGTATCAACCCACTGAGGACAGACTGATTTTGCTACAACACACATAATCCCATAGACACTTGCCCGAGTATACTCAGGACTCATCCTCTATGAGTTAAAATCTAGAAGAGAAATTAGTTATGATGGTAATATACATGTACTGATGTGGCATTGTGCAAACAAATCCATTGCATTAATTGAAATGAGGGGGGGGGGTGGTCATGTGACCCTCATGACATGCTATTGTCATGTTGCTTTGCTAAATTTGCCCGTAATCCTCTCATGCCCATCATCCCAGAATACCACTGATATTGTACATGAGCCAGTCACCGGAGGTACTGAGGTGGTTTACTTTAAATGAGATTTTGATGGAAGGCTTTATTAATTGTCGATGGATCTAGCTATAAAAACTTGCAAAGCTGTACTTAAGTGGCTCTAGATTAATTTTGAACACAGCATGGCTGGGCTTACAGCCATCTCCATTTCATGACTGGCTAGATGCTTTGTGAGGTGTGTAGTGTACTGTAAAACATGATATATTCGCGGCATGAATTTTTCGCGAATTGGAACCGACAGCCTTTTTCGTGGCATGAAATTTTCGCGAAGTGCCACTGGCGTTCAATGCATATAGTGTAAACAAGGACTTTCGCGTGCATTTTAATTTCGCGAATCTTGGCGCTCGCGAAATTCGCGAAATTAAAGTGCACGCGAAAATTCCTCGTTTTACAGTATCCACCCCATTCTGCATCCTTTTGGATCAAAACTGGCACATTAGCTGCTGCAATTTTTGCAACAAATCACTTTTTAATGAGATTATTCTCTGTTAACCATTGCAATATCATTTTGGATTTCTCACTCTACAAGGGAAATATTTGTGAGTGCTTTGTTGTAGATGGAGGATTAGAAAAAATAAGGTTGGACTAGAACACGAATATGTACTTCTCAGTCACGTTCATTTAAAGTGCTTTGGAAATTGAGCACAGCAAGAAATTGCTATAAATGGGACTGTAACAAGTAGCATTTCTTTTCCAGTCTAGAATGTTTTCAGTTAGGTTTTCGAGTGCGTAGTGAAAGAGATTTACTGAGCGGCGGATCCTCTGTTTTTGTTTTTTTTTCCAGGAAGTGGCTTGTTGTGATTTCCAAATGGTAATGTTCTCAGATTTGAGGAAGTATAGAACAGTGAGCAGGAGTCCAATTCATGCGCATATAAAATATAATAATACATCCTATTTCTTGCCCACATGCTTGTATATAAACAGATGCTGCTCTTTCCCTTTTAATATGAATTGTACAATGTTTATGTGATATGATACATACATAGAACCTCTATCAATCAGTCTATCTACATTATGTATACATACCATAATGTGAGACTGTTGAGGCATTTACTGCTGACATGTGTACTTGTGTCTTGTTGAGGAGGCTGAATAGCATGAGATATAGAGAAAGTAATTGACAGACAAGAGGACATACATCTCCATATATTTATAAGACACACACACACACACACACACTCGTATCTATCCATGATGTGATACTGTTGAGGCATTTACTGCTTGCTTGCCTCTTGTTGAGGAGGCTGAATAGCGTGAGATATAGAGAAAGTGATTAACAGACAAGAGGACGTACATCTCTATGATATAAGACACGCACATGCACACACACACATACCCCTCCCTTCTGTAGCCCTTCTATGTGAATTTCGTATTGTTATTTGTGTATGTAGTTGGCATTCAATTATCATTGTCTCACTGCAGTGATATTTCCAGTTTATTTATACAGTGTATATCTATGTACAGGATATTACTGTGTTTTAGTTCAATGATCATGCTGTAAAGCTATGTAATGAACACTGCACAACATTTTGTTCTCACATGCTAAACATTGAGAATGTTTGGAATGGAGCAGAAATGGGTGAAAAATGGCCGTAAAGTGTATGTGTGCGTATACAGTATGGTGACTCATTGGTGGCAGACTTTATACAACATGTGATTCATGGATCATTATGTGGCATTCATACTTCATTGAGGTCAGATACCCCCCCCCCCCAAAAAAAAAAAAAAAACAAAACAAAACAAAACAAAACAAAACACAAAACAAAACAAAACAAACCAACAACAACAACAAAAAACAAAAACAAAACAAAATAAAACAAAACAAAACAAAACTACAAAAACTCTGATGCAACTGCATAGACTTGGAGAAAACTAATTGCCTTCAAATGATTCTTTGAGAATGCTCTCTCTCTTCTTAGTTATACAAAAGGAGGCTGCCTGATCTTGTAAAGTCAGCATCATTTTCCAAGTGAGTTTGATATTGTATATAAAAACAAACAGATCGTTAAAACTTTCATGTACGCTGTAATATTGGACAAGAATGAAGGGAAGTAATGGAGAGAATAGTCTCACAGTTCTACTCTCACATTGATTTTGGGTGCAAGTGCAGTTTAGATTAGATGATGATGATGATGATGATGACAGCATAAATATAGCGCCAATTATCGGTAGAAACATTCAAAGGCGCCCAGCTCCCACAAAGTGTCACACATCATTCACAAAGTTGTTTGAAATTATATTATAGTCTTCAGTTCAGACTTGAAGGTATTGAGGCTGTTGCAATTCCGAAGCTGGACTGGTAGAGAGTTCCACACACGTGGCGCAACAGAAGAGAAGGTTCTATCCCCATACATTATTAGCCGGGTATTGGGAACATGGAGAGTCAGTCCAGTGCAACGTAGTCCTGGTCGTCGATGAGGTGATGATGTGATTGCAAGCAACTTAGCTTTCCAATTAGTTTACAATTGCTTTGTAGCTACTTTGTACACTAGGGCTTTTTGTAGCTCAGTTGGTATAGCACCGGGCTAGTATCCAGAGGTCTCTGGTTCGAATCCCGATGGAATCTCATTTTCTTTGCTCATTTTTCCACTAAAAAAAAAGGTTAAACAGGTCATCCATGTACAGTGTGTAATGATCATGTAGAATGTAGGACTTACTACCTCTGTCTGTAAAAATCATTGTTGCTGCATGTGAAAGCTATAATTGATATAATTTTCATTTGATAAGATGGGTACAACTCCTTCCTTTTCATTATGATATAATTTCAGAAAAGAAACCTTGTCCAAGTTTACTGATGCCTCTACCATTCTTTAGCTTTGATTTTATCCTGTTTGAATTAACCTGCCCTGAAGTGGAATATCGCTTCAAATTAAGAACAAACAAAATGCTGTAATTGTGATATTACTGGTTATACTATGCAGAATCAGAAAAGATGTCATGGAAATATGACCAGCCTGCAAAGTGACATTGCTAGCTTTAAATAAATCTTTGCATGCTGGGCTAACTGCTGGTCTGTGGGATGTGTCTGTTACTGAAGATCTATACAAAAGAGGCAGGCAAAGACATAAGGGTCCATTGGAAGAATGAGATAATGATGATCATAATTACGCTGATATGCCTGTAAAGATATTGCTACTACCCGTCCTCACACATGTTCCCTGCATCTGGGTATTTACAGTGTTCTGAAGCGTTGATTGATTAATGCATTAGCACTTATTAGCCACCCTGTGAAATGAGTACCATATGAGTCCTACCTTTATACTCTACCAGTACAGTGTCTGATGGTGTTATCTAGAGTGCTTGCAAAGTCTCAAAACATCACGTACATGTACAATGTACATGTAATAGTGGGATGGGGTAATAATAGTGCATCATGTGGTAACATTGGTTGAAGTGGTTGGTCAATGCGCATTCACTGGGCTGAATTCACAAAGGTACAGTGTGGTTTAAATCAAACCCCTGGTTTGAAGTTAGTCCATGGACCAAAACAAACATGAAGTATAAAGGGATCCATATCATTCACTTTTAATATACATACAGTACGTGTCAGCGTATTCATTTTGGATGTGTGTGAGCGTACGCTATGCAGTGTGCATTTCAATAAGCAGTGTAAATTTGCATGATCAATTGACTAGATAAGCTACGGTACCTTCATGGGCCAATGTGGGCCATTATCAAAACCCATTTGTGCATAAACTGCAGTGTCTGTGTACTGTGTGTAAATTGGTATTTCGGATCAAGTAATTACCACCCTGAATTCGACTCGAATGCATTGTAATGATTGGGTGTAGGATGAATGTGAAGCAGAATGTCTGTCATTAAAGGCATAATTTACCATTTGCAGATGAAACAAAAACCCAGAATTAGTGCTTCAAAATAGTTCTAAAATGTGAGTTAGGGATAGAAACAACCAATGTAAAAAAATTTGAACCAGTATAATCGATGTTTAGTATTGTTAGATATACAAAATGTGAACAAAAGTTATAATAGAAATGTTCAGACTAAACCGTCTACAGTTATAGTTTAATGAGAAAAAATAGTGATATTCCCTTATATTTTAGGCTTAATTGCAAAAATTTTATATGGTACTAGGATGTTTTGTGATACAACTGACCTACACATACACGTATGCATCAAAAGTGATATCTTGAACATTTTTAAAATCACTGCCCCCAAAGGTAAACAGGACCTTTAATGTTTCTAAGAGTAATTACTGTATGTATTGTCCTACATAATTGTCAAAGTCTGATTTTGAATGTAAGTGGTACATACACTTTGTAGTATGTTGTATTGAGGTAAAGGTCAAATTGCAGTCTGTGGTAATGACTGTGGAATTGTAATAACAATTTTGTGTGATACAAGCAATGGTAAATGTCTGAATGAGGGTCATTGAACTTTGCACAGCTTCCTGTTGTCTAGCATCGACAGTGTTGACACACCATGTTGTCATGTCAAGATCCTAGTTACATTGTAGTAAAGTATCCCTAGTCGTGCCCTTCATGTGTCCGTCCAGTCATTCGTATGGCAGTCGGAGTGACTAGGGCAGTCAGTGAATCATTAACGAGGGCCCAGTATCTCACGTGGAAGTCTGTTTTCCCTACTACTCCGACAGACAGACGACAGACGAGGGGTGTCACCATTATGATATGGCCGGGATCCTTGGCGCCGTTGCGCAATGAAATGGTGGAATATAATGCAGGCCATTTCATCACAATTGATCAGCTGTGATACAGTGTATCATGTGCTTACTCTGGAAGTGTAATATAGCATCACGCAGGCTATTTAGCTGCAGATTTATATTCGCATTGTGAACCACAGTCCCAATTTAATCACACTTTCCCAAGTGATGTCTTTTTGTGATGATGGCACAAAGCATTAGCCTGCTTTAAATTGAGCAAATGCGGGCTGAAAGTGCCTCGTTTGCCAATCCTTTTTTATGGCCTCACTGAAATGTCATGTGGGCATGAATGTGCTGGAGAGCTATCTTTAGGCTTTGAGCGAAATTATTACCGCTGTCAATTTCATGCTCAACAAACATTTGCATATTCCCCCCCCCCCCCCCCCCATAATTGAGAATCGAGTGTACAGTAGCTCTGTAGGATGGATAGTGCTCAGTCACCAAAGAGCAACAGACAAAGAAGACTCAAAAACATCACACGCCAGCTATTAGTGGTCTGCCTATTAAATCAAAGTTCCTGTTTTGCAAGCATTCACATCGCCAGTGTGTGAAGTACCACCTCTCAGCAAAGCAAGAGAGACTGTCATTTTGTGTCATGTCTGACGTACAGAACGGATACTCCTGTTTCCATTGTGAAAAACTAAGCTTCATGGTTCTACATGATGCTCCCAGATCCTCTGATCTCATCTGATAAGAATGATGCAGCTATGACAAAAGTTTTAGGTTTAGAATAAACCCTATAATTCATCAAAGATGTGAAAATCTGGGAGTGATGAGATTTAGTATATGTTGTTATATATATCCTATAAAGAACAGTTATAACATTAGAGTTAACAATGTAGCAAATTATTCATTAACAACATGGTGAGAGTTGTTTATAGCACAAGTACCCCATGTAGACATATTGATAATGACAGTGTCACTTGTATACATACCATACTCCCACAAATATTCTAAACAATTAACTTCTAAGGTTCAAAGCTAAGCCTGTGTAACATCGTTGTGAAGACACATTTGGATGATGTACCAACTTTAACTCTTGTGTAATCATCATTGTGTCATCATAGTCATTCCCTAGGAGGAGAGGAGGTACGTGTGTACACGTACACACTAAAAAAAGAGAGAATCACGTTTAACGACGGCAGCATATAGCCAGACAAGTCAGCCAGTATTGAAGTCAAATCTAAAAAGAAACGATTACAAAAATTTGAAGTCCTCTGTAATCTTAATTGTTGTCTCCACTTTATGCATACTTGAAACAAATAAAGACTACAATAGACCCTGCACTATTCAGTTTTAATCATCACAGTTCTACAATAGACACACATCATCAATACTCATCTTTATTAGCTATCCATGAGAAGAGCAAAGTCTGATGGAAAACTCTCGTAGTACCTTCTGACACATTTTTTTTTTTCCCATTTAACTTGAACTTTGATCACGGATATGTGATGTATTGAGTAATGGAGACTCATTATTTTAGCTTATTGGCTGTGGATGAATTGAATACGTGCAAGTATGGAAATTAATCTTGCACAGGCAGGATCTTTTTGTTGTCGTTGTTGCTTTGTTTACTTTTTAAATTCTATTTATTAAATTTTTTATTTTATTGTTGTTGTTTTTTCCCTTGCATCTATAACACAATTTTTCTGTAGGAGATGAATTTGTTGTGTCTCCCTGTTAGTTTTGTAGCAGAATCAATGGGAGCACTTGAACATTTCGGAATTTTCCTTAATTTTCCATTGAAGGTGATTTTTGCGGAGTCCCTGTTGCTTACAAAACTCAGTCAGTATACAATGTACATGTATGCTGACTATAAAGTCTTCTACATGTAACATTCGATGCTATCAACTTGATGTATTCAACAACAGATGTTTAGCGTGTAGGATTTCCACTTGTCGCACCTACGAGGTATACGGTTACTTTGAATACCACAAACGATCTGTATTCCAGACACATGCGATCAAGAATTTGTTAAGAATTGCTTGTTACTCTGTATTTACAGTAAAATTGAGGAACTTTAGATGTCTCACATTACCTTTGGTTAGATGAAATCTCAGAGAGTTTCTAATGTAAGTCGGAGGTCTTTTCATCAGAGGTATACTGCACCTTTGACTGTAGTATAAAAAATAAAGCTCTAAATCACTGTCAGCTGAGAAAGTGATTGATTCTCCATGTCCGTGGAACCACTTTGTGGATTAGTCCGTTTTGCATTGTAATATTGCACCAGACCTGCACCTTACATCATCCCTGCTTGGAATGGCTGTTTTAAGAGTTGTGACAACTTCGTGCCTCTGAAGCAAATGATCTCCATTATAGGGAATCTCTCCTCTACAATTTGAATTTGAGAGGTGTGAGAGCATGTCCTAAGAACTCTAGAGAAAATTCTATCCCATCACAAAAAATGCCCAAAACTGTGAAATATTAATTCTAATAAATCAGCATGCTCTAGTGCGCCCTGTAATAGTAGCCAGATCTGAAAATAGTAGCCGCGCGTAGACCATCAGTGTGTGCACGTTTCCTTCGTTCTTCTCCGTCTGCACACAGCCATATCGAATACTGTCTATCGGTATTGCCTCATCGAGCCATATGCATCAATCCGCATGAGTAGATGCTGCCGCGGCTGCCTGGTCAGTGGCCCGACGCTGGGCGGCGCGGCATGGCAGCACCAGCCTAGCTGCGTACATGGACATTTGCGTGTTTTGAGAGTATCGTAGTACAATGATCGTACAGAAAATTATTGAATTACGCAGTCGAATGCAGTTGATAACGCCAGACGACTACTCATAGATCTAGGCGCATGTAATTTTTGGCATTTTAGAGATTGCTCTATGTCTCTTTATATTATACAAATGATGCACAGGACAGAGTGCGTTAGTGGAGGCGTAGCGCACTTGAGGGTATTTACAATTATGAAACATGCACAAGGCGAAGCCGAGTGCATGTTGCACTACATTGTAAATACCCGAGAGTGAGCTGCATCTCCACTAACGCCACGAAATAATCCTGTGCATCATTTGTTTTATAAAATGGGTCGAAAACTAACAGCATTTTTCACGTACCTTTGTGGGTCAATACCAGTAGCACTCGCTCGAGAGAGTCGAGTCAAGCACGTCGCACTCGGAAATCCCGTACATGAAAGTACTGTACGTAAAGAGTACTGTATACGTACGCCACATAATTATGTTATGCACACAAGAAAGGCCAGCCGGCAGCGGCCCGAACTAGAAGTTGTTTACAGGATTGACAGCGCGTATAGTAGTGCGCGACGCACTTGTAACAACTGATTGAGTGCGCACTGGTACTGCAGTGCAATGGTACTAAAGTAATCAAAGCCCACGTGACTCATTTCAGCGCTTCCTATTGGCTACGTTCTGGAACCCATTTTATAAATTGCTTTATCTCTGTACAGTGTATGTGAGTAACGTTGCACTCTTATATTTCATAGGGATTGCGATATTACCAGTACAAAACCTACAATGTCAGAAAACTACATTTCTATGTACAGATACACTTTAACCCTTACCATTCTGTGCTTGCTGATTGGCATGCATACTGGAGTGCTTTCTTTGCTGATCAGCACAGATGCCTGGGAAACTAAACACTACTGAATACAGATCTCCTAATTCCCCTAATCCAGTCATTGTGTCACCATGGCCTTCCTGTTGGATTAAGAGAGATTATACTACATTTGAGTGGACATGCTTTAATCTGCTTCCAGATCAAGTTTGGATGGACTACTAAATGCTGATGAAAATGTTTGGCAAGTACATGTAAAGCTATGTACCTGGAAACATGAAGGGTTAAATATGTCACAGAAACATTTTCCATAGTGTCCCTGTCTGAAAATGCTACAGGATGTAGAGGAAAGAGTATATCCTATTACTATAAAGGTGAAGATGCAAATATATATATATATTTTTCTTTGCAAGTAGTGTCATTTTTTAATGAGATGTTAGTGTAGCTAATCTTTATTTTACATAATTTTGAATGATATTTTTGCTTTACACAGATACACTTGATGCAACGTGAAAACCGCAGTCAGCAGTTGTCATGAGGGACGCACGTCCGTCACTCCACTGAGGTTGCCCCCCTTGCAACGAGCAGAGGACGCGTCGGTCCGCCTCTTTTTCTCCCCGCGCTGGCCCTCTCAGCGGTCAAGCTGGCCACAGACACAGAGTCCGAGTCCAGTCACCAGCTCACGGAAGAACACTTTGTCTCGGGCCAGTCGGACGGCGAGGACGATGCGGTGACAACCGGGATCCAAGAGGCAGGAACCTTAACAGGTTGGTGGCGCTATTTCCTTCCTGTCTTTCTACACAGGGCACAACAAGCACAGTTGATTCTGTTGATATTCTCCACTGATCTCCCCATAGGAGACGTATGCTGGATATCTCACAGGCCAATTGCTGTGAAGCCACCGTGTAGCCATCTTACCACGCACATTGCATTTTTGTATGGAGCTCACAACGTCACATGAACTTGGTTACAGCTGTGCTGGAAAATGCGCACAATTTTCCATAGAGTGTGCCTGGTAAGATGGTGGTGCTGGCGGCTTCACTTGTTGTACAGTGCAAATGGGCCAATGAGATACTGTATATGCCATAATTTTCGCGTACATAAATTTTTGCGAATTGCCGCTGTCACACATTTTCGCGAGTGGTTAAATTCGCGATTGGGGGACCAGAGAAAATATGAAGTGGCAAAGAAAGTGTGAATTTTCAACTTACTAGCAAATAAGAATGATACTAGTTATACACTGCATGAAAAAAACTTACCAAACTCTGCGAACTAGTAAGTTAGAGTTCAACATTTTTGAAGTGGTTAAGTCCATCGCGCTAGATTTCTGACGAGTGGTCCCCTTGCGATAATGGATTGGCTCTCTACAGTATTCGTAAGTAGACGTGGACGTGCGTAAACAAGCTTAGCCAGTATGGTCTGTTCGGTAAGCCGTGACATGGTATAGTAGTACTGAAATGTTCGTATCATCAAGGCAAGGGATTCATTTTGGAAGGTAATATTTTCGCGTGTTGTTAATTTCCCGACTCGCGAAATTCGCGAAAATAAAACCCCCGCGAAATATATAGCGTATACAGTATCCAGCATACTCAAAGATCAGTGGTTGTTCCCTATTAATTACTGGTCATGTAGGGTGAACCTAGCTAGGGGCATCATTATCATCAGTTACCTTTTTCCAGGAAGATGTGTGAAGGAGGCCACTTCACCCAGGATTCACACATGCTCATCGTGAAGAGTGAACTGGGATCTTTCACACATGACTCACTCCTGCACGATATCTCAAATTTATGGCCCATCCCTCGGGACACAGTCCTTCACTTTCGTTGTTCTCAGTGTGTACAGCTGCCATGTTGTTACCCTTGTCACATGAAAGAGTGTGATACTGGGTGTTTTTGGTCTACAGAGAGCAATGAATTATACATACGTCATCAAGATTGTGCCATGAAAAAGAATACAACAACATTGCCTGCCTATTCACTACTGTGAATTGTGTGTGTATAAAAACAGCTTCTGAGTGATATGCATGATATAAAAATTTGTCTTTTCCCCTGTCTTCTTTTAATTATTTTCTTTGTTTTTGCTCAATGGAGTGACAGGCATGACATAGTGTTTTGTAGTAAGTATTTTTGATGGGTGCAATGTGTGCTGTTGTAACAGTTAGCTTTTTCACATCTGAATACCTTGCAGTCAATATACATTCAGGACATTGGGATTGTGTTCGCATCTCAGTCGAGTCAGTGTGCTCTGTCTTCTGAATGTCAATGTCGCCCTCTTGAGTCAGCTTTCTGCACAAGTTTAAGTGTGAGCTGCAAGTGCACAGCTATCCACTGCATGCACAATGTACAGTGTACTTGGTGCTAAAATAGTGGCATCGTGAAAAGATGGATCAGGGTAGAGTTTATCTCTGTAGTGAATGAAAACCCGAATTGCAGTCATCAGATTTTGTCCTTTTTTTGGACAATTGATTATGATACGTGTATGAAAGAAATGCTGTCATTGTCAAATATCTTTTAGTTGTATTCACAATGACACACTCTATGAATTTTCTCTGCGCATTTTTAGCGGAATACTTAAGGTGAGAGTTAGAATGATTTTGAATGCCAGATGTTAAATAGTACCTAATTTGAGGTATTCACTTTTTCTCCTCCAGGACATACAGGCAGTACATAGAAGTGATGCTGTATACCTTCTTGCAACCAAGTACTATGCCTGTGAAAGTGAATTTCAAAAATGCATGTAAATATCTCCACTCTAGTCTTCCTTCCAGATGCTACGACTTCAATGCTCTCTCACTAAACAGAGCGGAGGACTACTAGGAATTTTGTGCACCAAGCATTCTGCTTCATTGTTAACTTACCAGGTCCCTTGGGGAATTTCGCTGTATATTTATCTTCTTGTCATTAAAATGGCGACTCTGGTCTTACTGCATAAACTGTAGAGAAAGACTGATAGACACTGGTGACATTCATTTGATTTGAGAGATGAATATTAACTTTATAAACTTTTGAGGTCTGTAGCCAATTGAAGGATTGGTTATAAATTTAGTGATTTAGGTTTTTGATAATTTTGCACCAAAAATAGTGATCACTGATGGTATGCTGTATAATGTCTTGATTTTCACATGATTACCATTTAGTGCTGAGTGGCTCAAAAACATGATTTGTGGGTTCTTGAAGTGGTGCTGTGTAATTGCTTTCTCGTACAGTTTTTTTCTTTTTTCATTCATTTCACAGAAAAGAGAGAATTTGATTCAGCATTTCTGTACACAAAAATCTATGTACTACACTTTGCTGCGCAACATTCATACCAATGGGCACACATCATGCCTCATTCTAGACGATGAACGCTGTACAGAGTTTCACAAATTATTAGTACCAGTGGTAAACACATTTGATTACACACAAACGATCCCATCGAATGTACGACCTGCACAGAAAGCTACATTATGCACATTCTCAAGTGAACACTAGGACACATCCCATGTACAAACCTGTACACACACATTTGTATGCACACCTCTCTTGTACTGCGTCTGATTGTGGTGAATTTTTTTTTTCCACAGATCTCTCAGTATCAAATATTTAATTGCTATTATTATCAATATTATTTTCATTTTTAATGGGGTACGTTCTCCTGACCGGTAAAAAATCGGGATGAATGCTTACTGACAACAGTCATACTAACAATGCAAAGAGTTGGACTGGTGGTGGACATGATAATGGGGTACATTCTTCTTTAAAAATCAGGGTGAACATACCCTGACAACAGCTGGACTAACAGTCTAAAGAGTTGGATTGGTGGCTGACAAAACACTGCACAAATTATTGCTGATTGTGATTGTGGTACAGGCACCATCTCATGGGGGGGGGGGGGGGGGTTGAAGATGATGTACAATCGTATGCATAGATTTTGCCTTCTTCTCTTCCACCATCAGTAGGAAAGGGTGTTGAATGTCATCTAGTACAATCTGAAGTTAATATAGTGACAGTGACAGCATCCAGCATCTCTAGATTTGACAGAAAGTGAAACTCGTGTAGAAGAAATTGTGATAATACGAGTTGCCTTTAAATGAATTAACTTGACTGGTCTAAATGGTGTTACTAATTTTTTGTTTCTTCCTTTAACATACAGAAAGCCTCAATTCTGTGAAAGGGACAATAATCATATTTACAAAAGGAGGAAAAAAATCGCAAAGATCTGCTGCATTTGAAAGTCACTTAAATCTTATACAATTGCTGAGCCTCATACCTGTGTTGACAAGCATTTCTGGAAAGATGAGTGATTACTTCATATCCACTTCTGAACTGCTAGTGTACAGTTACATGTATACCCCCCCCCCCCCCCCCCTTGATTCTTTTTTTTTTAAAATCCCACTTGAACATGCACCAAAGTCTCATAGACTTTGGGACACAATATGAATGAGAATGTGATATATCCAGCATGATTTCGAGTGCTCTCTTTATATCACTTAAATCTATGCAGCAGGTACATTTTTAGCACCTCAGGTGCCTGATGAAAAAAACCCTTCAATTTTTACAGACCTGTATTATCAAGAAGCAGTCACAATTCATTCTCCATTTTTAAATGGAAAATAAGATGAAATGAAATGTTTGTACACTCATATTTTTTTTTCCTGTCATCACAATTGATGGTGTATACACACCTGTGTTGACAAGTGTTTCTGTAGAGATGAATTATTAGTTTAATATCCACTTCTTGAACGCTAGCCTGGATAAAGAGACCCAGTGGTGTAATATACCAAATAGGCCACATTCTCACATCCTTTTGTATCATCTCAGTCTCTCTTTCTCTTTTTCTTTTTCTTCTTCTCTTTTCATTTCTTTGTCTTTGATATCTATTTGTTTTAGATATTGTTTATTATTATCATTATTATTATTATTATTATTATCATTATTATTATTATTATTATTATTATTGTTATCATCATCATCATCATCATCATCATTATCATTTTATTTTACTTTTTTTTATCCGTAGTAGTAGAAGTAGTAGGAGATGTACAAATACATACTTCTACTACTGGTGTTCTAAAGACTCATATTTCATAATGCAATCAACACTGGCTGCATTTATCAACTTTACCATGTTTGAAATGTGTTTCAGTACCCACTATCAAAACGTGTTTGCATTTTGAATACACAATGTTTCAGTGTTTCAGAAAGGCGTTTCTGACCCCATAATCAAAACAGCTTTGTATACGTTATCAACTGCCCAAAACTCCCTGAAAGTTGTTTTGAAACCATTCTTGATTTGGGTACTGCAGTGCACTCATCATACATATGGGCAATTCCACGGTAAATGGGTAGTTTTACGCACTCTAGACATAGAGCAATTTCATTTGAATATATTTGTTTTAATCATCTTTTTTTGTTTATTTCGTGAATAAATGTGGCAAGGTGAAATAAAATATTCAACCTCGTTGAGTCTTTTTGTCATTTTTTTGTGATGTGCTGGTTTGTTTGTTTTTATTTAATATTGTTGATAATGTGCAAATTTGAAATAAAAATTGACATAAATTGTAACTTGTATAAAATAAATTTTCTTAGAAGACACGCACCCTGGATGGATTAAAATTCAAAATTTATCGTCAATGCACCGAGAAATCATTTTCTTGTTCGCCCTGAACGATTACACGAGTTTTGAGAGAGTGGAAAGCAAGCTGGACCAAAAAGGTCGGCGTTCTGTCCTACTTCAGTTACGTACGTTCGGCCTCAATTTCGTTTGGTATCCAGGCGTCAGAGTGCAGTTATTTTGTGTTAAATACACTTTGCTGACCACAGTTTCAAGTTGGGTTTCACTAATTCAACAGAAAATTAAATCAAATATTTAATATCCGTATTCAAAGTTACCAAATTCAATTTTCTGTCCACGCCGCGAACGTACGTAACTGCTAGTTGAGACACTCCAGAGTCGTTCGATTTAACACGGAAACGCCGACACTACCCTGAAGTTAGACATCTGCTTTCGGTTTCGCGCCACAAGCATTGCTGTCTTTTCAGAACATTTAGTTATCTAGCTTCAGCTTCCGTTTCTAATTCTGTCCAGTATGTTACGTGCGTTCAGTGGGTACGCTCCGCTTGGTGGGACGCACGAACGGTGGACAGAATCGACAATCGGTCTTCGTTACGTGTGTTCGCACGCGCGTAACTCAGACAGATCGTTCCCATGTCTTGCTTACCTCCTTGTTTCGCGCCGTTCTGTCCAAGGTTGCGTATCGTTCGCATGAAATTTCCCGTGTTATGTCTGCATTGCGTACAATCCAGCATCGACTGCTCAGATCTGAATATGACGGAGGTGATTACGACTCTCACTGACAAAAGGTAAATTTTGCATTCTAGAGTAGAATCTTCCGTATTTTTAGGATTAATGGCCCTGCTGGCATTATTAGAAATTCTTTTGAGATTCTCTGTATGCTAGCTTTCACTACTCGTTTTCGAGTTCACACGGACGATAACTGAGCCAAGTCCCACATGTGTTATTTTTTGTCAGTAAATTCTTCGTTGCTGCCAGCTTCAAATAATCTTTCTTTTCATCTTTTCGTAATATTTTTTCCTCAAAATAAAACCAAACTGACAGTGACAGAACAGCAATGAACGAAAGATAAGCCAAGAGTGGTACTTAAAATGGCTGAATACAAGTTTAACTCCACTGTCCATCGTGAGCTGACGCACTGTAACCGTGTTAACGTTAACTCGCTGTTCAGTTTACGAAACGAGTGTAACTGTAACATTTTAATATTGAATTTCGAAAGCCAGGCTAGCGCTACGCTAGTGACATGAGTCCTAAGTGCAAGTGTAACCACACGATATCGTTAGTGTATGTAGACACCCATGATCAAACAAGTTAGAAAAGAAAATTTACCAGGCCTACATCGGGATTTGACTTGATTTATTTCTGCCTAAGCAAAGAGCAAACTCGACTTCTAACATTGTTAATGTTGTCCTTCAGCCACATGAGCTCATGGATTGCAGTTCTCTCATGATATGATTTATTTATTTAGATTCTATTTCTATGTTGTGATGTAGACTAGACAACTAGCAACTGTTATGTGAGTAGCTGTGCTGCCCTGTTCTGCACCTTTTAGTGGTGATTCAATCTGTGTCGTGAGTGACCAGAGCGTCCCTTCGATCATCATGCTGGTGCCCAGCCTGTCTGCTTTCCAGTGTTACGGTGAGGTGTACTCATACATATTTTTGTGATTTTGCGGGAGGGCTCGTTGGAGCTAAGTGACCCTGACTCAATGTACAATATGTCCATAACACCCTGTGTTTTGTGGCCTGGATAGTTATCTGTGCAGAGCCTCATTCCAGCTGTCACACCATCCACCATGTTTGCTCTTTGCTGGCCTGTGTCGTGTCCTACATGTAAAAACGATCCCTGTCATGAAATCAGCCCCAAATCTTTCTGCTCTAATAAATATATGACATGACCAAAGTTCCGCAACTTCACTTCGCAGAAATTCTGCGATGTTATGTTTATTTACAGAACTATTTTGTATTTATTTAATGAAGATTATAAATTTGTATTGCATACATGAATTAATGACCACTAAGCAAATTGTGTAGGAGATATTAAATCTCTTTCTACAGTGGAAAACAAACATTACAAGTAACAGTAATACCTCTCAAAGAAGCCATGACCTCCATATTTTTAATGCCATGCTATTATGTATTGTAAATATTTTATTCGTAGATGTCATAGAACTGGTACATGTGTAGTCTTCATTTTGTTGTCTTCCATGATATTTTGGTCCATTGTCATGTGTGCATATTTGGGGTTTTCTTCTGATACGATTATCACTATAGAAGCTGCGTGGCCCTGTTCTACAGCTTGTGGTGGAGATTTTCTGAGTGCCCAGAGCATCCCTTCATCATGACTAGCCTGTCTGCTTTTCACTGATAAGGTGTGAATGCATATTTTCATTTCATTATGTAATCTTCCTTTTTTGGCCAAAAAGGCTGCTACATTGGCACTCTTAAATATATTAAGGGTGCATAATATATATATATATATATATATATATATATATATATATATATATACATTTTTTTTTAAAGACCATGACAAAGAAAAAGTTCCTTTTATGTACAGGACTATTTCTTATTCATTTTTAAAGTATATAAATTTATAGTGCATACATGAATAAATGATTG
This sequence comes from Diadema antillarum, assembly GCF_040938485.1. Lineage (NCBI taxonomy): Eukaryota > Metazoa > Echinodermata > Echinoidea > Diadematoida > Diadematidae > Diadema > Diadema antillarum. Next base: position 3,703,894 of record NW_027271172.1, read on the forward strand.
CAGAGCAATTTGTGTAGGATGTTTGTAGAAGATATTGAATTGCTTTCTACAGTGTGAAACAAACAGTGATTGTTACCATTCAAAGATAGAAGCCATGGCCTCCATATTTTTTGACACTATGGCATATTCTTTTTTATTATAAAGATTTTATCATAGATATCTTTTTGAATGATTATGTACAATTGTAGTTAGCCCTCCTTTTGTTGTTTTTGGTAATATCTTTATCCGTTGTCGTGTAGCCATATCTGTGGTTATTGGGGTTTTCACCCGATGTTATTATCATTTTATTTATAGAAGCTGCATTGCCGTGTTCTTCAGCTTTTGGTGGAAATTTTTTAAATCTCTGAGTGCCCAGAGCATCTCTTCATCATGCCAAGCATGTTTGCTTTCCAGTGATAAGGTATGTATGCATATTTTCATGAAGTTGCCATCAATTCTCGGTATCGCCAGTGCGCAAAAAACTTCTGTTCATGCTGAAGAGCTCTGTCACAGATACACTTTGGGATTCTTTTGTGCCCTTGTTCACTTCTGGTTGTCTCACGCTAAGTAGAGGTCGCAGTTCCCATATGATTCAATGGAGTTAATTGTCTGCTTTTCCATTGCCATCCCTTTTTTCTTGGTTAAAATTCAGCTTAAAAGAGTTTTTAAGTTTTACTGATTTGCGGTCACTAGAGTCCTGGTTCACCACTGCAAGGCTTCAATGTGCTGGTCACATGATGGAAAGCGAAGAAATCTTCAACAAAAATTCCTCTGGATAAAGATAGAGCATAATCTGAGTGCATGAGCAGCCAAAACCAGGTCAAGTTTGTCCTGTAAGCTATCTCATAATGCATCTAAAACACTGCTCTCCGCACGGCAACTAGGTATTGGCGATACCAAGAATTACACCTATCCTTTTTTTTTTTTAAACTTTGGCCAGGAAAGGTTGCTAGGTGGGTTGATAGATTGGAGGTCAACTTTTATTTTTCTATGACAAACATACATTGCTTTTATGTACAGAAGTATTCTGTATTTATTTCCCAATATCTACAAATATTGCATACATTACTAAATAATCAAACAGAAAAGAAATTCAAGAGGGCAAACATTGTGCAGAGGTGTTGATACTCAATTGCTGTCTGCAGCAAAAAATAAATATTACACATTACCTTTCGAAGATGGCGATAACTCACGGCCTCCTCCAAATTTCTATAATCCTATACAAGTGTATTCAAAACTTATTGGAAATGTTTTATTATTAGATGTCTTTGAATGAAGATTGTTAGATAAAACACAGCTCTTCAAATTGGATGGCTACACATACTTTTGTTGTCTACAGTAACAATTTTTTTTTCTAAAATTCCATTAAAAAAAAAATAAGAGTCTACTGTATTTGTAGTTTGTGTATTTTATTGCTTGGTTTACGGAATAACTATGCAGCAAAATGTTTAACTATATTTCAATTGCGGGTGACATGTACATGGCTTTTGAATAATCTTTTATCTGCACTCAGTATGTAGGAATATTCCAAACTTTCAAAAATTGTGATAAAATGAACTCAATATTTGTTGATTATGTATGTATAATTTTTTTTTTTGACAGGTAAAAGACATCCTGGATGATGACTTGATGGGGAAACCAAGGCATGGAGTTTTCAAGTGGTCGTTCAAAGACAACATCTCCGGAGAATCTACAAACAATATCCTGTGCAGAATGCCTGATCCCATTCTCTTGGAGGAACAAAGCACCACAAGACAGCAGTTGTTGTTGTTTTTTCCTTCAAGTTGTAAACTATATCAGATATGACTTGAGCTTTTAATTTTTTGCAAGATACAATGTACTAAGAAACCACTTATGAAATTTTTATGAGCATACAATTCTACAAGGAATTCAAAGTTTAGCTTATGAAACATGGTCTTCAAATGGCTGAGGTAAGAAACCACAAAGTAAACCAATGTTATTGAAATAGAAGATCTGGGTTTCAGCTTTTATGAGGATCACTTTGTTCAACTTTCTTTTTGGATATCTCAGCCTTTTCAAAACTGATTTTCACTTAAGTAAACTTTCAATGCCTTTAAGAGAACCTATATGCTATTTCAAAAAGTTAAAAGCTGAGTCATCACCTAAATCAATACTTACCATCCCTTTTGTTGTAAAGCAAGATATAAACAGGGATACAACTGAATAAAAAAAGTTGTTACATTAGCTGCTTTGTTTCTTACTGTGGCTGATGAACATTAAGGCGATACAAGAACGAACAATGTCAGTTTTTATTGTGTTCAGAGCCTGTATGTTGATTGAGTTTGGAATATGATGACTGAAATTCCAGGATGGGCCTTATACACCATTTGAATGCATATGTATCGAATGGGCGGGCACATAAAAAGGGTGGGGTTTTTTGTGCGTGTGTTTTGTTTGTTTTTTTTTGGTCTAATTTACAAATCAACTCATAGATTGTAAAGTTAAGAGTTCTCTGACAGTACCTGAACATTTCGGAAAGTGTTATTCTTCGAAAACAGTTGATGGCACATTAACTTTTTTTATGTTTCTTACTGTGACTGATTTACATTAAAGGTCCAGTTTACCTTTGGGAGCAGTGATTTGAAATATGTTCAAGACATCACATTTGATGCATATGTGTCAGTCTGTTGTATCACAATATCCTACCATTTAAAATGTTTGCAATAAAGCCGAAAGTATAAGGAGATATCAGTATTGTTCTTGATAAACCATATGTTTCTTAACTATGGCTGATGGACATTAAGGCGATAGAAGAGTGAACAATGCAAGTTTAATTCTTGTTTGTGGAGCCTGTATGAGCCTAGATACACCATATAAAAATGTACACTGCATTGAATTGGCAGGCAAAGAAAAGGGCGCTTTCAAATTCATAGAATTTTTCTGTCAAGATGTTTTCATTGCTGTCAGGCAGAAGCTCGGTGGTCTAGTGGAGATGACGCCTGTCCGGAGATCAGGGGGTCGTAGGTTCAAATCCTGCTCGAGTATGTACGTCCATGATTTATTAAATTTTTTTCTGCTGTCGGGCAGAAGCTCGATGGTCTAGTGGAGATGACGCCTGTCCGGAGATCAGGGGGTCGTAGGTTCAAATCCTGCTCGAGTATGTACGCCCATGATTTTTTATAAAGGTCATGGCTACTATAGAAACACTGAACAATTCAGAAAGTGTCATTCTTTGTGTATTGATTTCCTATTAGGATTATTTCCTTAATGAATGTTACAACTATTCATTTTCAAATGAATGTAAATTGAAATGAACAGATTTAACTGTTGCACTATCAAATAACAGTTTCTTTTCACATTGAAATCAGCTATTGGTACATTAACTGCTTTATGTTTCTGACTGTGGCTGATGGACATTAAATGCAATAGAAAAATTAACAATGCAAGTTTTAATTCTTGTTTCCAGAGCCTGTGTGTTGATTGAGTTTGGGATGTGATGACTGAAATTCTAGTTAATTCCTTATAAACTGTATCAATACATTTGTATGTAATTTTGTATCAGTAAAAAAAAAAATCACTTTAGTTTTAAATTTGGACAGGCAAATACAATCCACTTGATTTACATGTATGTGTATGTAGGAATATCAGTTCAAGGTGTAATGGACACGAAATGGTAACTGCTGACCCAATGACAACAGCAAAATGCTCCTTTGCATACAGTATTTCGATATTTCAGCCTTTGTATATACTGCACATTGCGGTTTAAAATGAACTACACAATATACTGGAGAATGGGAGTGTATTGTATACCTTGGAAATTAAAAAACTCTGTAAAGTTCAAGTTTCTGTCCTACTCTTGTGTTACATACGTTCACCACTAATGCAGTGATACATGTCATATCATGTACTTTGGAATTTCAAGAAACTCTATGCCAATGAAGCTTTGGCTTTTCCTCACACACACATGCACCCATACAGATATGAATGTGACAACAGTTTGCCCGATTATGGAGGAACTTAGTACAAACATGATCTCACCTTTCGGATATGATGCACAAATTTTCTGGCATTAATCATGAATGCACACTTCAAAATGACACAAATAATGAATGTTTTCACAAATATGGACACCCTAAATTGTTCTTATCATAATGCATCAGCACAGTAAATAGTGTCAGATGATTTCAAATCAATATTTGTATTCTTTGTATGAGGAATCCATCATTCCAATATTTCTGTCCTACTCTATGTGTTACACGCGTTCGCCCCATAGCTATTACACGTCTTACTTACATACCCACTCAAGCTCTATTTGAATACAAAGTTATCTTTTCCTACTTAAAAATATTTAATATAGGTATTAGGCAACCCAACTCTGAAATATGGATACTCTGAAGACAATTTTAATTTTTCATGTTTTTCCAACCTAAAACTACCCATTTACTGTGGAAATGCCCATATGTAGAATTTGCAATGTACGTGTTTACATGTTAGGAGCCTACAAAAAAAATTATTAATGTCCTTTCAAGATGGCAAAAATTTCAAGTCAATGTATAGAAGCACCTGGCCATGATTTCACCCCTCGTTGGCTTGGCCAGACAGTGTGAAATCTACAAGTCGTCTGTGAAAAGCATTAGCGGTAACTATCAGTTTAAGATGTGAGCCCTCTTTTCTGAAGGCGTTATATGCCACACCCTTCTCCTTTTTCACCGAACTCCAAAGTTGCATTCATACCAGACATAACAGCAAGTTAATGATTGTAATCCAAATATGAAGATATTTTTACCCCCATTCAGACAGAAATATTGATTGTTGATCCTGATAATTTGTCAACCAAATTAGGCTTGCCTTAAATCTACCAAAATGGTTACCCTTGCCTTGATAGTGTTTGTGCACTGTTCGATCATGCGTGTTTTGAATGACGGAATAAAAAAATCTCGAGATATTTGCTCCAGAGTTCACACAATCGCTGCTGTGTGAATCATGATGTCATTTCTCGAATTATTGCGATTATTCTGAAATAATTATTTTTGGATATGGGTTGCGATGCTCACTGTGCTATTTAGTGGATTTTTATTTCAGCACAGTCAGAAATCTTGATATCCCTATTTGGATTGCGATGCAAATCTTGAGATTTGTATCCCACTAATTTGCATTAGTGTGAATCACACTCAAGTGTATTTTTGACCTACACGTAGTATCAAATTAGCAATCACTCCACATATGAGCTCACATTTTGACTCATTCCCTCAACTGAGCATAATGGAACAAGTGGGCTATATTTCCCTTTTTGTATCCACTAGTTCTTATCTAAGTGTTTTATACTTCATCATCCAAGTGCTGTAAATATGGTCTCTTTATAGGTAAATGCTAGTTGAGCAATTAGTAGCAAATGTTAGTACCGTATCACATCAGGACAGATACACATGATAATGAATCAAGTTCTATTGGAGACGATGCCGCCCCCTATATTTCATGAGTGAACAGTGTTCAAGAAGAATAACAAGATATTTTAGGGGCCTGTGATAGTGATGTCATAGAAAGGTGCATACATCACATGCATACCAAGCTGTATTCCAAATGATGTGCTCTGCAAAGTGCACTGCACCTTTGAGGGAGAGTTCAGTTGTTATTACTACTACTGAAATCAATGTGCAAGCTCCCCGTGTGTATTCATAGACATAGGGCATCAAGCAAAACCCATTCATCATAACTCTCCACGGTGGTTTTATAACATTTTGCTTCCATCATGACCTCAGATTTCAGTTTCGGTTTTTATAACGACTTCAAATGGGCCAGTTTATGGCAGAAGAGCTGCAATGCATGTCACAAAGTAGACCCTTCATTTCAAACTGAGGACAAAAAAGATAGATGCATGTATTGAAAGAGCACCTGTAGTTGCATACCGTACTAGTATCTTTGCTATACCCCAGGAGAGTTTAAGCCCATGTTTGACACCTAGGCTAATCTGATACTAAATGGTAGCTTCAGATAAAATTTGCTTTCCAGACAGAGTGACGATTTTAAAATCCCCAGACTCGCTGAAAACGTTGTCATGCCCAGCTGTTATTGGGTACATGCCATGTGAAATGAACTTTCCCACTATGCAAGATACCACATGTTTTAGCTTGCTGGCTTCATGGAGGATTAAATGGCAGACTGAATCACAGACTACAACAGGCCGCGACATGGGTAAAAGTTATCGAGAGGATGAAAAGGGGGGGGGGGGGGGGTCGGGGAGTTTCGGGGGATGGGATGATTCATGTTTCGTGGAGACGACGGCGAGTGGCTGATGAAATGATGCGGGGCGAATTGCACACGTGGGGCAAATAGCCGAGATGAGACATGCTTGCATATTCTCCACGAAGGGACCATTGATTTCACTGCGATTTTTTTTTTTTTAATCTTCTCTCGTTTTGTGTGTGGACAAATTGAGTGATTCTGATTCGTCTCTGATCGCTTCGCCTGAAGCCAAGATGGAGAAGTGCTTGAGATTGAATTCCTGATTCCATTTGTCCACCTTCATCAAGTATTCTGTCGCTGGAAGACCATTGTGAGGTACAGGGCAGTGCAATTGTACAGTGTATTCATTTGGTTTCAAGATGCAATCCCAGTGTGTACAGTTGGAGTTGTATTTAATGCAGCTGCTATGCTTTGTGCTCATGACAGTGCTATTCATGGTGCTGCTGTGATTGAGGTGGTTTAAAAAGATGGCAAATGTTCACTGCTTTCACGTTTATGTTCATGATTGATTGAAGAATGTGCAGGTAAATGAGTCATAGTACATGTACATACTGTGCACCACCCACTACTTTTCATTACTACTACTATGATTGCAGCGCTGCCAACATTGGAAACTAGTTGAGAGTGAGACTCCCATAGGCCAATGCTATAACTTACATTGTAGGAGTAAAAATGAGTGAGATTAATAGAAATGCATGCAAATGAAATATGGTTTTAGAGTGAGAAAGGACCAAAATGAGTGAGTCTCACTCTCAATGAGTGAGAGTTGGCAGCCCTGTGATTGCGATCACTTGTGACTTTTATTCCCATATTATTGATACCATTTAAAAAATAATACCTAGTGATGATTTTGATAGTGACAGTGCCTAATCTGTGAAGAAAAACTTGTGATATTGTAACAATTGTCAAATTACCGTAAAATTTGCTTCTCTTTCATCACTTTATTCATTGACATCATGTTTGTTACTACTAAAGTACAAAATGTGTGATATAGTTTGAATCTTTGATAAATTTAGTCTCCGTATTCAAAGGCTTTAATGCGAATCAAAATATTCAAATTGAAATCATGATTGGTCGAGCATATCAATTACAACGAAGTACATTATGTTTTATAATTTGAGATCTTATTGCTTATATGCAATTTAAATGATGTATATTGTGAAATATTAAAGCATCATAGAATTAAAATGAAGATGAAACTTCTAGTAGAAGGTGTATTCTGGTGGACTACCAAATTGTTGCAGCAGCGAAAGTGCTTGGTGCCTGCATTTTAATGTTATTGAGCTCGTAATGTGTGGCATGGAGAGGGTGTTACAATGCATGTTGCACTCGAAACATGGCAGTAATATTAGATGCACAAACCTAACACACATCTGTCATGAATTTTGAATGTCCACTCGTCTCTCTCCAGGCATGGCATTACATACAGCCTGTAATGTACAATGTTTCCTGCCTGCCAGTTCAAGTAGGCATTTGAGCAAGGGCCCCATAGTTCTTACCAGGAAAGTGGCCATGCATTCATGTTATGTACTTGCCCAATAGTGTATTTTACTTGCCCATGAACCTAAAAGGATGAAGAACTCTAGAAGTTTCCACATGGTTTTGGTTGTGCAGTGAAAAGATGGCGATATTGGTCACAGTAATATATAAACCAGAAGTACTCGCAGAGGTAGAGAAACCTCTGCCAAGGCCATAGGGTCACTACCTCAGTAAGAACTGGACATGCAGTAACATTTAAAAGAAAAAATCCTAGATTTAAATCCTGATTAAGATTCTCCCCCTCCCCCCCCCAAAAAAAAAAAAAAAAAAAATTAACAAAAAATTAACAAAAAATGATAATAATCACCTGTTCCTTTTAAATGAATGGTATAGTTTTGTTTGAGATTGGGCTTCAGGTTTCCACATTTGTGTGTGTGTGTGTGTGTGTGTCAGATGATAAGGAACCTCTTCACAAATAAGAAAGAACATACAATTCGAAGAGGAATACAAAGTTTATTTAATGAAAAATGGTTTTCAAATGGCTGAGATATAATGCAAAAACAAAGAGTTACTGTTAAGTTGGGACCCATCTTTAAATAGGACTACAATGGACCTGATGTTGAAAACTTTCACCACTATCCCTGTGAAACTCCTGGGTGATATTTCTCAGAGATAAAGTTAATGAACATGCAAGCAAACAAATGCCGGCAGGAAACATACCAATAATATGCCTGACACAGAATAACGTTCAGTTACGTGCACACAAATCTTTACCAAATTTCTTGTGTTTTTTATGAAATTGAAAGAAATAAATTTGAGTGAATCAAAAACAATATGATTTGTTAGGAGTGATATTAAAATGATTTTGTCGGTAGGTAAAATGACATTTAACCTCAAGCCTTTACATTCTTTGTGCATGTACATTTGTTTGTATGTTGTAGGTTGCATAAAGATGCCTCCGACATCAGTTGTCTCTTGAGCCACACCTTTACCTACACTTGCATTATACATGTAACATATATATGTATGTACTAGGATGCGGAAAAAAAAAATTAGCTATGTGCAAATTGCTGTTTGTCTACCCACTGAACAAACGCAGTGCATCTCGATCTCCAGGCTATATTTAGTGCAATTTGAAAGAGTGCCCTCTATGTACACCTCCCTGCACAACGCATGCTAACCAGGGTCTCCTGCCTAGTCTACCTGTGCAGTCCCATTTTAGCAAGGCTAATACAGTGTATTAATATTATGTACAGTGTATGTTTCAGAAAACAAAGAACAGAAACCTACAGCATGCTGGTATTCATCATTGCTTTGCTAGTATCTGTGACCAACACTCTCACAGTTCAGTACATGTAATCAAACTTTCATAGGTGTGTCTCATCATCTACAAGATACATTGAACATATTATGATGACTCTGTTGACTCTGTTGTTGTTGTTGTTGGTGGTGGTTTTTTTTTTTTGTAATATGGCTATACACTTGTAGGTTCAGCCATTTTATAGGCCTTTGGCTTGGGCATCCAGCCTATGGTAGTGTGGATGTCTGTATAGAAATCATCATCATCATTATCTTCATCATCATCATCATCTTCATCATCATCATCATCATCATCATCTTTATTGCAGTGATGATGAAAATTATAGCAATGAATCAATGATAGCAATGGTAATTGCCATGCTATTGAAAAAGTACAAACGACCTGCTAAAACAACAGCAGAAAGCAACCAGGTAAAGTGCATTCAGCGTGTAGTTTTCAGGAGATTTTTTTTTTGTTTGTTCCTTGATGCTTGCCAGGGTAGAGATTGCGTCAGCAGTATTGAGTGAAACCGCACCTCAGTCTACATTGTGCATTTGCTGTGGTGAATCTCATTTATAGTACGGGTCACCCATGGTTACATGGACTGTACATGTAGTCTTGATCATAGGCAGCCTTCTCTTTCACTGTCTGAAAGCTGACTTTTGTCATATTTTTCTGTCTGTCTTTGTGTGTGTGTGTGTGTGTGTGTGTGTGTGTGCTGCTCTTGTCTCTATGGGTGCGTTTATCAACTCTTTTTCTCGGCAGAAACAGGTTTTCCAAATGGCTTTCAGGGAATTTTTACGAGATGATAAATGCAAAGCTTTTTTGATTATGGGGTTTGGAAAGCCTTTTTGAAAACCGCAAATTTGTGCTTTCCGAAACAGGTTTCTGAATTTCTAGAAGCCCTTTGAAGCGAGATAAACGCAAAGCTGTTTTGAAACGGCTTTATACTGCGGTTACGAACCATACGGGTCAAAATACGCAATGCAGCTGCGCAGTGACAGGGAAAGATTTTGTGTTCGCAATGAGTTGATAAATGCAACTATTTTGGAAGCCATTTCTAAAGGGCTTTGGAATCGGCTTTTGAAAGCCTTTTCAAACAGGGGAAAGATGATAAACGCAGCCTATGAGACACAGGATAGGGTGATGACTTTGTCTGCATAGATCTAGGCATAATGTACATGTAAGTCTTTATTGATAACTTTGCATGTATGGTAAAACAGATAGAGAGGGGAAAAAACCCCAAAGCAAAACAACAACCCTGAGTGCATGGGAGCAAGACTACCTGCAAAGCTCATGGCATACAATATGTGGTAATGAACAGTGCATCTAGGCAACGCCCTGTGGATGCTATGTAACAAATGTACTGAGCTCAACTTTGCTTGAACACATTTTTTTTCTTTCTGTTTCGTGTAGGTGTAGGAATTGATTACTTTAGTAACAATTGTAGATACATGCTTGTGTTAAAGTAACTTCAAGCAAAACTGAAAGTGGACATTGCTGTGCAGCTGATTTGTGTGTGTAAGTGGTGAGACAATTTTTATGAATTTCTCTTGTTGATAATTTCATTTCTGAAAGTATTTCTATTCATAATTGATATCCAGGAAAAAAAAATCACCTATTTAAATTTTCAAGCTTGTTCAGTGGAGAGCACAGTTTGCAGAGATTTCTACACTGTGATGTCTTCCACACTTAGAGTGGATAGATGATAAATTTCTAAATGAACTAATCCACAAATGAACTGCCTTCTCAATACTCTACAATGAATTGAAAGTCTTATGACTAGATAAATAAAAGATAAATAGATAATTGTTAGGTTTATAATTTTTTCTTCTTTTTTATATTTCTTCTCTTTATATTTTTTCTTCTTTTTCTCTCCTCCCCCTTGGGGTATCCTGAGGCGATGCCTCCGCTGGTGTGTAATGTTCTCTAAAAGGAATGGAGCTACAGCCTCATGATTGGTTATACATGTCTGTTGATAGATGTGCATGTACTCAAGGATTTACACCTCAACATGATTTGAGGGTGTAATAGCAAATTGTGCCAGGTGCAAAAATCATCAATCAACACTTGGATTCTGCCCTTCCCCTCTTTTCCCCCATTCCCTCTCCCCAATCTTCCTTCTTCCTCCTCTTTCCCCCACCTCTCCTGAGCCTCCCTTACCTACTCCCAGACTCCTTTATCCCCCTTTTCCTTCCCTCTCCTTCTTCTGCCCCCCCCCCCCCCCCCTTGAGCTCTTGGGAATTACAGTGCAGTACCACTCCATATTCAAGTTCACTTTTATGAATAGAGGATTTTAAAATCAAACAAACAAGCGTGATAATTAACTGAAATCACACCTTTAAAAGTAGAAAAGTTGGGGAAGTTAAAACTTAAAGTACATATGTTCTCTGTGAGACAGTGATTTTGGTTGCAGCATATATGCAAATCTAATAGAGATGATCTATCAAAATTTTCCCATTGGTTTGTAGACAAACAAAATGCAAAAACTATGTGTAATGGTTCAAAACTTAGAATCTCCTTTAGCTAGTCAATAACATGTTGACTTACCATTTACTGAAACAGTATTTTGGTTGGAGTAGATGCAAATCAGACAAAATAGTGTGAGATATATCAGTAACTTTCCATTGATTTGTAGACAAAAGATATTGCAAGTCTCCATGAGTTATTCTGTAACATGTTGATTTACCAGTTACTGACACCAGTTTCCCTGATATTGGGCTGTGAGGGATTAGAATTGTTTGTCAGTTTCAGTCGTGGATGTTTTTATGTCTGTTAAGTCAAGAATGAATGTCTTTCTGAGTTTTCACTGGTGAAATTATAGACGATTCGATTACCATTGTCCTTCTTTCGTGCAGATCTTCACAACACCTCGAACATTCCGGAAGTGGAGATCTTCAGCTTGCTGGAGGAGCAGATACCGCTCTACACGCTGCGCGCTGACACTACCTCCCACTACAGCTATGAACACGATGACTGGCTGGGCTCGGCCGCCTCGGCCGGACTGGTAGCCGGCGGCTCTGAGATGAACGACGACGACCGCTACATTCTTTCCTCGGAAATGATGGAGGAGACACTCAAGTATTTCAGTGAGTTGAAAATAAAAAGAAGACTTTACCTATTTCATAAAGTTTGCTTTGGAAGTCCTGAATTACAGTCCGACCTCGATTATTCGCCCATCACGTATTTGGATGTCATCATCCGGACTTTTTCACATAGTGAAGATGGGGAAAAAAAAAGGTTATTTCAATCTCAATTCAAACTCCGTCAAAACTCACACGATTTATATGTGATACTCCTAACAGAAACATAATTATGAATTTCACATCAAAATGTTTCAGTTTCTGTTAAAAACAAACTAAAATCTTTGGTAGACAAGCATAGATTACACCGCTGTAGCGGTGAAGGCTACTTTACGTACCACTGAGTCAGAAGCTAAATGTGTGTGTGCGTTAATAAGCATTGTTTCTCCCATATCCGACCAAATGACTTCAAATATCCGGAAGTGGCACCAGAAGTATTTTGCCGTCCCCCTTTTTGGAATTCCTGGATCCGCCCCTGCATTGCAATAATGATACATTGTAAAAATGTATTTGTAGACATACACGATTTATTAACTTCGTACTGGTATACTGTTGCACACTTCCATAGTGGTCTAGAATAGACAGCTACCTTGTATTTATTCACTTGGTGACAGCTTTATTTTATTTTATTTTATTTTTTATTTTTTTGATAGCATCCACGTATGCTGATACCCCCACTTTTTTTTTTCTTTTGAAGAGCAGCAAGTCAGGGTAACAGAAGGCTTTGACAACTATGGGAAGAATGATGTTTCAAGGGGCAATGATTAATTACAGTTTTAAACTGTAAACTGATGTCATGTCCCTGTATTAGTAGGCAATACTATGTGGGTCCCCTTTGTCAAAATGCAACAAGTATTTAACACTGGCAATGTACTAGTACTTTCCAGAGTCTTTATGTTGAAGTCTGTCTTTTCATCAGATTGCATGCCCTGTGTTTCCACTGGGCAGGAAAAAAATATTTATATACTCATCAATGTGTTCCTCTGCACGGAAATCTTTAGTAAAAGGCGAAAGATTTATGCGTCTTGCAGAGAAACCAGAGTGAAAAGATAATGATGAGTAGCCTATAGGTATTATATGCATTACAATCTTGTCGTGGTTGTCAAGCTTTCTGTATACAGCTCTCTCTCATAATTCACTTAAAATCTTACTAGTCTGACCACCAATAACCAAGTGATTAGGTTGATTACATATAAGTGCACATATTTCAATTTCTTTCATGATTTGCAGGAGAACATTTTTGCTAAAAAGAGAGAAATTCATACTGAAATGCACCTTCCCCACAGGCCTGTCAAGAAACCTTCATGGCTAATTTGCATAATCTAATTATAATACAGCCAATGAGGGCCTTCCATGCGAGACCCTAGGTGCGTGAGACCATTCTCTATTGTGAGCCTCATAGGCGAGCGCACACACACTGCTCAGTGGAGTGGATACAGGTCGGTGTGTGTGTGTTTGTGTGCATGCGTACGAGCATGCCGCTATTCACTCACAGCGGTGGTGAACATGGTGATACCTTTTGTGTATGTGTCTATGTGTGTGTGTGTTTGTGTGTATGTGAGGAGCGTCGGAGACCTATTGCTCGTTACTCACATGTTGAGTTTCTGCACATCAAACCCACAGAGCTGCAATTTTCGTCAGTGGAGTTATGTTATTTTGACTGCATGTTGAGAAGTGTGTATTGAGAAGGGCTGAAAGGAGATCAATAATAAATTTAATTAATACAAATCTGAAAGTGCAAGACACTGAATGTGCAAATGTGTAGGATTCAAGGTTCCTACACACACGAAATATATGGCATTCTGTATGTAGCATTCTATCGGAAGATAATACTTTGTCTTTAAGTACAGTAGGTGATTATGGCTACTTGTTGAATTACCGGTAAGTATCGTGAGCGAGAAAATTCTTAAGGCCTTATTATTCAAAGTTAAATAAGCTATCTGATGTCTTTTTTTTCTAGAGCTTTCAACAACTTCATTTAACACTTCAAATTAATGATTCTTTTGTCAAGTTGTTGTTGATGTATTTTTTAGCAACTGATTGACAAATTGCCCTTCATCAACATAAATACACACAGATTATTCAGTGTTTTAAGTACTAGCCATTATAGATATTATGGTCATTATACCAGGGTGGAATACCCATGATTTTTTAATATCATGGCTGTTTACAGTGTCACTCAAAACACAGAATAAACAGTGTGTATAATGTAGATGAAGGGCAATTTGTCAACCAGTTCCAAACTGAAGCCTTTAAAAAAGCAAATCATTATACATCATTGAAATGTAATGTCCTTGTGTTCATGACAGGAATAAAGAGTAGATATAATGCAAGCTGTGAATGAAATGAAACAAAACCACTAGATGCAAACCAAGCTAGACATAGGAAAAATGGAGAGAAAAGGAGAGACAGACAGAGAGGGAGGGAGAGGAGAGCTAGAGAGAGAGAGATTGAGGGAGAGCAAATATATAAAGAGAACAAGAAATGTTTTAATAGGCAGTCAAATGAAATGAAATAGAAACATACGATTGGCATTGATGTAGACATATTACTCGTATACATGCACATCTGCTTCATATCTCTGACGATTGAAGTTCATTAAAGGGGCATTCCAGACGATTTTTCATAATTTCACATCATGTAGTACATAAATGAACAGCTCCATGTATAGATTTGTGGAATTTATTGTGGTTCTTAAGCAGAGAAACAATACTTGGAAAAACCTTAAACAAATTACACTGAACAAGGATGATGACATAGGAGGCTCACATATTTAAAAAATGTAGCGGTGTAATTCCATTACAATACCGCTTGCTTGCGAGTTCACCTGTGTATAATCTATGCATGCCTTCTTCTTTTGTTCTGCTTCCTTGAGCCCCAACTCATGCATTCTTAAGGTGACCCTGCCATGTCATCATCCTTGTTCATTCCAATTCTTTCTAAATTTTGAAAATATTCTTATTCTTCATCCCAATTATCATATATTCTGAAACTCTGTCCTCAGTATAACTAATTTATAGTTGTTCAAATGTAAAAATCTGAAAATCATCCGGAGGTCTCCTTTAAGGGTTTGTTGATGGTTTTTTTTTCTAACTCTCCATCACTCTCAGTTTGATTGCCCTGCATAATTAAAGGCTTGTGTCGATGCTGCCATTCCTGCGGACCGAAATTTTCCATAGAAGTAGCCAGCTCAAGGTCTGGCGACTGGCAGTGTATCACCGGTGATCGAGGCCTTGTACAATGAGAGATGAATGGACAGAGTAATATCATTCCACATGCAGTATTACACAGGTTGTCAATATACCGCAGCATGCGCAGCCCAATGTCAGGCTTGATATGACGTTGGCGTGATACTCGTGCAAGGTCGTACGGAGGGGAGGGGGTGCAATCATTTCATTAATATTGTTTACAAGTGTTCCACATAGTGTCACAATAAAGAGCGTTATTCCAGTAGATTTTGTTTGGTTTTGGTTTTGGTTTTATTTCTGCATTTTTCATCATTTTGATTCGAAGTAATTTTTTTTTTTTACATTTTCAATACAAAATAACATCATCAATAACGTTTTCAGCATTGCGAACAAAGGAAGATACAGTACATACCTAACATACAAGTTAATTATCAGCGATGATGATAAACGACGCCATTTAATAGGGAATGTTTATAAGGTGAAAAATGCATCAGACCACATATCATAAGCGTGTGCTTGAAATGATAGTGGCCTGAGGAAGTGGTAGCGGGAAAAAAAAACGAAAAAGAGTAGGAGCGTTAAGTCTGATATTGTGCTAGGTGCATCATGCTAAGTGCAGAAGGGCATGGACCTCAAAATAATGGACAACTGCGAATATAAAGGATTCAGAAATTAGGTGCATTAAAACTATAATGCAAATGAGACACTTGAAACAAGTTCCGATGTCAGACACAGTTTCAATTCAATTGGTATATCTAGACCATAAATATTTTTTGATGGTTGCTTTGAAGGAATAGAGTGCTGTTCGTGATTTAAGTGTGACTGGTTATGAGTTCCATTCGTCAGGACTATGATGTCTAATTGATTTATGCGCTAACAAAGATCTAGGATTATTGAGATGAAAGTCGGATGAGTGGCGTGTGGGGTAAGAATGGATATCAGTATTGTAGGCAAAGAATGATTCAAATGAAGATGGAAGTAGGTGTGTGACATGCTTAAACATAAAAATTGCTGTTTGGAATGTGTGGATATCCTCGACTTTGAGTGCTTTCTTGTCTTTGAAAATGGGAGTGGTATGATCAAAATAGATTGAATGGGAGCATATTCTCAATACTGTCAATCTGTATACAGCTGTTTCAAAGTCAGAATACTATCAGTTTACTACACAAGATGAATCATTTAGCAAATCGCACAGGAATAATTTCTCTCAAACATTTGTACAGTACTGAGTCTTTGCTGAAATTTTACTTCGGCTTGTGCATAAATTGTACACATTGCATAGAATAAAATTCAATACGTTATCAAAGAAAAGTGCCGCCAGGCGGATATTGTTCTCTTTATAGAAGCAACTTGACACGGTCGACACTCCTTCGGTCCACACCAGGGCCTTGCAAACATCCGCAACTACAACTGCAATATTGTGTTACAAGGTTTGGGAATGAGGTTTGGGCATATCATATTCAATTGTTTCTTTCTCTGCCCCATTTAGAATTGCAGCACACAAGACTGTGGTGAGAACTTTTTCCTAAGAACTACAAACTTGTCATTCTTCCTTGACAATAATTTTATAAATATTAAAGATGTTTTGTGGGACAAAACTACTGGTTTTTGGAAGGGGATTTGTGAGCATTATAATGAGTGCTCTTCGAAGTGAGAGACAGAACAGTATAAGGTCTTAAAATAAGAACATGAAGTCTCTTTATATGACCATGTTTGATAGAAAAGTAGTAAAGTTCATGTGTATGCACTTGATAAAAAACATCAGAAGCCCACACACATTAAAGCCCTTCAATGTTCTGAAGGAAACTTTGGCAAATTTACTTTGGTTTGAATGTCCTGTTTTTATTTCAAATAGACACAAATCTCAAAGTTCAAGTGAGCCAAACTTTGAATCCCCTTTTTGTCAAGTAATAAAGTCACAGGTTTGTTGTTGTTGTTTTTTTGAAATAACAAGAGCATATGAACCAAAATACATTGTAAGTGAAAAGATTGTGGGATACAAGATGGAAACTATGTATCAGCTGTGAGGAATTCAAAGACTTTGCAGTCAGCTACAACCAAGACTTTTAAAGTGAAAAACATGATATGATTATCTTGAATTCTTTTCAGTGGTCATGCTGATTCTGTTGCTGTTGCTAAAGCCGGTCGTACGTCATTAGTCACTTGTCACTAGTCACTAGGTGACATATCGTACGATTACCAGTCATATTTTCTTAGGGAGTCTTTAAGGAGTTCTGAAGTCCGAAGTTCAGTCTGGTCATCCCTTGGGACTTCTTGATAGCTGAATGTTAGATTGGGAGCACTGAATAAACACATGATGACCTTAACATGCTGGTTGGTAAATTGATTCAGGTGCAGGTGGTATCCATGCACCGTGTGTGTGCCGTATGCCAGGTATCAAAGTTTTTGATAGAATATATCAAACTCAGCATCTCCCACCAATTGACTGACGTTGATGTTATCTGTATGTCATCTGGGAGATAGAGACAACAATTAGCGCTGAATACTTCATGGTAATTGGGGGTCTTGTTGCCGAGGAAAAGTCTTTGGTTGTGCATGTTACTCATTTAAAATGTAAAGCAAGAAATGTTTATGGCATGAAATTTTCTCGAATTGGAGCCGACAGCTTTATTGCGGCATGACGTTTTTGTGAATTGCCACAGGCATTCAATGCATATAATAGACAAGAACTTCCACATGTATGTGTTTTTTTGCAGTTTTGAATATTACAGGGAGTACATTGTACGAGAAAGAGGCCACACAGTAAATTAATTTTTTATTTTATTTTATTTTTTTTATAACCCATCCTTGGTCTCATGTTCATTTGAGTGCAAGAATTAATTCATGCTATGCCAGGCAAGCCTCAGACAAGCTTGGTGGTTATCAGACACAGAATAGACTCTTTCATAAGGGGTTGTGTAAACTTCATTGCGTTTGGTAAACTAGTCGGTTGTGAGCATCAGTGTGCCTGAAAGAGAATCAATACACAAATGACGCCACCAGTGTGATACAAAATGTATACATGTATTGTACCTGCAAAATGTGTGCAGTCTTTTGCTATCAGAGAAGGATGAAAATAGCCCAAAGCGACTGCTTCCTTGTTTGGGTCCCTATTCGCCGCCCGATTGCGATGAGAGGAGGGATCAGAAGAAATAGAAGACAAAAACAATGAACACAAAATGGCACCTGGCCACTAATGGAGAAGAAATCAATCAGAGTCCTGGATTTGGGAGCCAATTCCAGCTTTTTTTCTCTCTCATTCTCGTTCTCACAGACACATGTACAAACAAAAGCTCAACACTCAAACACACCCACGAATACACATATAGGCATATACACATACAAGTTCATAACCTAAGACTTTAGATAGTGGTCAGCTATAGGCTTGACATCCTGAATAAACCAAGCTCTTTTATGTAGTGTCTGGAGAAATGAGTCAAGGGGTGTGTATTTAGGTACTTTAAATACTTTTATTCAGTTGTCTGCAAAAATAGGTTTTTTTACCCCTATTTTTTATTTTTTTACATTTTAATTCTTTATTTTATTTTATTTTTATTTTTATTTCTTTATTTATTATTATTATTATTATTATTATTATTATTATTATTATTATTATTATTATTTTATTTTTTTTTTTTTTTATATTTTTATATATATATATATATTTTTTTTTTTGGGGGGGGGGGGAGATGTTCTTTTTGTAGGTTCCTGGGCAAGCTACAGTTGTAAACGATAGGAAAATTTGCATGGCCTATGCCTACTTGCCCAAACTCTTTGCACTTTGTGATCAAAATGGAAATTATTATTTTTTATTTAAAGATAGCAGTTAACAATATTTAGGTATTTAGATAAACAGAAGACTCTCTCTATACTCAGTTACATGTGTAGCAAACTGCTAGAGAATTTTGTTTCTCAAAGTTAAAAGTGGCAGTGCAAAGATCCTAACATATCTCTTCCCTTGTAAGTCAAACTTCAGAATACATTGTACAAGTAGAACACTCATTCAAGTGGAATATGAATTCGGAGGTCTACCCTTTAATGCACACCAGTGACAGTCAAGTTCTCTGCGTGTATGCCTTCTGCATGTGGCGTGTTTCAACAGCTTTACCTCAAAAACACAGCAGAGATTTTGTGTTGATATTGTTGTACATAATGCAATATTGGCTTTGCCAGGTCATACTTGTGAGGACTGTCTTGGCTGGGAATACTGTAAACAGAGAGAGCAAGTGACAGGAAGAAAAAGAAAAGAGGGAGAGAAAGAGAGGGAGAAAGTGAGGGAGAGAGAGTATTGAACGGGGGAAAGATAATATGGGGATGACAATCATTATGATAAACAGTAATAGTACATAATGTAGTTGTAGCAGTAGTGGTAGTGGCAGCGATAATGATGATAAGAGTATTGTTATGATAGTAATAATGATGATAATAATGAAGATGATAATATTGATGAAAATGATAATAATGATGCTAATAATGGTAATTATAACAATACCAATACCAATAATGTTGATGGTAATAAAATGATATGGTAATACTCAAAACTGATCATGATAATCGTCTCAGTTACCCAGGGTAGCATCTCTAGTACTAGCAGTACTCTTCCTTCTCATTCTATCTTTAGCATTGCCAGATTTCCATATGTACACCTTTGCCACCTTTGCCCAGGCATGTGTCAAGAGGGACAAAGTGAATAAAACATCATTGCTAAGAATGTACCATAGGATATATTATACTGCAAAAATTGAACCTGAATTTCCTGTGTAGAGGTCCAGTGCTGTACCCACTCTGCCAGTGTACCCAGAGGGTAAGAAGGAAGGGGGGGGGGGGGGGGGGAGGGGATAGAGAGAGAAAAGGCTAGACTTCTTCTGATGACTGGTCTGAAGATAAAGCTAGGAAATATTCTGCGTATCACAATGAAAAAGTTGTGTTATCATTTACAATGGATTGTGTGAATCATATTGATGCCTTTTGCTCATAGGTATTTGTATTCCTATCTGTATGAAATTTATCAATTTGATATTTATCCACACTTCTGATGGATATTCAGGAAATCAAACTCATGATCTTTGATAGTACTTTGTATGTTAATATTTGTAAATCATTAATAGCGGCAAAGAGTCATGTTGAAATATTCTCACTGTAGTCATTTGCATTCAAACAATTTGTCCTTTTCAGTGGTAGCCCACATGTAAATATTGAGAAACTTGCCCTTTGAAATTCAAAATGCTGTTCATAGCCCTCCCCCCCCCCCCCATGTCTCATCAACCAACCAAATCATGAGTGAATGGCAGAGAACAGTGAATGTAACCATGAGTGTATTTCTACCATATCATGCTTTTCTTTGTGTTAGGCCATCAAAAGCTCAGAATCGTACACGTGATGCTTCAGTCGCACCTTTACCGTTCAACCTTGAGTATTTCTGATTCCATGCGTCTTAACACTCGGAATGCATGTATCTTATCAGTAAATGAGGTGGAGATAGTCGGTCCAGCATATGAACAGATGTAGATAATGAAGTAAATAATAATCCCCCATGCCCCCCCCCCCCCCCCCCCCCCGAATTAAATGTATGTATCTTGAGTGGTGGTGTCGAGACAAACTTAATGGAATTATGTGCCCTTTGGTTGAGATGGCATTTTTTTTTTTTTTTTTTTTTTATGGATCCATTTTTGGCGGGTGGGGAGTCGTGTCGGGCATGACGAAAGAGACTGCAAACAGATGGAGCGCTGTATTAATATTTGAATGCTTCGCCGAGCAAAAAATAAAAAGAGAGAAAAAATGAATGGCAAGAGCTGCTTCGTGTAGAAGGGGAAAGCCTCGGTTTGATGGACCAGCTTGGCTACGCCCTGTGGACGCTCAGTCTCATCTCATGGTTGGCAACGGACTATGGAATTCTTCATCTACGGTGCGAATTTCTGCGGATGAAGTCGAGTGTTTTGGGTGTGTGTAGTCAAAAGGTCGCACACATAATCTATTGACTCTTCAGACATTTAGGTGTTTCATTAACTGCCTGATCACACTGGAAGGTTTTTCCCAGTGTTGTGTTTGGGATAAGATTACATCAAAAGGAGCTCTCTTTGTCTTTAGTGGCTGTTCAAAGATGGGAATCTACATATTGTATCTCGGGATGTTACTCATGCATGTAGATCATCTGCTTACACCATTTGGACTTTGGCTAGGAAACTCTCTGTTTTTTGATGATTTTTCATTGGACTGGAGCTGCCCTTTTCCTGGCTTTGGATTCTGAAGACTCGAATGCGAGAGCACAAGGACAGAAGATCTCCGTGCAAGTGCTGATCTGATTTGGACACTTGTGAAAATAACATTGATAAGCCAACAGTGGAATTTTTGATCAGCAGTAAAGGGAAACACACTTTCGTATAGTCAGTAGTGACTTTGGTCAATGCCATAAAACATGTACTTGAAGTGAGAAATTATGTTAGTTGACTAATACTGAGTCTGAGACTACATATATTTCCTAGAGAAAGAAGTAGAAATTGAAAGAGATTCTATTCCATAGAGGAAGTAGTCAAATTTCTATTGCCTCTAACAGTTGGCTCTGGCTTGATGCAATTAAACATTGTTTCATAGAGTTCTCTGCACGTTGCTAATGGCCGTTACGCCGTATCCGCATTTGTTGGTCAGAGAATTAGTACATGTGCCAGCAATACTCTGATACAGTGAGATACATGTAGCCTTGAGTGGTTGGTTGTTCCATCGCATTATGCTATATCGCAAACTTGACAATGGACCAGTGTGTGTCGGTGTGACGAGCAGATGCCCGGCGTACCGTGACGTGTGACTGCGAGATGGTGGAACCCCAGTGGTCGTCCGGAGCTGCCAAATCATTCAGCAATGTGTCGGTGATAGTGTTTTTTGAGAGCAAACACAGATATTTTTTTTTCACTCTTTGCAAATGCGGCTTGGAAATACACACCACTGCACGTCGTCCATATGTACATATGTACGAGTATGAAATCTGACACACAGTTGTTGTGATTCATGGGGGACGAACATGGATACTCTATGTTGCATGCCAGGATTACTATCCGGATTCTATGGGATTATCACTGTTTCAACTAGGGAATGCAAGTACTTGTCGCTGGATGCATACCAACAGGTTGTGAATTTGATTTGATGTGTGTTATAGCACCTTGATGTCTCATTTAATCTGTGCCTTTTCCTGGAGGAGTGTTTGTACTGCCTTGAACCCTTTCACTCACACTGTATACAGTCTCACAAACTCATTTAATGTGAATGCCTGTGTGTAATTTTTTCTAAAAGGATATTTAAAATGTGTTGGAAATCTAAAGCTGAAAAAGCGATATTTTGCATGATTTTAGTCTTTCTTTACTGAAATCATTCACTCTTGTGTGTTCAGCTGTAAATCATTCAAAAGGAAACCTCTGATGTGAGAACTCAGATGATAAACCCCAGTGCCTTGGATTCAAATAGGAGTGTATGTGACTTCTTGAAAAATCTTTTCCTTATTGTTGACGGTTCCTTTTCCTGGTTCCTATTTTGTTATGGGACACGGATGCATTAGAAGTTGTGCTATAAGGCAGGATTCTGATTAAGACTTTGCTTAAAAAGTTCTGTGGAGATTGTCCCATTTCGAGTTTAGTGAGTAAACTGACACAGGAGAATTCATAGTTCATGAATGATCGTTTTGCATTTACTGTCGGCCATATAGCGCGTGGTTAATCACAAAGGAAATATTGGACTCCAGATTTGGACCGGTGGGTGACTACTTGTATCCAGTGTCTTTTATTTTGAAACGTACGCATGAAACCGGGGATTGCGATCGTAGCGAGCGTAAAGAAGCCTCGATCGAGGCAGTCCGTCCTCTTTGGAGACTGTAAAAACATAAAGTGCCTCACGCAGCAAGAACAATGTCCAATTTTCTCCTCTCGATGCTCTCATCATCCGAGAGGGAGGATGAGTAAAGAGGAGGAGGAAGAGAGGAAGAAGGAGGAAGGATATGAAGACCCCCTGGCATGGCTCTACGACGAGGAGGATCTCAGAGGTAAGCAGGTGTCGACACCCTGTTATGTAATATATGACCCTGCGAAAGTGATCTCCATCAATATGGTTGTGCTGATGTGCACGTACAGACCAACGACCCCCAGTATAACAAAGTCCTCAGGACAGGCAGTTTTCCTGAGTTTATATAATTATATTTTGTTATGATGGAATGGAATTTTGCACCACAGACTTTTGTAATTATGATGATAATTTTTGGAACATTAATTTTTACTTTGCTGTGAAGAAATTTTGTCATAACCCTCTTTGTGTAAAGGGAACACCCTGTACCCAGACCTCCCAACCATTCTGAATTTGAATTTTGACCATTCCTACAGTGTAGCTCTTGTTTCAATTGGAGTTTCCAATTTTTCTTGATAATATTACTACTCACTCCAATCGGAACTCTTCTTTCTTTCCTGTATCATCCCTATTTTTCAGTCAGAAAGGTTGGGAGATCTGGGGGGCATTTCATAAAGCATTTGTCAGATATTTTTTCTGACAAACTGTTATAAGCTGCTGAAGTCCTTGTGTCTGATTGGCTGAGAGCAAATTTGTCTGACAAGTTTGTCGGACAAAGCGCTTCATGAAATGCCCCCCTGATGTACCCCCAATTCATTAGATTAACTCTGTTTCTGAACATAGTGCGTATGTAAGTTAGTGGAACATTAAGTAGAAGTCATCCTATTGTGAGAAATACTGCAATTTCTCTGATAGCATCAACCTTCTCATCGCAAATTGTTGTGGAGAGCTTCACACAAAGTGAGGAAAATTGTACACATATCTGACGAGATATTTCTAGTGATGTTTTGAATAGCTTGTGGCATAGTTACCTTGCAACACTCATTGCAGTGTCCTAATTTTTCTAAAGTCTCAACTATTTTTTTTTCTACAGGCTATGCAAATGGCCTTTGTTAACTCATTTGAAGAATTCCTATGGGAAAAATTTCTTGCAGTCAGACTGTAGGTTTGATACTAGAGGGAAGTGTTTTGATAGTTAGTTTCATCCATCAAATTATGTCTTATTATCTTTACTGTTTCTCTTTTTGATTGATGGGACATTCATCTATTGTTTTGAAGTTAATTGACCTTGGTTAGGATGAAATTCATTCTAAGAGCAAGGCATTGATTACATAATCAGACAGGTCTAATACATCTCTTGGCCTTCCTAGGTTCCTGTGTGTAGGAGATGATTGCTTGACAGTTTTTTAGTGCCGTCTCAGATCACAGTTTTTGTTGTTTTTTGTGTCCTCGTCCTGTCTATCACCTTTTTATGCAAATTTCCTTTCAGGTGTCCCCTTGAAGGTTTCAGAGATGATATGTAGTATGTTTCTCATCTAGTCGGTATTTCAAAAAGAGCGAAAAGAAAAAAAATTGTTTTGTGAATCTATCCACACGAGAGCACATCATGCTGTAAAACCAGAAATTTTCGCATGTATGAAACTTTCACAAATTTTGCAAGGGGTCAAGATTTGCAATTTAAGTAAAATGCATGCGAAAGTAGATGTAATGCATTGAATGCCCTTGACAATTCGCGAAAGCTTGCTGCCACAAAAAAAAAAAAAGGCCTTCTGCTCGGATTTGGGAAGGCTTTATGCTGCTAAGTTTTTTTTTTTAAATTTTACAGTAAATTGCGCAGTACAGATCTTGCCAAATTTGCATATTTTGTGGCTGCACAATTCATCTTTTTTATCTATCAGTCATCAGATATTTGACACGTCATGCACATTTGATCGAGGAAAGGACACATTTTTATGGTCTAACAACCATAGTTAATGTTTCTGTACTCAAAACTTTTAACGTACCATTAAAATCTACAAGCATGAAACTACAAATGGAAATGATGTTATGTACGTGTATGCCACTCAGCATACTCTCTGTGCAATATGACTGGGATGTCTTTCAATGTGTCAGAAATATATATTGAAACTTTGTGTATGATGTATTATGAATAAATTCTGGGTGAATGGGGTATGGCTACATGTATGTATGAAGTCTCTCAATTCCTGAGAAAGGAAGAAATGTATTGTCTTACTTTCATTTTGGTTTAGTTCTATGTTTTATTTGACACAGCATATATTTTTTTTTTAAAAGGATCGAATGCTGTGTGCCACCACAATTTAAATACCTATGTACACACACACACACACATCTCTTGTGCATGGTATACCTTAATACCAACTATGAATTGAAAGTGATAAACAGTCACAATCTATTCACTTTCTGTAGTCACTTTAACCTTCTACTTGCACGAAAACAAATGCATAGGACAATATTTGCTTTCTGGGAACCGACGCAACAATGATTGGATGAGAAACTGAGTCAGAGGCAGACGCCAGCCGAATCCAAACAGGATGACAAGGACAGAGCAAACTAAATTTGTTGTTATTTTTGATAACAATATATGAAATTTTTGACTCTTTTTTTTTGTCTTTGTGATGATGATGAAAGGGTAAAACTGCTCGAAGATGAGTGACAATCAAACTGCTGTAGGATTCTTCATGTCAACACTTCATGTTTTATGTTTTCATTCATGACACTCTGCATTCATAGCAAAACATTGATCTGCTTACCAAACTCGTGAAGGGGAAATTATTGTTGACAAATGACTAATACATTGTACATCTGTAGCTGATTCATCTCTTTGGAATGTTGGCATGGTATAAACCTCATTTATTTAGATTTGTTTATGAAAATTTTCTGTGGTACATTAACACCAGAGGAACAATAGATTGGATATTGAGCTGCTGTTGTTTATTTTCCTTATGATAAGAATGCCAATATATGTCTCTCTCTCTCTCTCTCTGCTTATCTATTTCTCTCTTTAACGCATAATTACTATAAGTAATTTCATTAGTATTAAGTTGATATAATACTTCATATTTTCTCCTGTAAAAGGTTTAAATTCCTCATTCTTGGACAAGTTATATTATGAGTAATAGCAGTAAGGCTATATCTACAAATGTCATGTACGGTGTAGAGGTGTTTTATGCCCTTCTGATATTGAATTGTTCTACAACAACTTTATATACAGACCTTTAATACTGAAGGTGCTTAAAAACTGACTTGTTTGATGGCAAAAATGTCATCAGGTTTCAGTCCCTGATCAAGATGAGTGCAAATTACTCATTCAGAAAAGTTAATGAATGCACACTCTAAGGACTAACCTTTCTAGAATGCAGATGGCATTGTTATGAAGAGCACGTGAAATATGAATGAATACCAGGTACACAAAACCTGTAACCATAGACAAACAACTCCAGCAGTAAAATTGAAATTATATGAGAAAGATGCAATGTATGTGATCATGTGAAGTTATTTTCTTTAGTTAGTTCCTGATTTTCTTGAAAAGATACAAATATATAAATTGCCTCAGATATGGCAATATAATACAAATACTGTTATTGATCCTAAAAAGATAAAAGAGCATACAATATTCTGTTGCTTTTGTAGTAGCACCAGTATCGACCTATTTATAATTTGATCCGGTAAACATTGTATGCCGCATATATCTATATGCAAATGCATGAAGTGGTGTCCACAACACAGAGCACTGTTTTGTCCAAGGCATCTCACTACACTTCGGACCGGCATAACACCAACATACGCAGAGACACACCCAAACGTACCAATTGTGTATTCGCGATGTATGCATTTCTGTCCCCATTATTTTGTGTGTGGAACAGTCACACCGCTTTGTTATCACTTGCATTGTAAAGGCATCAGTGTTGTTGTTTTAACCAGTGCTTGATAATATACAGAAACAACAATAAAGAAACATGTGTATCTTTTTTTTGGGGGGGGGGGAGCAAGGGAACTGACAATGATTATTGGTCAATACACACCAAGTGAGACAGTTAAAGAAAAGTATGAGAGGAAGATGTGTTACTGCAGTCTGAGTATCACGGTCAAGTAGACTCAAACCGCACAAGATCATTAGACATGTAAATGGTCAGATTTTTTTTTTTTTGTAACACATCCAATGGATATCAATATCTACTGATATTGCATGTTTTCACCATTGATATTGAAGGTTTTCGCCTCAAGGCATTTTTTTTTAAAATGACACATTGTTCATATCCTGTACACATGGACAGCAATCACCCAGTTATCTATAGGGCTTGTCATTAGCTACCAATTTAAAACACTGTTTGGTTCTTCAGTTCATGATTAAAGGACTTTTTTTTCGAGATTCATTCATGAAGACAATATCAGGCAGTCCATAACCTTACTTTACATGATGACAATTTCCTTGTTTCCGAAGTGTAAGTTTATTCTTTGCTGTTCAAAGGAAAATAATGCATGGCACAGCTTCGAGACTTGATTGCATCTACAAGGACACTGAAAAACATGTCCTAACGATGTCACATTACAAGCAAGTACAGTGTGTGATGTGTGTGATCGGTTCTCAGCAAAACTGATGGGTGATTCCCTCCCTCCTCACTGCCATCGATGTAGGGCGGTGGTTTCCATGGAGATGAGATAGATCTCATGCGTGACACCAGCAGTGGGTTGATTGGTGGATAAATTGTGCGATACTCAGCCTTACAAATAACTTATAATGGATGAGTACTGAGATGGGAAGTCACTGAATTCAGGTTACCTTTTCCATGCATTCTGTCACATAATGATAAACTATATTTTTCTTTTCAGATATTTATTGATTAATTAATGTTTGTACCCTACTCTGTTTATGTCAGGAGAGAATGAGTGTCTGATCCAATACAATTGACCATGGTGTATTGGTATTATGTTCATGAAGATAGCCAAGGTATTTGAAGTACCTGTATTATGCTTGGAAGAAAAAAAGTACATGATTTGGTTTTGACAGGCAGGAAACATGATTTTGGCAACAAGTATCACTATCATGTAGGCGGGCAGCACTAACGTAGGGGTAGGAGGATTTGGGTGATTTTTGGGACCACCTATAGTGATAGAGTCATTGTCATGTTAAGTCTGCATAGCAAATGAGTCACATAAGCCGAGTCTGATCCCCCTTTGATAGTTGATGCTAGAATGAAGTTTATCGTCAATATTGTTGTAGGGTATAACAAGTAAAAAGTTACAGTTACAGCTGTCTGAACTTGCAAGTAAACCTGTTCAATATCTATAAAAAGAATTGCCGTGTGAAGAAAGAACTATGTATGAACGGTCAATAGTTCTGTAGTCCATTAATATCTTTTTATTTTAAATTATTAGATCTATTCTTGTTTGGCATCATATTTTCACAATCACTGATGATGAATGTGATTGCTATTAACTTGTTTGGTCCTTTGTTTCTTAGAACATTCACTTTCCCAGCGTGATGGAGCGTTTTATTATGCCATTATAGGTTTTATCACATTTATGTTTAGAGATGTAGATTAGCTCTTGAAACATGTGTTTGTGGATAGTAAGTTTGTGCCACTTTTCCCAGGAGATCTTACAAATTCTTCAAGTTAGAAAACGAAATTACAGTCCTCTAAATGTAACTACCAGTATGTACTTGTACATGTATTTGCACACATGTTTAATTCATTCAAATTTGGGTTTATTTGCATTATTGACTACTGCAGTGAAAAGTAACTTTGCTTTCTGCATGGAGAAACCAAAATATATGACCCGTAGTAGGTGAGTAAAAGAAATAAAGAGTCATGCAGTATCTTGACCGGTGTAGGCGCCAAGAACACGTTTTAAGCATGTTTTGAGATTATCGTAGGAAAAACAGCGACGTCATCACCAGACTGTTCTGACTGAAAAAAAAAAAGGAGGACCAGAGTCATGATCCTACTCGTCAATATCGTGTGTGCCGTTATTGTCACCGAAAGGGTTTATAGCATATAGACGAAAACTCATGATTGCCAACTTCCTATAATTAGCGCCAGGTCCTCCAAGTTTTCCACAAACTTTATCACTGACGTAAAAGAAAAGCACCTTGTGACTCTTAATAGACGTTGTATTCTTCTTCGAACCTAGATTTTCATCTTGTTAAAAACACTTGAAATATCACTTGCCAAACTGTGCATAATTTCACAGTTATTTTGAAAGACGTTACTGCGTGACGTACATGCAGATTAAAGGTGCTGGCGTGAACAGAATCCCAACAATATGATTCTCAGTCAAATTAGACATACAACATTTGTATTACTCATTCATCTGTATGTGAAAATTAGTGGTATACCTGCATCCCACATGTATGAGTAATTGAATATGGAAGTTATTTTTTTCATAAACACATTGCTAGTCAACAAGATAAAGATTATACTTCAATTTTTATTGTTAATTGCTACATTGCAAACTCTAGCCAATGTGTCTAGAAATTAGTTTTAATACTAGAACTCCACTAGGACTCTTCAATACATAGTAAATTAAAACTAATTATATGTGCAGAGTGTGATTAGATTTTGAATTAATGTGTAAAGTGAGACTCAGAGCAGTGAAAGTTTCAATACAACTTTACAAAACTGGCTAAGTTTCAGCATTGCATGAATATAAGGATAGGCTGTTTAGCAACATATAAAAACCCTGTGCTGAGTTCTGATGCTGTTTACCTGCTTGCATGAACTGGACTGGAAAATTAACTAATTTGGAGTTGATTAGCCAATATCCCCCCTCCAGCAAAGTAATGAATATTTTGCGACCCGCGCATTAGGCAACTCCTGTTTCTCTCATTAGGACGGAGTATTCCGTGAGTGTCGTCACGTAATCACGAGGTTCATTATCGGACCCATGTGAAGTGCAAAAAGTTGGCCCCCCACCCCTTCCCCTCTTTACTTAAACACCAGCCAACTAGCATATAGTCGACGAATGCATGATTCATTGTACGCAGCATATGCCTCACGCATTGTGTGTGTGTGTGTGTGTGTGTCTGTGTGTGGTTTGGTGGGAGAGGCTGCCATGCGCTGCCAGCATTTCGGTTGAAGGCGGCGTGAGACGCAGACGCACAGAGCGTCGTCTCTGCCAGCTCCTTCCTTGGATGTGTGCGATTAGGAGGAATTATCTCCAGAAGATTACAAATCGCTGTATACTTTTGTGAACTTGCATCTGTGTGGAATTTGATTGCAGCTTTGGGGTTGTAGCTCATTTTAGTGCCTTTTGAGTGATGGCATTAGCGAAGATTTAACCCCACAGAAGGACGACAGATAATTCCTCAAAACATATTTTCAAAAAATCTGCTCTTCTGAAGAGTGATGCCATATATGAACCAAGGAGACAAGTCTATCCATCGTTACCATTGTTAGCTTCTCAGAAATGTTATCATCGAAGGCACTATTCCTACGAAGTTGTCCTACAGAAGACACCGAAGTGGATTTTTCTGTGTTTCTGTGATGTTGACTTCAATGTTTCTCAGAAAGGGGTAATGTAAACAATAGGAGGGAAGCGCACGTGCAGTCAGTGCTCACACTCGTCAAATCGAACATTGGATCAAATAGCAGATTCTCTGCTTTGAGTCCACAATCTTTTATGACTTGCCCTCCGATTTTTAGTCCTGTTTACATTTCATGCAGACCTCTGTTAAACTTGTGTGTGAATGACCCGACCTGATCGGATGATAGTGGCACCCTGGATCCCCCATCCTTATTTTTTTTCTCATATTTTCCCCTTCTAATGTTTCAAAGGTGGCATGACAAGATGAATGTCACATCATTTTCCGCAGTATTTAAAGTTCTTTGTTAAAGTGTGTGCTGCACTAAAAGGAGCGCCAGAGGGGGTACATTGGTGACGTGCAAGTAAACAATCTGGTGGAGGCTACGCTGTCTACGTGACCATATCTGAGACTGGAAATTGCGGGATTTGTTTAGAGCCCCTGTCAAAAGTCCAGGATATCCCAAATACTGATTGGATCTCGCATGGACTTGGAACCGAATTGTTGATATTTTTTTCTGAGGAGAGTGCTTCCACGGTTGCATGATACAAGTAGGAACCCGTCCCTGCAGGAAGCTGTACAACCCATACAGCATCCTCAAGTTTTCTGTCATCTTCAAGTTCTCGTCACCCAACGGAAGCGAACTTCTTTGCGATCATCCTGTCTCGCATGGTCTGGGTTTTCGCTCCTCTTGCTTTTGAAACGGCGGGCGGACTTTAAACTCCTTCAGCTGCTCTGTGTAGAGAAATGAAATCTCCCGGTACTCAAACAGTATAGCTCCATACAGTTTGCTTTGCTCCTTTCCTCTTGCAACTTGAGAGTGTGTGCAGAGATACCTGGATAAATGTGAGTCTGTTTTTTACTTGAATTGTCATCACTTCAGATTTGATCATGCATCCAGTGTTTTGTTGAGCTGAAAACTTCACCCAGCACATCTCAATCAGAGTGCCGCAAAGAACGTGACATTCGATTTTTGTTGGCCTCATCGTAAAGAAAGTGTTGAGCAGAAGTTGACGTATACGAATGATTAACTCTTTCATCACCGTTTTGCTCAATTTCAAGGGCAGTTTGGTATATCGGCCGGTCCGCAGAGAGTTAAATTGCAGGTTGCTTCATGGGTGATGGTGCCTCTGTACACACACTGAAGTTTGAACCTTTCACCTCGGCGTGACTCTGCTCCGAGGATCACCTGATTGCATTCTGCTGTTGCTAGGAGAGGATTCCTCTGCCTGGCGAATAGAATCTTTGAAGATGGGGCGACGTCGATCAAAGAAGGAGAGTGATTTCCAGCGAACTCTTGTGCCTACAAGAAGAGCGTCCATAGGTAGAATTTCTCTCAATTTCTGTATCTGCTCTGCCACTTGACTGATTAATACTGTGAAAGTGGAAATTTTCGCCGTGTTGAAATTTTCGCGCATTTCGCGCAACCAGAAACCAGCGTGAAAATAGAAGCACGCGAATATTTTTGCTTGCCGTATGTTCCTGTACTTGGTGTCTAGATTCCGCGGAATTAAAAACACACGAAACTCTTCTCACCCGGCCAAGCGCGAAAAATTAGTCGCGCGAAAATATCCACTTTTACAGTATGTGTATAATGTTTGTGGCTTGTTGTACCAAGGATTTACTACAGACCTGGGCCCTGTTGCATAAAAGTTATGATCAAACGCAAGTCAAGAAAATCATGCGCAACTTGATTTTCAACCAATCAGAATGGAGCATTTGGGACTTACGTTTGATCTTCGTGACTTGCGTTTGATCGTAACTTTTATGCAACGTGGCCCTGATCTGGAAGTAAACTCCGCGGTTGTATGATGGTAGATTGTATGTCGCAGATTTGTCAGTCAGTCTCACGCTGGAGACATGTTGAACATGAGCATGCGTATACACATGAAAACAATCCCAGTGACTCTTTAGGGTATCTTTATTGAGTGGAAGGAGGATTTGTTTCATGGAAAGTCAGTACCATTGTTGTATTTGGCTATAACATGGAGAGGGAACAATATGATTGAAGGGTGCATGCTTTTGGGAGTTTTATTTTACTATTATATATTTTGTTGTTGAGTCAACCATTTCTGTCTGGATGTTACAGCTGCTTTAAACGCTGATGCGTATTGCATACATGTACTATACTTATCATCATTAAGTGAATTTGCTATTAAGTATTGGATTAGGTTAATGAAATTACTATCTCAAGAAGCAACCCTCATTTCATAGGGCAAAGCTTCTGGCAGTTAATCAGCCATGTGTTATGTTGTTGCCAAAAATATCATTTCTGAGATAAATATGGCCATAACATCTGTTGTGTATTCATGGCCTTTTGTCAGATGTATGGGTACATTTACTACGTGATGTGTCATTACAGTGATATATTTCCTGCTTGCCCAAATGGACATTGGGGCGAGGACCCCATGCGTTTGATAGCTGGCAGGTACCCAATCATGTATACCTGGGTAGCGAGTTGCAGGTGCCCCGGGTAACTTTGTGATTGTAGCTATGGTATTTCGGTGAATGTGTTCTTTTGACTGCCTGATTGATTTTTTTTAAAGTATTAACTGAGCATTCAGCCAGAGTGTTATATGTTTTTATGTATATAGTGACAGTATGATATGATTGTATGCATCTGATTGTTGAGAATGAATTTTCATGGAGTTTGTGAGTGTTGAACGCACATGTACATTCACACAAGCGATGTGTGCTTTGTAAAAGTTTTTCTTTTTTGTAAAACAAAATTACAAAGGTTCCTTCTTTGGGTCGAAGTTACTGTGTATTCTTTTGCAAATTGTTAATAATTGTTTTAAAGTCAAGGAGCAACAAAATCAACAACACAAGTCTCTGTTTCCTAAAGAGAAAAAGATACACATATTGCTTTCAAATGTCTGCAGTGTTGATATAATTCTTTTTAATAGTGTAATCATCATTTGGGGCTGCAAAATCATGCTTTTTGCAGTGCTTGCTCAATTATTCAGTAATCAATTACATTTCAGGTACCCTGATATTTTAACAATTTCCTCCTCTGCATCAATCTGTTTTCTCAAACTTCATTTACTGATTGAAGTTTGAACACCGCTCAGCAAGGAAGGTTGCCAAGGAAAATACTGCTGTCCGTTAAGATCATGCTGGTGTAATCAAGTCAGAGGCCCATCATTATCCTTTTGCTTACATTCTTTTTATAAAATGGAGCCACACCAGCTATCCAGAGCCCAGAAGTTGTAAATGTGTTTGGAATGATCATCGTTACCAAGCATTCTACTCTGTTTTCAGTGATGGTATATAGTAATCATGGTACAAATTCTTATTGTTGGCCCACACATGCGTATCACCCTTCCGACCGCTGTCAACAACACACTTTTATGAAGCATTTTTTATTTGTTATTAATGTTTGACTTCCTTGGAGTGTTTACAATTATTATATTGCCTCTGCTTATCTCACTTTAGGAGAGAAATTATCATAAAGAACTTGGCATTGAATCAACTGCTTCAGTTTTATCAGACGATATCAGAGATAAATGCACAGTGCATTAATGAGACGAAATAGTTGGCAATGGTGGGCGGGGGGATTTTTTTTTTTTGTGGAGGATGATCTTCCTCAGACCATCTCTTTTTGAGAGGGAGTGTGGGGGTGGGGATGGGGTGTGGGGCTGGGGAGGGAGAATAGGAATCTTGTGGTTCTTTATTGTCTGATGTTGAATGTGTATGAAGAAATCTGCTTATTCTCAAATAATCTGCTATCTGCAGGCCATGGAAAAGTTGCCATGCCACCCATAGAGCAACTTTCACTCTTTATACCATAGCATGGCAGTTGCAGAAACCCCCTCTATAAGTACTGCCATCATTGCTATCATCATTACTATTTATCGTCATTGGCACCAAATCTACCACTGCCAATTCAGGCAATCTCAACCTGGTATAGGGGAAGCTGTGCACCCTCGTGGGACCAGATCATCAAAGTTTGCCCCTTGTCCACACTCCACACAAAGTTTCACTTTGTCCCCTTCCCCCTCCTTGAACTTCATGAGGTATATGATATAAAAGTTACTGCTCAAGAGCAATCAAGTCACTGATAATAACTCTTCTGAGATGGAAACAATCAATGTACTTTGCCCCCCATACCGTGGTGCTCGCGCAGCGAAACTCTTCAGAGTGAACATCAGTCAGGTGATAAGAAATCAGTACTTTTTTCACTGGCGCCAGCATACTTGCTTCAGTTGAGAGGAAACGAGCGCTGCGAGTGCATTTCCGTGAGGATATCCTCCTGTTTCTCATATCTGGAAGTGAGGTGTTACGTTGTTTTCTAACACTATTTGTTTCTACATGATGGGGATTCCAAAGTGGAGGTGCCATCGCAGTGTGCCTAGCCAGATAGCCTCCGGTCCTGCTCTTGGCTGTAGGTGCTGCGCCGTTTGCCCCGAAACACGGGCTTCGCGCTAGACCTATCGAGCCCAAGTCTGCAGTATTTGGCAAAATTGTGTTCACAGGTCTCCGTAGCTCTCTTA
The DNA here is from genome assembly GCF_040938485.1 of Diadema antillarum. NCBI lineage: Eukaryota > Metazoa > Echinodermata > Echinoidea > Diadematoida > Diadematidae > Diadema > Diadema antillarum. The sequence continues at coordinate 3,738,987 of NW_027271172.1, forward strand.
TAGGCCTATGGAGAACTATCAAAACTTTCAAACTGAACTCTTTTTGGATGTTGGACTTACACCGCTGTGTTGAAGGCATCTTGTTGGTTTGTTTTTCGCCCTTTGTTTTTTTCCTGAGAATCGTTGCTCTTCTTCCTTAAAGCAACTTTGGTCACATATTCAGACTTTCTTGCAAGAGAGCAAGACTTTGTTTCTTTACGAAAAAGGCTGTGTGTTGTGGTTACCGAGGATTAGTACCGTCATTCATTGGGAGAAGACACCTGCGCCTGACGCGAGACACCTCAACTAGACGATTAACACGTGTAGTTGGCACCATTATTGCTTTCTCAGTGGTGGAAGCTGCGCCGTGGAAGAGTTCAAGTGAACTTATCATCCCCTCGAGTCATCTGTGTTAATGCTTTTTTGTATTTACCGCATCAAGCGTCTTGCATCATCACCATCAGTCATCAGCATTTTTATCTTACAAGTCCCCATTTCCACAGAGACATTTGTGCGACCGCAGCCCCAACTGCATTCATGTGGACATTCGAGCCAAGTTTTGAATACGAAACTGACTCGATTTGTCTGAATCAGTACCAAGTCTCTGGGTCCCCACCCCAAATCCCTTCGCCAGCTTTGGATCTATTGCAGACGTCACCTGTTGCAACTTCTTGTGAGGACAGTCACCCCTGATCAACTACGATTGAACAAACTGTGACAGTTCTTCCCCATTGCTGTAAAATACCGATAAAAAAACAACTGCAATATATTCTACTGATCCATACTCATTTGCTGCAAAAAATTGAAAAACATCAACAACGAAAGAAGGCAAATGCCAAAATTTGTACATGTACTCAATCCTACCTTGACTCGAAACTGTTAGCATTTCCCTGTATAAATATTTTTCTATCTTTTGCAAAATCGATTGTCGTAAGGCACAAAGTTCTTAGATGGTCCGGGTAAACTTGCTTTTTTGTCACCATTTTTTTTTCAACAATGGACATTTCGCTCCAATCTCTCGAGATGAAGAACGACTGGGAGTTTATCAATACGTACCTTTACGACATTCTCGAAATCGGAGAATTGTCAGGTGAGTACAGAGATGGTAGAAGAGAGGAAGATGTAAAAATAAGAAGTCGGTATTAAAGGGATGGTATAGTTTTGGTTGAGGTGGAAATTCAGATTGTAACTCTTGCCAAGATGATTAGAAGCCGCTTTGAAATATCATAGAGCATACAATTCTAGAAGAATGCGAAGTTTATTTGATGAAAATCCGTTTTGAAATGGCTGAGATATCCAAAAACATAGTTAAACAAAGTAGTCCTAGTAAAAGATGGGTCCCAACTTTTATTAGGACCTCTTTGTTTTTTAATATTTCAGCCATTTCAATACCAATTTCCATCAAATAAACTTTGAATTCCTCTTAGAATTGTATGCTCGTTTATATTTCATACGTAGGAGATTTCTCATTATTTCACAACAAGTTGAAAAAAAGCTGAAGCTCCATCTCAAACAAAGCTATAAAATGTGAACTCACATGTTGGCCCATTACAGGCTTTTGATGTGCTTTGAGAAGTGTGAATAATTTGTTTTTGAAGACAGTGTATTATGAGATTCTTTAGCAATACACAGGGAACAAATTTCAAAGGTATGGCATTGCAGTTAAGAAGTAGACTCAGAATTCATCTGCAGCTGAAAGGAGAATATCGAAAAGGCCATACAAAAGTTCTTGTTGGGTAGGACTAGGCCAGCTCTTGAAGACTCAAAAATATATATCTCTGTTTTCCCTCACATGTTTTCATACAGTGTGTGTGTGACTGTCTGTTTTAAGTTGAAAGTGTTCTAGGACCTATAAATCAAATTGCATCGAGACTACCGGTAGATGGCTTGCCATCATGGTCTCGTTAAACTCTGATATAAATGGTCTTTAACTCTGAGACGATGTCTGTGCTTTGGTGACTGCTTTGAATGTTTCTTTTTCATTAGCGATTTCTGTAATGTACGCATTTTTATGCATAATGTGAGAACAAAAGCTTTTCCTCATAAAAACAGCTTAATATCCAACTGTGTCCTGCCAGACAAGTTGGACAAGATGCAGGTTGTATTAAGAGATTTAAAAAAGATACAAAGCAGGTATCAGAATTTTAAATTCCTGGCATCACCCAAAAGAAACATAGGTCTGTATTTATATTCGAATAAATTCCAAATTCCCTTAGTCAGGACAAAAGTGGTAAGCGCGCGGCAGTCGCATCATTCGCCCCACGAGAACGACAAAACGTGATCTGATGGGCGCATTGCAATCTCTCCTGATGGTTGTCCTTCGAAGGAATCACTTCGAGCAGGAGTGCACTTCAATCTTGGCAGTCTGTGAATAAATGTCTGAAAAAGATAAAAGCCTCAGATTTTTTTTTATCAGACATGTAATCCATCTTCTTATATCATTAAAATATGACTTGCCAAGTTTATGCTAAAACATGTGGCAAGCCACCGCTGATTCATGCCAGTTTAAAAAAAGAAAAGAAAAAAGAGAAATAAACAAAAGTGGCAAGAGCAAAACATATTTGTGGTATGTTTTGTAATGATTTCTGAAATATGGGAGGTCGACTTCTATGACTCGTGCCTTCCTGGTGCCCCGACTTCATCCCAACTGCTGAGAATAGAAGCCTTGCCGTCAGTCTCTTGCGCAATCTCTCCCAACCCTTCTTTCTAGTCTTCTTTCAACTATTAAAAGTATTAGTTATTTTTTCTTTAATATGATAAACAAACTGTGTGTGTTTGTGGGTGTGTGGGGTTGGACTGTGCATGTTTCTCTGTTGTGAAGCGCAGATTGCACAGATCAACCTGCACAACATGCACAAAAACCTCCACTTATAATCAAGTTTAGTATGAATAGATTCCATCAAATTTGAATGAGATACACATTCTTTTAAAATGTAACTACCTGCGTGATGATGATGACGATGATGATGATGATGATAATGATAATGATAATGATGATGATGATAGTAATAGTAATAATGAAAGTAATATTAATGCTGATTGCAATAGTAATGACAACGATAGCAGCAGACTGTAATTTCTTTCCTTTTTTTAGGGGAAGATATTTCTGTAAAAAGCATTGCAGTTGTTTTGCAGACCAATTGCAGTCAGTATTTTTGGGAGCTTGGAGTGTAAGGTTAGCATTTATTTGCTATTAAATGATTTTTATTATTCAATAAACGGTATTGTTTCCACAGAATCTGATATCTGATGAGGTACTATTATATGAAATGTAACAACATCTGGTTTGATTAGGTACATTGTAATACAAAGGCAAGGTATGTTCAGATTTTTTTTTTTTTGACAGTACACATAGAGCATTAGAAAGATCAGGTTTTTGTTGGTTAACAGTACTAGACCAGCAGTGTGCAACTCTATTCTCTTTCTGCCCATTGCACTTTCAGAATGTTTCCTTGTTAAATATGAAAATTGAAGGGTTTACTGAAGGCAATATTAAGTGATGTTTTTGTTGCTTGTCGGAGAAGTTCAAATTAATGTATCTCAAATATTATGTGTCGTGCAAGCCTGGCATGATAGTAAACTGATAAGCAATTCAATTTGGAAATTGTGTATAAAGAAACTATAGATCCTTTGTAGGTAGTATCCTCTTCTAGGTTATTCCAATGAGAAATTAATATTTTCTTCTGCGATGCAACTGTTACATCAAACATTTTAATTAAAATTGATGAGATATGATTCTTCAGGCAGAAATGATGAAAAAAAAATAATTGGCAGCATAGTGCATGGATTCTGTCAATCACTTTAATCAAGAGAGAATGCATTCACAACTGTGCAAATCTCAAAATCATTGAAAAAAGCTAACAAAACCAAACAAGGAAGAGGCTATTATATTCAAGGTTAAATGTCTCAGTGTGTGTTTAGTAGTGGTCATTTTTACTGCAGCAACAGGAAATTTGCACTGGCAAAGGATTGCTCATATTTCATGTTTATTTTCATATTAGTAAACAGCGCCTAGTGCGGCACAATATTTCCCTTTATCCTAGAGATGAAATTAGTTTCCTTTGTATACTGTCTTGTGGGAAATCCTTCCATTTCTTGTTGGGATGTAAACAGAATTCTGTAGGGTCCTCTTTTTTGTTGTTGTATGCTGGTTGTATATACGTGCCCTAACATGGAAACTTAAGAAAGGTCTGATGGGACATGCATGAAAGCAATGAAAGATGATACAGATTGTAATCAGGACCAACCTGTTTTATAGCATCATTAGAATTCATGACAATAATCTCTTTAGTGAATACAGTCTGACTGAAATCAATTAGGGATGGCAGTGAGACAGAGCAGATCCATCGGTCCGGTTCAAAAGGAAGCATCTCCCCCTTTACAGCACCGCGAGGATCGAGAGAAGAGAGTTGTAGACACTGATGAGAAATGATTGATGATTGCAATTACGGAAATGGAAAATACACGTTTGGCCTGAGGGTTCAAGCTGGGGGTAAAGCACGAACAATGCAAATGTTGTGATATTCGCACATGTCGTAGCTCATCTGTATTCTGTCTACGTGCAGTAAAAGAATACCTATCTACAATACCTTTCATTGTTGCCATTCACTTCCATTGTGCTAGTGTTCTGTACTATTCTTTTGGACAGGGCGTTTGTCGATCAAGAGCCTACAGGGCATGGGAAGCATTTAATGAAGTCAGTACGTGGAGCTACGTCTACCCACAGTAGATTTTGATTGTCTGTAGAGTGTTGCTCCACCTTGGCACACGTGTGAACGTGTCTTTCTTCCTCTCGAAATGTTTCCTGAACGATATTCAGAGTTCACGGGACAGTTTCGTCAGCATTATGTGATCAACAGGAAGTCAAATACGTAGGAGACAGGATTTCCAAAATGGGTTTTTTTTAAAAAATTGATCAGTATTTATTCAAGAGTGAGATGGTTAAGGAAGTTTTACATTTCGAAATGGTTTCAACATTGCAATCTAACTTGCACAATTTCAAAATAAGAGTGAAATTGTTATTAAGGAAGTTTTACATTTTGAAATGGTTTCAACATTGCAACGTAAATCACACAATTTCGAAATATCAATGGAAACATATGAAATAACAGCTTTACATAAAAACATTTATTCAAAGAAAAGCACAAAGATAGTGCCTTGATTTTAATGAGTTATTGCTTTTCAGTGGTAAATAAATTCTGTATTATAATGATCCAATAAGCCTCTTACAGTACATCATGTGTCTCTACATAAACATTTGTCCACACTCGTTAGAAATGCACATTAAAGTGCACAGGGTGTGGTGAGTGTAAGAATTTGACCCCTTTTATCATGAAATGAAAATTAGCTGACTGGCTTTGGTGGTAATTATGCCATCCTGTGTTACATCCAAATGGTAACTCAATTCTCCTCCGCTTTGACTCCCATATCATTCTACACCCTGACGTTGATTATGATATCCCAGTGCAAGTGCAAGGAAAAAAAATAATGTTGTGTTTGTATTCAATCACAATGACTGATCGGTGCTTTTGTTGTTATCCGATTAGCAAAAAGGCATTTCATGTGAGATATCAATGCTGGAACAGCTACTCGGCGTGGCTAGCTGCATGATTTATGATACTTGCTTTCGATATTGATACTTCTATATAGATTATTCAGTGGGAGTAGCAGAGGCGATCATGTTTTATACAAGCATTGCACCGTCAGCCTAAGTGGCAATATTCAGTCACTCTTAACCAAATTTTGTGTAATATCATGAAACGACGACAGCAACAGAATAATGATCTCAACAATGAATCTCGTCAATGACAACGGCATCAACAAACTATTCTCATGCACAAATACACACAGACACACACACTCACACAAACAAGAACAACATGTATATATCTTATTGTAAATGGCTTTGAGCATTGTATCACCACTTACAGATAGATATGCTGCAGGTATGAACTACTGTATACACCATATATTTTGCGAGGTTTTGTTTGTGTGAATCTTGCAAGTCAGGTGCTGTTGGTGAGTTTAAAAACACATGAAAATATTAACTCTGATCGTGACATGAATATGACATGATCACACAAATTCTCTGTTCACTTCTGTACTCGTGAAATTGTCTTGAAATCCTGATTCGTGAAAAATTAGAATGCTAAATATTCAGCGTATAGAGTATTTCATAAATATACATTTTCATATAGTAGCTGCATAGGATTTTAAACCGCAGTTTCAATGGTTTTTTTTTTTTTTCAGTCACAAACTGAGAGGAACAAAATCTTAGAAAAGTACTTGAATGCCCTGACTCACAGGATTTTAAACTCTTTGATTTGTTCTTGCTTGTAATGGCAGAAGAAGAGTTCATTGTTTTTATGCAACAGTTTCTCTTCAATGAAGAGGTTTGTTTGAGGTGGTTTTGCTGTAGTTTTAACATTTACGTGTATCATATCTTGCCCTACTTTGTAGCTTATCAGATGTACTTCATAATGGTGAATTTCCACATTCTGATCTCTATCCAGTTCTTCTGTAAACTGAGAGTAGGTGAGATAAGGAAGGTGGAGACTAGTTTCTGAACTTTATTTTTTAGTGTTGTTGACCTAGGTGCTGAATTGAGCCAGAAATCCGTATGTGAGGATTTCGGTTCTTTCTTGCAGCCCTGTTCATTTCCTCTCAGTGCTTGTCAACTTGCCTTCATGCGTAGGGTTGCAAAACAGAAGTGGCAGCACTCGGAAAACGGCAGACAGCCCCCCCCCCCCCCCCACACCCTTCCCCCTCCCCCCAGCAGATGAGAATGCCATGTTCATGAATGAAGGAAGTAGCAATAAGCTTGTGGTGCCACAAAATTTGGTTCAATTTCATTGTAGCATAATTTCTCTGTAATGTATATTTCATTTCCCTTTTGAAAGTGAGCAAGAAAGAGACAGATAGATAGACAGATAGAGAGGGAAAGATTGTGAAAGAGAGAGGGAAAAAAGTATGATAAAGAGGGAAATGAAAAGAAAAGAGGAAGGTGTGGGCATTTGATTAAAGATGAACAATTTCTTGTGTTAATTTCTTCTTTTATTGTTCTTGAATGTAAAGACCATATTCTGTTAAACAACAGCTGACACTATTATTAGATATGAGTGAAGGTGCGATTGGTCGAAATGGTAGACCGTAGCAAAGAACAAAAATGTTAGCAAGTATGTGGGTTTTGCAATGAGTGTACAAAAGGTTGCATGAAACTGCAATGGCTTGATTTACGTGATAAAGCGTAGGTGGAAGTTGAGCAATAGTAACCTTGGATGTAAACCAGGGGGGCGTTTCATCAACGAGTTCGTCGGAGTTTTCACCGACAAATTTGCTATCAGCCAATCACACCAAGGATTTCATTAGCTTTTAACAGTTGTCAGTGTAAATCCTTGCGTCTGATTGGCTGATAGCAAATTTGTCGGTGAAAACTCCGACGAACTCGTTGATGAAACGCCCCCCAGACCTGAAACATATCTCAAACTGGATGAGTGTTGCAAACAGGGGTAGAAAATACCCAACCTTATACTGTAAACATCAATATTTTCGCGCGATTAATTTTTCGCGCTGAGCGGCTCGAAAACGTATTCGCGGGTTCTTAAATTCGCGCTCCGCAGCAGGTTACTTTACTGTAGTACACATTCACTGCTTTCATCCAAAGCCTCTGCTACATAGCTTGCTATGCCAGCGTACGACAAGCGACGTAGCGAGCGGCTCGACTGCGAGTACAAGCACTCAAATACGTAGTACAGCCGTGACTCTAGTACCGTAGTCACGGGGGACTGTAGCATCGATGCGTGCAGTGCACACATGCATGCTACAGTACACAGCAATCTAGGGTATCGTCTCTTCGCACAGTACTAGTAGCGTAAACATGCCTGTACATTGTACTACGCAGTATCATCGATGAAGCGCACACAATTCATCCCGTTCAAAATGTGCGTAGAAAATTGTGAAGATATATTCGCGCGGTTTTGAATTCGCGCTAGCCGAGCGTAGCGAGAAATCCGCGAAAATTAATGTATCGCGAAAATTTCCACGTTTACAGTAGTTTGCCAAGAAATGACGTCAAGAACAATGTGTGTGTTTGTCGCTATCCCTGTCTTTGTGTACACGAGTGAGCCAGGAGAACAGAAGAGAACATGAAAAATCTTGAAGTGCTGTTGATTCAATATTTTGAAATGAAATTGCCCAGGGACCTCCAAAGAAGGTTCCACAAAAATTGTTTGAAGAGTACACTTGGGGAGGGAAAAAAACCAAAATAATAGAGAGAGGGAGGAAGAAGACAAAAGAAAAGTTGTCATTTTTCGAGTGAACATTTGCCAGAGTTTGGTATTATGGAAATTGTCCAAAGCAATGCCTTGACCTGACTGCTTGTGGTATTTTGATTTTATACTTTTACCATCCAGTTTTGTATTCCTCCATATTCCCCCTTCTCTCCCCCCCCCCCCCAACTGTTGTATCAGCAGTGTTTTCAGATTTTAAAGGATGTTCCTAGCAATGGTCCATATGTTATTATTCTTCTGTTTTCTCTCCTTGCAGCGCTATGTGGGGACCGTGTGGTTCAAATGACCAGAACCTACAATGACATTGATGCAGTCACCAAGCTACTTGAGGAGGTCAGTACTTTCCTAATATAATTATTTTAAAGAAATTAATGTTTCATCTGTAATATTGCCAATAATCCATGACAAAGCTATTTTATATAAGGTGTTAAGACCATTATACCATTTTATTCAAATTCATTGGTGACATTATTTTCTCTGAGAACCTTATTCATGGGTGTTTTTATTCACCTGCTCCTGCTAAATGCAGTTCAGTACTTTGCATTCAATTTGAATAAATTGCTAAGTCAGGTAAGCCTCATTGCAAACTTTGGTTGTTGTTTTTTTGTCAGGAACAGCCCTTTGTCAGAAAGCTCTGCATGTAATTTAAATATTTTAGTATATCTTGTCCACATTGCATCAGCGTTAGATGAGCATGATGCTACTTTCAACATACTACAAAGTTTGAAGTAACTTTTAATAATCTTTCATGGTGTGTACATATGCTTTTAATTGTTCACTATGCAAGCAGCCACGGCACACTCATAATTTGCCGATTGAATGAGCACTTCATCATAGTGTCAAGCATTGTAACAGCTTAAGAGTATTTGAAGTGAAATGTTAAAGTCTGTCATTGGGAAAATGATGTTAAATTCAAAGGCTGTGATGAAAGCATTGAATGGAGTCAGTCCTTGTGTATACATGTACCATAGCTTTATGTACTTCTTGTTCTTGCTTTTCATTTGTTTTTGTTTTTATCTCTCCCCTCTCTGTTTTTCTTTATTGTCTGTTTTTATGTCAGTCTGTATGTCTGTATTATACATGTATCAGTCTGATTCTCTCCATGTCTTGTTATCCCTTGTTCATTTGTTTTGTCATCATTTCCTTGCCTGTTCCCATAACATGCTATTTCTTTGACTTGATGCGCTGTATAAGGCTGACAAAATATTTTTCCTTCTGTTTTCTCTCTTCCCTAAAATGCTTGATTTGCGAGAATAGAAGGAAAAGGACCTGGAGCTGGCAGCCAAGATTGGTCAGTCTCTTCTCCAGCAGAACAAACAGCTGGAGGCCCGCATCGAGCTGATTGAGGAGAATCTCACCGTCATCGGAGACCAGGTGAGCATCTCAAGTCTTTCCTCCTCCTCCTCATCCTCGTCTTCTTCTTCTTCCTCCTCCTCCTCCTTCTCCTCCTCCTCCTCCTCCTCCTTTTCCTCCTCCTCCTCCTTTTCCTCGTCCTCCTTCTCCTCCTCCTCCTCCTCCTCCTCCTCCTCCTCCTCCTCCTTTTCCTCCTCCTCCTCCTCCTCCTCCTCCTCCTCCTTCTCCTCCTCCTCCCCCTCCTCCTCCTTCTCCTCCTCCTCCTCCTCCTCCTCCTCCTCCTCCTCCTCCTTCTCCTCCTTCTTTTCCTCCTCCTCCTTCTCCTCCTCCTCCTCCTCCTCCTCCTCCTCCTCCTCCTCCTCCTCCTCCTTCTCCTCCTCCTCCCCCTCCTCCTCCTTCTCCTCCTCCTCCTCCTCCTTTTCCTCCCCCTCCTTCTCCTCCTCCTCCTTCTCTCTTTGTCTTAGTCTCTATTCCCCCCTCTCTCTCCTTTTTTCTTTCTGCCATGCCGGCTGACCACACCCCTCTCCTCCTTGGTTGCCATAGCAATGATGGTTTTCATGTTGTGTAGTGCCTCATCACCTTGCTGTGATGCTGGAAGCGCTTTACAATGTATCAACACTCTGGTCACTAAAACAAACCCTCACCTCCTGTTATTAAACACTAACTCCCCCTCCCACCTCCCTCCACTATTTTGCATACACATACTGAATCCATGGCTTTGATAACTCCAACAATGCTTTGTTTTACCCTCATAATAGATATCATAAATACTTGACAATGCACTCTTTGACTCTCCTCTTTAAAGGACAAGTTCACCTTCATAAACATAAGGATTGAGAAAATGCAACAATATTAGTAGAGCACATCAGTGAAAATTTGAGGAAAATTGGACAATCGATGCAAAAGTTATGAATTTTTTAAATTTTTGTGTTGGAACCGCTGGATGAGGAGACTACTACAGCTTGTGAGTCATATGCGTACAACAGTATAAAGAAAATGTAAAAGAAAATTCAACATATTTTCACTTTTTTCGCATAATAAAAGAGCACTTGACTTGCCTCTTTCTAAAGGCAGGGGGAATAATATTACCCATAACATTTGTCGGTAACGAGGCAGGGGAATGTGTACTTTTTTCAAAAGATGGAATTTTGTGAAATTCTCTTTATATTTTCCTTATATTGTTGTACGCATGTGACATCTAAGTTATTCATACACTGCAGTAGTCTTCTCATCCAGCGGGTACTGCACAAAAACTTCAAAATTTCATAACTTTTGAACGGATTGTCTGATTTTCCTCAAAATTTCAATGATGTGTTCTACTAATATTGCTACATTCTCTCAATCCTTATGTTTATGAAGGTGAACTTGTCCTTTAATATGAACCCATCTCTTTTTCTTGGAATGAGTGACTATTAACTTGATCATCACGGTGAACTCTTCTCTATTGGGAGCACCGAAAGTGCAAGGATACTATAATCTGTTTTTATAAGTGTGTAGCTGTAACCAGTCCAGGTTTCCTGTGTGTGTATAGAAAGTGAAACAGCTTTGTAAATAGAAGTGATATATTTATGCAGTCCTCATAAAAAGCCGACTCCATATTTCCTCCTATGTTTAGAATGCATGTAACAATGTCCGCTGGCTCATGGAGAACTTTCAGTTTGTGTTTATGGAAAAAGAAAGAAATAAACAAACAAAGCAACGGACAAACGATTCATACACTACGGACCGTACATACAATCCAACACACTGTCAAGTTTGTGAGGATTTATCTCTTTAATTTCAGTGCGTGCTCGTGTTTACAACTGCATGAGGTATACACACCACTACTGACAGTATTTTCATGGAACGGTGTTAAAGTTGGAAGTGAATAATGCTTTGTCGGCATAAATAGCCGTGGCTTGACAACCTATAATATAATATCTATAAATATTGCACACGCAACACACATCGGACAGCTGTTTCCGTTGCTCTTGTAGCACTTGGGACTCGCAAGTAATTTCAGATTTTGTGGTGAAGAGAGAAAGAACACTTCCGGTCACAAGATTAGTGATACTCTGTTTTCTCCCTTGTTCTGAACCCCCTGATAAGAATGCGTGCTTTAAATATATTACAAGCCATCTAGGATATACAACATGTAGGTCTATGCACAATTATGACCTGCATGTAATTGTAAATTTATCTATAAAATATTGGAAGGATATGAAGTGAAGAGAAATTAGCCAGTGAGAATTAATAGGAAAGGCTGCATGAGGTATCATAATCCTATATTAAAGGTTAACATTCTCATCTGTTCATCTATTTCAGATTCTATGTTATCGTTTATTTATTCTTATTTATTATAATTATTATTATTAATTTTTTTTAATGTGTCATTTGCTCCATAACTTGGCAGGAAGGTAAAATGGTCCAAATTATAGTGATGTATCAAATTGATAGATTTGTTGGAAAATTCTTCTTAATCTACCTGACATTGCCTACATAACAAATGATATCTTAATACCATGAAGAACTACTGTACCTCAGTGTTAAGGAAGTAGCGTTCTCATCGAAATACCGTACTGCCACAAAAAAAAATAATCTGCTCTAAAGCACATCAAAAGCTTGAGCCAAAAGTTTACTCGGCGCACGCGCAGGGAAATGCTCGTTGCAATTTATCTCGAGCCAGTTTTGGGGCATGTTGTGCCGAACAGTAATTCCGAACGTCTTATTTTGTTTGCTCATGTTTCATTATGTGTAAACTTCTGGTGTGGGAGTGTCTCTCTCTCTCTCCGTTTTTAATGTTGACACATCATTAAAAGTTGATGATAACAACATGTCATGTTGTTGTGAATTATTTTGCCACCAATCTTGTGTTAAGAACATGATAAGGGATCAATATTTCCTTCTAACTGTGTTTACTTCATGTTTTCAGAGCCCTATTAATTCTTTTTTTTTTCATATCTAAAGGAACCACTGACTTGTTGGTAAATATCATCGAGCACTCTAAAAAAGTAAATTAAGAAATTCATGAAATATTTTGATGGCAGACACTCTTACATTATTGATACTTTCTTTTTAACTAATGGAAACAAATTCTCATATCTGGATTATTTTTTCAAAGAGGGAATGTAGATGTTTGTCCAAAAAAAGGAAAACATTTGTTAAGTCAATACATGGACTCACAGGGAACATACATGATATCCTATTGTATTTGATATTTGAGTCGACCATCTTTTATCGTTTTTATTCTTTCTGTAGAGGAGGGGGAGGAGAGTTTCTGGATCACACCAAAATTGTATGATGCTTCCCTAAATAGGTCCAATCAAAATTTGATAAATTTCTTGTTTAAATCTGCTCACCACATTTTTCATAATTAGATTCAAACATTAAGACTTAAGTTTACAAATGTTTCCAAAATTTGTCACAAGAAACGTAACTCCTCAGCTTATGTTTTGTTTTAAATGAAGTATATAATCTTAAAAAATGACCCCCTTCCCCCATGAAAGAAGAAGAATTAATGAACAGTTTTCAAGCAGCATCCATGTTGTCTCTTGATAAATTGAATAATTGTACTTTAACTCTGAATAATGTGTGGCTTTTCGGCCCCACACCTGTTTCCCAAAGGAATTCAAAGGCAATATTGAGATTGGCTTATTTCAAGAAAGATTGGTCATGACTTCAAATTTTAATATTGACAATTTTTAGTGAAATAATGGAAATTATGTACTGAGAAAAGTAAATTATGATATATCAGTATCATACCTACACATTGTACCTTGCCCTCCTGAGTATCAAAAAAAGAAGAAGAAGAAATGAAACTGGATATCATTATATCACACATACTTGAGATGCTCAATATTTGTAGAGAGATTTAGCCATCTACTTAAGACTTCACAATCTGATTAGTGAATGTAAAGTTCAATTGGAAGAACATACAGTTTTTAACGCGCCTGATCATGTGATCAACTCTAGGTGCCCATTTAGTGCATGAGCAGACGTTCGAGAGTAGTCACGTGTGCAGGCAACAAGAATCTATTTTTATGGCTACTTACACTGATTATGACGTTCGCTCGTTATAATCTAAGTAGAACAAGAACTCAAAGGTGGAAATGATAAGGGAGAAATGTTGTGTTGTCAACCATTACACATTGAATTTTGATGGTCCCATATATTTATGCAAACATTGCGCAATACTCGGATTTCATCCTGAAGTTGAAATGATTGGACTTATCCGTATTGATCAAATTTCTTTGCTCTATTTCCATCCATTTTTTTTGAATTTAAGTTTATCCACTCATCACTTGATTTATGAAGTTATAGACTCCTCTCTTCATATTTTTGGTGGTCTGTGCATTCAATATATTCGGGGGGGGGGGGGGATTCACAGCTGTATTCATTTCATATAGCTTTGCTTGGATACATGTATTTTGGTCAAATACTGCCGACTGGGGGAAAAAAAATCACATGACATTTACATTTTTGCCCTTCTTATATGCAAATCATGTCCAACCCTTCGCACCTTTGAAGATTTTGCAGTTTGGTTTTAAAAAAGATGTAAATGCAGCCAAGAGATAATGGCAGACTTTTTTTCTTTCTGATTTGGCCAGTACCTTCTCTGGCAATGAAACTAGAAGAAGAACAAATGAGAGAAAGGAAAAGAAATGAGATAGAGGAGGAAGAGAAGGAAGGAAAAAGAAGTGGAAGAGGAGGAGAAAATATGATGACAAAAAAGGAGGATAGTAAAAGATAATCTCGGCTTACTGTCGGTGATGGTATCAATGATCTTGTTTCTGCTTTCTCTATGGGTATTTGCTCATCTATTTTTTTAATCACATGTGTCTCTTGCTTTTTATTCATAATGATGACTTTTATGTTTTTTAGTGTACAACATTTATTTGACTCTAAGCCAGGCACACGCCAGCACTAGAAGTGAGAAAAGGTTGCAGTAAACTATAAAGTTTCGATGTGCCGCATCTATGTTGTTGACAATTTCTTGTGATAACATCCCATATAAACACATTTATTGATCAGTACCGATTTCATGTACAGTATATTCCAATGCTAGTGAGATTCAAGTGACACAAAATTTTACAGCTCTTCTAGCTGACGTACTGATTTGACGTTGCTTCAGGTATCAATTAATGACAGAATGACTAGCTTATATATAACCAAATTTGATAGACTGTAACTTTTCCTGTTATCAGTCAGGAAAGGTGACTGATAACTGCAGCCGAGTATCAGAGTGCTCTGTAGTGTTCAGTCTGTAAGCAGGCAGAAAAGTAGGAAGGACATAAAACCATGATAACCTCCAAGTGTAGGTCACTGAGGTAGTTAAAAATTGAAATGCTTGAAGTTGGCTAATTTCATGTCTTTTATCGGCAGTGTTCTCACCCTGTAGATATTGACAAAGTGCCGTTAAACTCATTTCACCTTTTAGTAGCACAGTTGAAGATAAAAATCATTTCTTTCATACTGAGTAGTTGGTGGTTTTTGATATTTGGATATATCACACTTAGAGGGGCATACTACCAATTATTTGAGGTGTCATAGTGATAAAGGGGCGTTGGCAGAGGGAACTTACATCAAATGTCTAGACAGCACAACATATTCAAGGAGCATTTCCTTATTCTATATCATCTGTTTTAAAGGTTTATTGTATTCCATTTAATTTCCTTTTTTTTCCCTGTCTGTGTGTGACATTCTTTTTAAAGGTTTTCAAATTTTGTTATATCCAGGTGCTATGCCAAGTGCTGTTTAAACAATTACATTTTATCGTGGTATTCTCGATGTGTATTCCGGGTGCTTCATAGAACTCATGGTTAGTGATTTGGTAGAGGATGCTGTGAGAATTTCACGAGAATTCACGTTCGATTGTTTTTAGTAACAAACTTTCTCCCCAACATGCAAAACTACTCGATGGTTTCATCATTTCCTCTTTGAAACGGATTTCCTGTGACTTTGGTGAAGGTTGAAGTGATGCAAGAGGGGGGAAATGGCCCTCAAAATCATAAATGTTTTCAACTCTACTTCCTGTGAATCTGTTCTTACGAAGTTTTAAGCAACCCCTCCGTGATACTTTCAGGCAAACTTACACAAATGCCATACTGAACCCAGCTGTTTTCTGCCAAATTTCTGGCCCTGCTTGGCTAGGGGTCCGTTGCTGAATGAGAAAAATGCAGTGAATTCAATGTACCTTTGCTGGATAAGATATGAAATTACAATGTCTGTAATATGTCTGAGCAGAATCACAGTGAGGTCTCCTTCAAAAAAGTGACAAACAAAAGTAAAGTGACAAACAACCCCCCCCCCCCCCCCAAAAAAAAAGAGTGACTTTTGAGATGAAGTGTGAAGAATACTTCACACTAACTGTCACAATCACTTGATCCATATAAGGGTTACAGATTCGATTGTAAAGTACAGGTAGCCTACTAATTTTGTCCGATCATGTCAAATCATAAAAAAACTGTCAAATCAGTATTTCTGCACCCCTAAGGCTTGCCGTTTCAGATTTGTCGTAAATATGATAAAATCATATCAATATTTGTGATGATGTTCAATCTCTGTTTCTTCCATTTACAGAATACACAGTTGCATCATGAGATCAAGTTGAAGAATGATCTCCTCCGAATCTACACAAATGACATTGGACAGAGCGACTCTGAGGATGAAGGAGCATGGTGAGAAATTTGTAATGTCTCCGTCATTTTCTGTTTATGCAGGGGTTTGGGAATTTCCCTAGTTTGAGCGGAAAGTTTCGCAAGAAGTTTCCTGAGAATTTTTTTCAGGAAGTTTGTGGTCACTCTGGCAAAACTTCAATTTCTTAAAGGGATGGTATAGTTATGGTTGAGATGGGGATTCATGTTGTAACTTTTGCGAGATAACTAGAAACGGCTTATATAAGATATTAAAGAGCATACCATTCCAAGAGGAATTAAAAGTTTATTTGATGAAAATTGGTTTTGAAATGGCTGAAATATCCAAAAACAAAGTGAAACAAAGTGGTCCTAATAAACGGTAGGCCCCACCTTTTGATAGAACGTCTTTGTTTTTTGATATCTCAGCCATTTCAAAACTGATTTCATCAAATAGACTTTTAATTCCTCTTGGAAAAATATACTCTGATTTTCATCAAATAGAATTTTAATTCCTCTTGGAATGTTATGTACTCTTTAATATTTCATTAAAGTGGTTTCTAGTTATCTCGCAAAAAGTTAACAGATAAATCCCCGTCTCAACCAAAACTATACCATCCCCTTAAACTGTAGGAACTTGAAAATGTGCAAGGTTTTGCCACTGTGGCTTTTGCCAGCCGCATGACATATCTATTTCTGTTTTTCTCCTCCATCAAGGAGCGACAAGAACAAGATGTGTATCCAATCCAAGTTCATCGACATCGACACTCTACAGAAGAAGATCAAGAACCTGGAAGAGGAGAACCTCAACCTCCGGATCGAGACGGCCGAGCTGCGGACGACGACGACGTGCATCGAGGAGAAGGAGGAGCAGCTCGTCAGGGACTGCTTCAAGGAGCTGGGTAAGAGATGCGGTCCCGCTCTTTCTTTCTCAGAGCTACATATAAAGTATGCTACATACAAGTGTCCCTAACAGAGAGAATGAACTCTATGCATCGTGAAGTAGGTGCCTGTTCTATGCATTCTTCTCACCCCAACTCCGGGTATGGTTATGGGTGGCCTATCTGTCTCTCTAAAGCCTGCCGCACACTCTACGATCAGACCAGTCATACGAACTTAAGACTGGAAGTGTGACGTCACCAGCCTTGCCAGTTTCCAGCCGTGCGACTGGGTCTTAGTGCCAGTCGTGCCAGTCGTAGAGATTTGACATGCAGAATTTCCACAACTGGTTGTGGACGGGCAATAAATCCTAATACATCCAATTAAATGATAACAGTATATCCTGATAAATCCTGATGAATGATAATATATTATATTTTTTTTGTGAGGACTGAAATCAAAGCTGACTTTTACAATCATTTATGTTCATCATTTGATTTTCTCCTGTTTTCTCTTCCTCTCTCTTTCTAATCTTCTCTCAGCGGAGTCCAGGGGTAGTGTGGAGATCTTAACGGATGAACTCAGCAAGAAGTTTGAGGACAACATGAGATTGCAGGAGGAGGTAACGAGCCTCCTGGCCCAGGTCGTGGACGTCCAGCAGAAAGTCAAGAAGGTGAGCGATGAGGTAGCAGATGACGGTTGCATGAAAATGTGTAGATTTTAAGATGGATTGTATTCTGGAGGTATGGACTGAGGCTCTGTACTCATTTGTGACATTTGCCAAACTGTGGCTGCTTGGTAATAGTCAGGACCTGGACAAGCCAAGTGATTGTGTCCTGATTGGGCAAGCAGCAGGTTTCGCGCCATCAATTTCTCGGGTCGTGATGAAGGCTGGTGTGTACAGAGATTGACTTGTGCACAGTCAAGATGCAGCAAAAACCATGCCTCGTTAGTGGCGGTCATGGACCCAAGACAAGTGATTGTTTGACGACAGGCACATACTGTGAATAATTCTAAACCGTTAAGTCCTTTAGCTCTCTTCGCCAGCACAGTTTCACAATTTCAACGCACTCGTGGATAAGTTGAGAGGACATCTGTTTTAGCCAGATTTAGTGTGCAATTGACTAAAAAAAGTCTGTCCTCAGTCTTGCCACTGCATGGTGAAAATACAGTGACAATTACAACTAGCCAGACAAACAATAACAATAACAACAACAAAGCAAAACATGCTGTGCAAGGAAAAAATGCTGTCCAGTAGATTAATAATTTGATTGATGATACATTGTATATGACCTGATTTTTCTTTCTCTCTGTTTCAGTTGACGGTGGAGAATGAAGAGATGCATCAACATCTCCAGGCTTCCAAGGATGCCCAGCAGGAGCTGACTCAAGAGGTGAGAACCAACTTATTAACCCTTTGAGTACTTTGAGTACTGGTTGGCACAGAAATCCCACAGCATTTTACACACTTTTAAATGGCCGTGGCACAGAAACAGTTAACCCTTCTGCTACTCTGGGTGTGTGTGTGTTTGACACACTGCACTTGTTTACCAACGATGGGTGCATTTCCCCCCTCCCCTCTCCTCCAACGTAGATGTACTGAAATCTGTAACCAATTATGAGTCGGCAGTGCGCAATCCTTACCCCTGTGGTATCTTGACGGTTCCTGTGAGGAAATGTCATGCCATTTCATACGAGTGGGTTAGTCTGGTTGTTTATTACCCAAGTAATTTGTGAGAATTTAGCATAGGTTGACAGTGTTGGCTGAGCACACAAACATGCAAAGGGTTAATTATGCAGTTGAATCTACCACCATCATATTTCACTCTTAAGGCAGAATCGAAGGAGACTAAGCCATAGGGCAACACCAAAAATGATGGATCAGACATTTTGTAATCTTATGAGCCTTACAGTTGGGTTGTCTGTTTATTTTAAAAAAAAGTTTTTTTCTTCTTTTCTTTGCTTTCAAACGATATTGGAATGTCTTCATGTATGTGTGTGTGTGTGTGTGTGTGTGTGTGTGTGCGTGTGATGTAGATGGCAAGTAAATTTAGTTGACGTGGACTAAGTGAGAATGAGCGAGACCATTTCACGTTTGAATTCAATGTTCTCTCTATCATTTTATGACTCCTCCCATCAGCTGTTGGAAATGCGAGAGAAGTACGACGAGGTGTACCGCATGTTGCAGGAGGCGCAGGAGACGGCCAAGAAGTCCAACCGGAACTCGATGCCCCGCGGAAGCATTGGCTTCGGCCCCTACTACAACCCCCTTCCAGTCTTCCCTGCCGTAAGTTTCATCTCTCTCTCTCTCTCTTTCTTTCCATCTTTCTTTCTCTCCTTCATTCGCTCCTCCAGCTTTCTCTATCTCTCAGTGTTTCTATCCCTATTTGTCTTTTTTTCAGTCTCTCAGCTAATGTCCTCTTACACTACTAACATACATCAGAGCTTTGTAGAATACACGTGAGCTACCGAGTACTGACTGGCAGCCATGCCACGTGCTGTTGTTGTCAGGCATTGTTTAAAATCACATGAGTTGAAACGTGTGAAAGGAGCACTTGGCATGATATGATATATTTTGTTTTTGCTTCATATAATGGTGCGAGGAGCATATGGCATATTTCTCAGGTGGTGGTGATGCCCAATTGACTCACTATTGCAATAATGCACAGCTGTACGTGTTTGTGTTTTTGTGCGCCCAGTTTTCTCGCAGCATTGTGGTCATATTTGTTGGATGAGTGAATGAGCAAAGTTCAACAGAGAGGGAACAGTATGATTTTAATTTATTGAAGAAAAGATAATTAGAGTTATATATAAGGGAGGGTTACCCTCAGGGAATTAAAATGAAGAAGCATGTTAATACACTTGTGTTAACTAGGGTTGCCTCCTCATGTGGAAATCAGTAGTATTTACTTCATTGTTTAGGTCAACAGTTGTAATATCATGTGGTAGATGTCTTGGGCGTCTGCTTGACTCATCCTCATTGATTTCAACGACCACAAAACTGATGTGTCCGCGTAGAAACATCAGGACCAAATTGAAGCAGAAGATCGAACATGTTTGATTAGACTATGGACTGTGCTGTTTTCTGGAGATAGCTTCATTGATAACCTGTCAAAACATGATCGAAACAAAGTGAAAGAAGAAAGATACAGATATGTTTAATGTACATGAAATTCCGGGGAATATGAATCGCAGATAGTTGATATGATAATTGCAACAAAAGTTTGTAGACACCTGTACAAGTTGCATTAGGCATTGTGACATCATCGATCTATAGATAAAGTGCTGGGTTGGAGATAATGCTATTGTTTTAGATTTCAGTGGTGGATATGCTTGGGACATTTCACAAAACCCCAGTAGGATGTTGTGAATGTTCGGAATTTGCATTTATCATCAGTGCTCTTTGCTCCCTCCTCCTAGTCTTTTACTCCCCTCCTCCCCTCCCTGTCCCATCCCTGTCCCCAACCTCTTCCTTCCCTCTTCCCTCCCTCTCCCTACCATCCTCCTCCCCACTCCCCTCCCTTTCCCCACCCTTTCCCCACCATTTCCCCTCCCTTTTCTCTCCCTCTCCCTACCCTGTCTCCACCCTCTTCCCTCCCTCTCCCTTCCCTCTCCCTTCCCTCTCCCCTCCCTCTCCCCTCCCCACCCTCTTCCCTCCCTTTGCCCTCCCCGTCCTCTCCCCTTCCCCTCCCCCTCCCCACCCTTCTCCCTCTGTCTCTCTCTTTCCCTCCCCTCCCCACCCTCTTCCCTATCTCTTCCCTCTCCCCTTCCTCCCCCATGTCCCCACCCTTTTCCCTCCCTCTACCCTCCCCTTCATTTCCCCTCCCTCATGTAATCATTCATATTTTGTCATGACAGGGCGGGATGACAGATATCGATTAGGCACACATGCTCTTATCAAAATTTCTGAAGTGTTTTGTTTGAGTCTTCATGATGTATATTAAAGGTTGTGTTTGGCTGGACTTTGCCTCCCTCCCCTTACCTTTCATGATAACATTCTGGTATTGAAAGCAAATCCATCTCACTTTATCCTGAAAAACCATTCCATATCTCCATTACAGTCTGGGGTATCAACAAGTACATTATAGGCTATTTTGCAGTCCCTTTTTTATTTTATTTGATAGTACTGTTTTTTAGAATGCATCTTTCTTTGCTGTTTATAGCATGTACAGTCAAAATAGCACAACTGTACAGAGCTAGACACTAGTTTGTCAAACCATGTTTAGTATATTCTTTCCTGTATAAAAATGAGGAAATATGTTTCATGATTACACATTTGTTGCTTTGACATATGAACTTTACCTTGGCGTATTTGATCTGTACAAGTTTGGCACTTTTTTTTAAAAGTGAAAGTAGATGAAAGTCAATGAAAACTCGATGTTTCAACATAGTAGCACCCGATCAGCTTTGGAACTTCTGTTTGCTACCTTGTAACATGTAATTCAAAGTTTGTGTTTGTGTTTATGTTTATGTTTGTGTTTGTGTTTGTGTTTGTGTTGTGTTTGTGTTGTGTTTGTGTTTGTGTACCCCATGCCATGCTACACACCCATAAACTCACTTTGAAAATGCTTCACATGCAGTGTTAGCCTTGCTCACTCTGAGCATGTGATGTATGAATCACCATACTATGCTGTGAAGGGTTTCTTTGCGATGATTCCTTTAGCACCTTGCACAAAGAAGATAAAGCCTTTAATGCGAGTATAATGTGTTTGAAATCAAAGTGCAGCGAATTTGCTCACTTCTTTATTCTGATGTTTGATAGTGTGTCAATGCTATCATTAGCTTGGCCATCTTGATAATATATGTAAATGTTTTGCTAACACATTAGATTGTGGAAGTCAGGCATTCTGTGGTATGTCTGAAAGATCACATATTTCTTTGGAAAGGCAGAGCATACTGCCAGCTCAGCGTTCTTTGGTGATGTGTTTCTGTAAATGTACTTGTACATCACACAAATACAGTTACACCTGTCTATTACATCCACCCAAGAGAGACAAAATAGTGGCCTATACATACAGGTGGTCCCTATAGACATGGTCTATAACGTACCTTTTCTTCAACGGGAATCATTTTTAGTGACCGTATATGGCAGGTGGCCGCTGAGGCATGTACATGCATATAGTAGGCTTGGCATGTAGGTGCAGCAGCTGCCTGCTCACGTTGCATGTACAACTGTATGTACATGTATATCACTATCATACGTAGTACTCCCATGCAATGCAAATAAAGGGCAATATATAAAGCTGTTGTTTTTTTTTTATAAATAAAGCTTGATTTGACTTTTAACTCACCAGATTTGTGAAAGTATTAAAGTCCAAGTGAAGCATACAGCATCTACAGTATTGCAAATTAGATGTACATAGCACATGAGGAGGTCATTAAGAAGATTGTGAATTGTTTGCAGTGCCATAAATTCCCCAAATTCAAGGAAGACACATAAGACTGGATTTTGAAAACACACCTTAATATTTGATACTCCCATTACAGTCCATGATTAAGGTTAATGTTTAATTCAATGATGTGAACAGACCCAGCCCCCCCCCCCCCCAAAAAAAAAAAAAAGAGAGTAATGATCACACATCAAGATTATTGTCTTAGATTTATCAGAGGGGATCTTACCCCTCTTTTGTAGAAGTGATTTGCAAATATGATTAGTGCTTTCTGAGAACCAAAAGAATAATTAGAGTCAGTTCATGGTTCTCTTGACTAAAAGTCATTAGTGTGCTATTATTTCTCCCTCTTCTGTTTATTCTTTGTTTAATGCCTCATTTCCAGTCTCCCTGAGTTTCCCTTTTCTACCTTTTCTTCATTCCTGTCTTTTTATATCTGTATGAAAAGTTTTGAATCGTGCCCATTATGTAGCACACTAGAATAAGAAAGAAAGTAGAGTAGGGAAAGGAGAAAGTATTGCTATTAAAGAGGCTGGTATAGTAATGTATCCAAAATTTGATTTGGATGTTTTTCTTTTGAAGATGGATTTCATAGCAAAATATTCTGTCCACTTTTACTCGCTCAATGCATTGCCAGATTTTGAATCCAGTTCACCTGCATTAGTTGCTGCTATGTCAGGCAAGCAGCGGCCATTTCTAGTACACCGTCATTCATGTATAATGACGTACGTGTAGAAAGCAAAACTCAAATCAGCTCTGGAAAAGAAAAGAAAAAGGGATACACTAATGAAATTTATGTATGTATATTCACGAGGTGGATAACGTGCCGATATCATGATCAAATATACACATTAAATGTTTCATTAATGCGCTTTATCAGTTTGTGGCCTCTTTTTTTTTTTGCCACATCAAACATTGATCTTAGGAGATATGTCTCATTAAATGAACTACAGCTCTGAGCAAAGTTCTACAGAATTCCCATCATAACACTCATAAGAGAGATAAAAAATATTGACACAAAGGGATGTGATGTTCGCTGTAATCATAAACATGTGACAATGTAAATCCGCACCTCCTCTTTATGATAAGGAAATGGTTATGATGCAGGTATATGAGATCATTGACAGTGTAAGTCCAATCTCTGGTATCATTATGTAAACTCTAATCAAATGCTCCACTGAACCGTCTGAATAAAGTGTATTTCTTCCTCTTATGAACTGTAAGTTTGGGTATGCGATGCCTCGTAAAAGTCATACTTCAGAAATCCTTTCTGTGATTGTAGGGAAGGAGACAGTATCAGTGCGTTAAAGATTATGCTAGCATTCAAAAGACAAATTCATGGGGAAATATTTCTCTTCTATAATAACCCTTTGAAAGAACCATACAATTTGTTCATCACCTCTTTCATGTGTTTTGATTGTGTGTTCATGGGTTCAGTATTTTGAAAACAAATTTAGATAAACTGTTTTCCCAGTTGGTTATCTTAGGCATGGAACATATTTTCACTTGCAAACCTTGCTTCATCATCGTTTTTTACAAATCATTCAAAACAAAAAGCAAACAAATGAATAATTGTATAGTTCACATTTGCTTCACCTTCATGTGGAAGATGACCTTAGCAAGTGTAGAAAATTTTAACCAAAGGACAGACTTTCTCTTCCAAACTTTACTACATCTCATGGAAAACACTACGGAAAAACACAGAAAAGTACATAAGAAGTAAAATTTGCATTTATTTTTTTCTTCTTTAGGACAGACATATGACAAGTTGGTAAAATCCCCATGCAAAAATGACCAGAAGACCAGTATCTAAACTGCCAAATTTGTACCCACATGTATTTGCCATCAGTGACAAATTAGCATAATGTGCAGTACCACATTATGTGTACGCTTTCTTGGAACCAGCAATGTCATTCAGTGCTGAAGAAAGGAAAAGGATGAATTATTGATCCACAAGAATTGTACATGTAGTTTGTAGAAAATTACACTGTTGATCATTCCAGAAAGAAAAAAAAAGATAATCTGTTGTTGATTGTTTTCAATAGAAGCCTGCACTCTTGAGTTTACCTACATGTACAATATATAGAAGATAGTGTGTAGTAAAAATATAGAGATACTCAATTTTTCTCCTCCAGGACATCCCTGAACCCTTTTTGCAGAAACAAACTTATGTTGTGCATCAAGAACTAATCACAGCTTTGTAATTTGTTTTCCCATTTTCTTTTTTTCTTGTGACTTAAGGACTCCTTAGCTGCAGAGCTGGTGGACTCCGTGGAGCAGAGGTTAGAGAAAGATCCGCATCTGTCAAAAAAAGGAAAGAGGTGAGTTGTCTCGATGGTAATACTGAGACTTGTGACCATGGAATCCAGTCAAATGGAATGGCTGTACTTTGACCGCTGCTGTTGTCTAATTTCATATTCTGACCATCCAATCAAGTCATGATAATGAGAGTAATTATAGTTTGACTTTAATTCTGACTGTAAAATGTTTTGTGAGGAAAGGTTAGACTTAAAATTGACTTTGGATGTAGCTCTTCAGAAAAATTCAGCATCATAGGATATATGCCTCTCCTGTTCAGTACTTTTTCTACTTGGTCTTTAAATCTTGTATTTATTTTCTTTAAAGAGCATCGTAAGGGAGCACTCATCAGCAGTTGACTGGCTTGTCGTTGCACATATCTATTGCTATGTTTTATTAAGGTGATCAAAAAGGGGAAAATAAGGTTTGATACAAAGTACATCTCAGAGGCCTGCGATGAGGTTTGTGATGATGATTATGAGAGACGCTAAATGGAATTTCGATTCAAGAGATCTGTCATACCTTGCATATGTCTTTTCTCTCACCCCATCCAGGGAGTACAACAAGAATGTGATGAAGACAGTGAAAGTGGTGAACCGGCGGAGTCACAACAGCCCCGGCTCGGGCTACAGCAGCGACTTCTACAGCCAGAGGACCTCCCCATCCAGCTCGGTCATCTCCCTCGTCGGCTCCGAGAGGAGCGACATGTACGAGGGAGACAGTGAGTCCATCAACAGCCCCACAGGGTGAGTAGAGTATATTCTCAGTGGGTATAGAGTCAAGTCCCAAGATTGGGCCCAACCTCTTCAAAATATAACCCCGGTAGACGATAAACAATGTAACTCGTCGTTTTGAAATGCCAGTATTTTCCTTTTTTGTTTTCTTGTATTTGGTTCGCAAGCATTGATGGGGCAGATTAGTGATTTTGACTCACCAGCATTGTTAAAACCATCCTTCAAAAATTGTAGAGTTGTTACGTTCTTGTACTCTATGAAGGCACTCTGCAGAACTGTTGCCTACTTGTAGTTCATTCAAGACTCTATGCATTTGGTGTCTTCTCTCTTTTCATGAATGAAAAAATAAGACAGAAGATGAACAGTTATCTTATGACAGCTAGCAGGATGTGTCAAATACATGTATACACATGTATCTGATGTACAGTACTATGTTGTGATTTTTTTTTTTTGAAATCATTTTGTAAGGACGCTGTTCAAATATTTTGTTAACAATTCACATTGTGATAAATGTAATGAGACTTTCTTAAGTGAGCATGTTGAAGTTGAATGTCGCCCAGTTGATTTAGATTGAATGAAATGACAAAGATGACCCTCATTTTCAAACTTCCGTCTCCGTGGTCCACAGAGCCTCCTCCTCTGCTCCAGTGTCCAGCATACCGGGTTCCAACGACCTGGCCACAGCGCTGCGACGCCTCAAGCTGCGCCAGCAGAACGAGAAAGCCGAGCAGGAGTATGCCGAGCGGCATGCCGACTCGGACAGGTGCCCGACTCCGGAGAGTATGTTGTCGGGACTGTCTGGAATCTCCGGCATCTCCACAGTTCCCGCTGGGGGCGGCGGCCAGAGCTTCCGCGGGTACATGCCGGAGAAACTGCAGATTGTCAAACCAATGGAAGGTAAGAGGCAGAGAGGCGGTTGCTAGAGAAAGAAAACTGATTGCTCATTAGCTCACCTGAGCCAAAGGCTCAAGTGAGCTATTGCGATCGCCCTTCGTCCGGCGTCCGTCGTGCGTCGTGCGTCGTGCGTCGTCCGTCGTCCGTCGTCCGTCGTCCGTCGTGCGTCGTGCGTAAACTTTTTACATTTTCATCTTCTTCTTGAAAACCCCAAGACCGATTTTCATCAAACTTGGCAGGTAGCATCCCTAGGGGGTTAGGAACTCAATTTCTTAAAATGGGCACCATGCCCCACCCAGGGGGCCCCCAGGGGGGCCCAAACCCCCCATAATTAAGGAATCTGTAAAAATCTTCTTCTCTAGAACCAGAAGTGATAGAGCTAAGTTAATACTATGAGTTGGTACATTGATGACTGTAGTTTCAAGTTTGTTCATGGCAGAATCAGGGGTGCCCCCCTTGGGACCCAGGGGAGGGGGGTGGGGAGGGGTCCTAATGGGGCCTAAATTGTACATTTTCATCTTCTTCTTGAAAACCCCAAGACCGATTTTCATCAAACTTAGCAGGTAGCATCCCTAGGAGGTTAGGAACTCAATTTGTTAAAATGGGCACCATGCCCCACCCAGGGGGCCCCCAGGGGGGCCCAAACCCCCCAAAATTAAGGAATCTGTAAAAATCTTCTTCTCTAGAACCAGAAGTGATAGAGCTAAGTTAATACTATGAGTTGGTACATTGATGACTGTAGTTTCAAGTTTGTTCATGGCAGAATCAGGGGTGCCCCCCTTGGGACCCAGGGGAGGGGGGTGGGGAGGGGTCCTAATGGGGCCTAAATTGTACATTTTCATCTTCTTCTTGAGAACCCCATGACCCATTTTCACCAAACTTGGCAGGTAGCATCCTTAGGGGGTTAGGAACTCAATTTGTTAAAATGGGCACCATGCCCCACCCAGGGGGCCCCCAGGGGGCCCAAACCCCCCAAAATGAAGGAATCTTTTAAAATCTTCTCTAGAATCAGAAGTTATAGAGCTAAGATAATACTATGAGTGAGTACATTAATGACTGTAGTTTCAAGTTTGTTCACAGCAGATCCAGGGGTGCCCCTCTTGGGGGCGGGAGGGGGGGGGGGGACTGGGAAGGTCCAAATAGGGGCCTGAATTGTTCATTTTCATCTTCTTCCTGAAAACCTCTTGATGGATTTTCGTCAAACTTGGCAGGTAGCATCCCTAGGGGGTCAGGATCACAATTTATCAAAATGGGCACCATGCCCCACCCAGACGGCCCCAGGGGGCCCCAATCCCCCCAAATTAAGAAATCTTTAAAAAATTGGGTCCCTATTGTACATTTTCATCTGCTACTTGAGAATGCCTGGTCAAATTTTAGTAGAGCTGTGAATAATTTAGATTAGTGACTGCGTGAAAGGTAAACTTGCGATACTCAGGTGAGCGCTAGACCCGCGGGTCTCTTGTTTGTGTTTTGGGGTTCTATTTGGTGTTGCCCCCTGCTCCAATCAGAGAACTGCTCTGTTAAGTGTCAGTAGAGGATCTCTAAACTTAAGTTCCTTGTGGCTTTGTTAGTAACAGCAACAAACATTCATGAACTGATCTTGCATCAAATCCCTTTCAAGAAGCACCTCAGAATGTCTCAAATTTGAACAGACTAATTTTAGTTCCTGAAGAACACTGTTTCACAATAATCTACAATGTATAACTGTACAATGCAGGATATACCCTCAGGGCACACAAAATACTCTCCAAATATCTGTCTTTGACAGAAGAAATTGAAGTATTTTTGGTGTAAATCCAGATATGTCAGAAAGGTTCCCCATGCCTTTCAACGAAAAGAATTTGAGCCACTGTGCTGACTTGGTTGAAATGCATGATATGCCTACTTTGAATCTTTATCTTAATCGCTCAGAACTTCAAGGACAGATTCTCATGATTGTTCATCGCTTACCCCCAAAATTGTGCATGTGTATTCTGATCTTAAATGTGGCGCAGGTTGACCCTCCTGTCATTGAGTCGACAAACAATCAAGACCGCAAAATGCTGAGTTGAGATATTTTTGTTTTGCTCGTGATTTGACTCTTCCATGCCACTCATAGCAGCACATGAGCTCAACCTGATGTCAGGTCATGTTCATACATGTATTTGTGTCACAAATGATCCAATTTTTCTAAAGTACAATGTTCAACAAGTACCTTCCATACCTCATTGTTCCAGAAATACTTCAGAACATGAAGTTTGAAGTTGTACTTAAAAGTTAAAAGTTAATCAAAAGTTATGTAAATGTGTGTTGTAGTAAAATATTCCTGGCCTTGTAATCCCCCTTCCTGTCCTGCACTGTTACAAAACTGTTTTTCAATTCTTTCATGGCTATCACCTTCTTGCCATACCTCCCCCAGGTTCCATGGCCCTGCACCACTGGCAGCGGCTGGCCACTCCTCACATGGCCAGCATGCTGGACTCGCGGCCTGGGGTCGTCGTCAAGGGCTTCCGTGAGATCGACACCAAACGCGACGCCGGCTACCACCTTGACGACATCGAGGACGATGGCTGTGTTGTCGGTGAGTTCCACAGAGCCAGGCTCCCTGTTCTCAAACCCTTGTCACAAACCGGGGTGTAAGGGGAATTACAGGAATAGAAGTCTGTTGTGCATTGTCCACTGAAATGCATTTTTTTTTTCATAAATGTTTACATCAGTAGAATTGATATTGATAAGAAATTAATGTTCCACTTCAACTGACGGTCTAAAGTTAAGAATGCAGGAAAGACCAACGTAAGATAGGAAAGTACATTTCGATGGGTCAGTCTGCAAGATTGCACTCTTTTAGCTATGTTTAAAAGATGTCCCCCAAAAATAAGATGTTAAAAGGTCACAACTTTTATCTGTTGAGTGCCATTTCCCTGATGATGTAAGATGTATCAAATCTCTCTTTGCCTAATATCTGCTGTAACATTGCCCTTTTCAAATAATGAACTCTATCTTCGCTTAAACAAATGGATGATCAGTAATGTAGTATGTATTCATGTTACAGTACTTTTACTTTGCTACAGTTAGAGACTCATTTTTTTTTTACAACAGTAGTTACAACCTTGTGGATTGGAGCTGACATTTCATGACCAATGGAAGACATCTCCTTGATAATGTCAAGATATAGTATTCAGATTCTCAGATATTTTGCTTTCCTGTAAGATTACCTGGACAGACTTTCCATCATTCCTTGTGTTTGTGTGATCTTTGGATTATTTTTTAACCATCATGATGGAAACAGGAGTAAGTTGATTGGTTCAGCAGAGACTAACCCCTGTGGTTTTAGCAGTGATGTAATACTCTATCCCTTTGTTCCACTTCAAATGTCCAGGCACCTATCCAAGCAAAGGATTTGCAAACACCAGCAGCACCTACACTTACACCACCAGCCGCATGGGCCAGATGGGCAACACCATGATGACCTCCACGTAAGCGTTGGAATAGTCCACTCTCAAACATTCTCAGCTAATAGGCGGGTGGGTGATTTCATTAGGTCAAGTGAGGAACTATAACAGCTACATTGAAAAATGTAATTATTTGCCCAGCGTGTTCTGTGCATTTGGCCATGAAAAATTCCATTAGGTTGCTGATTTGCTACAACACACATTTCCCGTAGACTCTTGCCCGAGTATACTCGGGACTCATCCTCCTCAGGTTAAAAGAGAGAAATTTGAGGCATTGTGAGAAATAAGAGGTACAACACTGTATGTTCCAATCTTTGTTTATGGCAAAAAGTGTAGGTTTCACAGCTACAAAATGAAGTAGAGTATTCCAATCAGATGTTACCAAATATGAGGCTTGTAATCATTTGAGTGAGTCACTCATCTTCATTGGAAGATGAGAAAAGTGGGAATGACACTGCTGGATGTTTGAAAATACTTGTCCTGATGTATCAAAATTTATTTGACTTCTCACTTTGCGCACCAGTTGTTGAAGGTAATTTCTCAATTGTATTTGTTCTCTGGTCAAAATATACAGGAACCCCTTTGGTACCCGAATGACCATCGACCTCCAGAGCCATCCTTCAAGTCCCGGTGTCTACGACCCACCGCCAGGGGCCTCTCTTGGCATTGCCTCTGTCCTGGCCACACCTGAAGTGACCAGTGGCTCCGCCGTCCGCCTCAAGGCCAGTCAGACCACGGCGGCACCGCGGTCAAAGCGTTCGTCCATCGGCCTCAACTTCCTCTCCACCAGTCCGAATTCGGAAAAGAAGGCTGAGCTGGATGTGGAGGCCCCCTCGGGCGTCCACAAGGTGTCCGGCCAGATCTTTTCAAGGAACGCCTCGCCTATGAGCTCCATCAGCAGCGGCATCAAGATCCTAGACCCGGAGACCAAGGCGCGGCTGATGGAGAAGGTGAGGAGCATCCGGGCAGAGAAGGCTGCGAGCTGCAGGGCATCCACCTACGCCTCGCGGATGACCACCGCCAGTGGGCTGGTGTCATCTTACGCCCCGCGGATGGCCACCACCCCCCTTGCATCCACATACACCCCGGGGATGGTCACCACCAACACCCCGCGGATGGCCACCACCGGCGCACTGGCATCCACATACACATCGGGGATGTTCAACACCAACACCCCGCGGATGGCCACCACCGGCGCACTGGCATCCACATACACATCGGGGGTGTTCAACACCAACACCCCGCGGATGGCCACCACCGGCGCACTGGCATCCAACTACTCCTCAGGGATGGTCACCACCAACACCCCGCGGATGGTCACCACCAACGCACTGGTACCGGCACCCCCCATGGCGGTCAGCATCCCTCGCGCCAACCTCGGTCTCGAAGGACTAGTCATGTCCAGCACGACTTCGCCGAGGATGTCAGCCACCAGTGGCGGTCCCTCCCTCTCAGCCCAAGGTACCACCAGCTCCCTGTCCAGTGCTGGTCCCATCATGTCCAGCGGCACCGTGCCTAAGATGTCTAGTGGTCTGGCCTCACCGAGTTCATCTGCGTTCCCGCCAGTGCTCGGACAGTCCCGCCAAATAGCCAGTCCCATGGCAGTCTTGGCAGCAAGCCATCCCGTGACATCGACATCAAAGGCGGCGGTATCGACGACCTCAGAACAGACACCCACCGCAGGCCTTGGAGGAGTCATGGACCTGGCTGCTCCCTCGGGACTTGGCAACATCTTAGACCTCGAAGACAGCCCCAACGGGAAGACAGTGGTATCGAAAAGCAGACCAAAGTCTGGAAAGAGACTATAGCATAGCGTCAAGACTAGGAGACACTAACCACTGGAACTTTTGTGTACTCCCAATACTGCAATGGAACAGGCCTAGCCAGAAGTTGTCGTGAAATTCCAAGAACAGATTTGTTCTCTTTTCAGGTTGTAAGTCAGCTGCAAGATATTGGACAAAACTGAAATCCACCTTAAACAGAAGTACGAGAACCTTTGACCTCAGGTGAACGCATTGCATGATATTGTGCAGAGTTCCTTGCTGAGGCAATGACACCCTGGTTCAGGGGTCGTTGAAATTCTCTCCCGAGTGTCCTATCTGAAATTTGGAGAGGAGGCAACCGATATGCGAGCTTTCTCATAGCGCCAGGCTTTTATCCGCATTCAGAATCATATAGATGCGCTCATTCATGCACACGAGGTGATTCGTTCAGAATCACTGTTTTTTTTTTCAAGCATTCAGGAATTTGCAACTAGTGATAAACCTTTATACATACTGTATTTATATTATGTATGATAACATGCACAACACATTTGCAGTTAACACGGATGACTTACGCATAACAGAAGAAGAATCTTGAAGTTCTGTCAATGATTTCATCTGCTTATGTATGTATATTTACTTCATGTCTTTGGGCTTGCATCAACCAAGGGAAAATAATGACATTATGGCCTTTTTTTTGCTTTCAGCTTTTCGCTTTTGCACATTGCAATCAAGGAATCAAAAAGGAATCTGTATTTCCCAGACTGGCAATAAATAATATAGAGCAAAATTTACCTCGGCTTTTCATGTGAAGAGCTCTTGCCATTATTATGCTTTGCTTATGAACGGAAGATTTGCAAAGGATTAAATAGCCTGATGAAACGTGTCAGACAATCTTGCATGGGGGGGCGATGTTCCAGCACCAGATGTGTGCGTCATTCTTCAATGAATTTATCATCTGGTGTCCGTCTCCTTCATTTGTTAAAAGAAACGACTTTTGCTTCTCCATGTGAGATGAATTCAGAGTCGTTTTGGACATGCTCTTTCAAATAATTGCCGATATTGTATCCTGCAGCCGTATGGAAGGATAGTTTCTGCGGCCGCTTCGCTCTGCTTTCTGTCGTAAAGGCAAGAACGCCACCAATGTCTTCCTGTGTCTACTGTCTCATAATTTATGACACTCATGTTGAGTGAAAACGGCATTCTCTCTCCGATGTATAATGAACCGATCTTTGCCTTTGTGCAGGCGAAACGGATATGAATAGCTCTGCTATGTGTGAAGTTGATTGACGTCTACTTGTTTTATTTGTTTGTATGGATATCTTCTCAATTTGATATCGTTTATCCTGAAGAAATCTTTTTTTATTATTTGATAGTGCAATATGTATGTGAAGATGTGATGCTTCAATGCCATGTTTATCCATCTCTGTTGAGAAGCAAAAGGGATTAACTTGGAGGACTTTGTCTGGAGTTAATGCCCTTCTGCTTCCCAGCTGAGATGTCTGTGTGAGCGAATTGAATTGTCTGAAATTGGGTTTGTCCTTCAGTTTGCCTTAAAATGAAGTTTTATATTTATTTATAATGAAGGCTTTCTTCTGTTTGATAGTCAGAAATGCTCTTAGTCTGTTCTCTATCAACTCAAAGTTATGCTTAGAATTCTTTTGCAATTTCTGTAATTTTTTTATTCTGTCATCAAGATAAAATCTATTGGTGCTGAAGGGGTTGTTGTTAATGGCTTCATCATTCTATAGCTTATAGATTTGAAAAGAAAAACAAAAGTGCTCTGAAGTTTAAAGTTTATTTTTCTGAGGTTATTTTCCATTTAGCAGAATTTCTTTTATTTGCCTACAGTGATATTTGTCAGCGAAGTCCAAAAACAAGCGGTCTCCTCTTGGAATTGGCAGATGGAATGATGAATATAGGCCCACAGCGTACAATGTTTTGTGTCGTTTTGGTGTGGTGTGTATTTCGTATCGTCCAACGTCAAGCCAGTACCCCCAACATTGTTCCTTAGGCAAAATGTCTTGGGCCAAAGTGTGTAACAGGAATGTTAGCCATTTTCACATAATCCTCGGGCAAACAGAAATTTAGGACTCATTCAGAAATTTTGTATCCCACTCTTCTATGTCCCGGAAATATTTTCACAAAATTCGTGGGACTAATTTGTAGAGTGCTCCTTGGCATTCTCACATTGTACTTGGTATGCCATCCGTGGGAAGTCTTCAACACAAACGACTGGATAAGAACTTGGTAAATTCTTTTAACATTGGCGCATTGGGTGGGTAAGACGTTTATATTTCTGTCTTTGTTCAGCGGTACTGGGACCAGTTTTGTAATGCCAAGCGATTCTTCTCCTTTTTTTTCTGTACCTCCCCTACTGTAAATTTGTGTTGCTAGAGTCTTATTGTACCTTCGACTGAATTTAAGAAACCATGGTGTCTGCAATAGAAATAGTGCTTTCGTGTCAACAGTGCATGAAATGTAGATGTTGATGTTCACTTGAATGGCAGTCACATAGCGATTAGATGTTCATTTCATTTTCCCTTCTTAGAAAGATGTGCGTATTTCTTTTACACTTTTCTAGCCAGTTATGCTTTTGACTTTCATTTTAGAAATCTCATTGTATGTCTATTTTTTTTTTTAATTACAAAAATCATGCAATTTTGTGCACGGCTGTAAATTGAGATATTATTTTTGTACGGCTGGAATATTTGAACAAATCAAAATATTTGTATTTGATGTGAGTTTCATGCTTTTACATGAATTGTGACTTGAATAATTTGCCTATCTTAACACAGTGATGGTTGCTAATGTTAGGACAACACTAATTCCTAGAGAAATTGGAACATGCCGCAGTAATCTTCCTAATGTCAGAGTATATACTTTTCCGAGCTTTCTGAATGTTAGAAAAAGAGCGTACTGGTTGTTCAAGTGTATTTTAAGGTGTACTTCAGCCCCTCTTATGGCATTGAATGCCAACCAAAATTTGTTACCCCAAAGTGCAACCTACACAGTGAGTTTGTAATGTAGGCCAGCTTGAATGAATGAATTGAAAGTCAAAATATTTTAAAGGATTTATATTCCCTTCATTCTTGTTTTAAAGGACTGTTTTGGAAATGAAAAAAAAAAAATGTGAAGTAAAGGGACCATAATTCTGTAGAGTCTATTTGAAAGGCTACAGTAGTGCATGTAGTGTATTTATGCTGCTATAGTATAGTAGGTCATTTCGAGACGCTTTTGTGATACTTGGCCTATATTATCTAACTAAACATTTCATTGTTTGCTGTGCAATGCATTCATTTTCGTCATGCCATAGTTATACTCTCTGAGAGGAAGGTGTTGAATATTGCAGCTGTTACCCTTATTTACAAGTACAAATGTACAAAATTGTACATGTACATGTATGTTATAAAACCACTCGTGGCATTGTAGTTACATTTAATGCCCCTGATCCATTGTTTT
Organism: Diadema antillarum; assembly: GCF_040938485.1. Classification (NCBI taxonomy): domain Eukaryota; kingdom Metazoa; phylum Echinodermata; class Echinoidea; order Diadematoida; family Diadematidae; genus Diadema; species Diadema antillarum. The sequence goes on from NW_027271172.1 coordinate 3,774,069, forward strand.
ATATCATCGTATATTTTTTCCCTCACCTCCCTTTGAAATAGGTTCTTGTGTTTATGTATAACCCCTGTATATTTAATGGATTCCTTTGTAGTTTTATGGCCCATATTGTTGTAAACTATGAAATTCTCCTAACAAATCTGTACATCGTATTGGGCGGATGACAAACAGTACTGGATATACTTTGTAGCCAAGTGTGTAATTTATCCAGACGGAAATTCCAATATTTATATGGACAAATGGTTATGTCATATCTTGAATCCAAGCATTGGATACCTTATGAAGAAAATCTTACCTCAAAGGACTAGCATTAATAAAGTAGAAAAGAAAAAAAGCCCACCCTAGATAGAAAAGTCTGTGACTGATAAGGTCATTCTTATACTTCAATTAGAAATGGAGGATATGCCATGCTACTTAAAATTGTGCAAGTTGACTGAGCTGTGAACATTTGGACATGCAGTACATTTGTACCACCTTGGAGAGAACCAGGCTATAAGTACTTCCAAAGTGTTGCAGCTCTCTGCTTATAGAGCGATCGAGCCAAAACTACTAAGTCTACACTGTACTCCCCGTGCCAGAATGATTATTGAAGCTGTGCAGTGTATGAGTACGATCCTTAGGGCAGATTAGAAATGTGTCAGAGAACACGGTAAACTCCATGATACAAAATCTGAACTGTACTTACTCTCCATGTACGAAATGTACATGTCTATTAAAAACTTTAGGGACTGATGTCGGTCGACGGCATAGGAAGCGTTTCGTTGGTTGATGTGTATGTTGTTCCTGTACGTGAGGTTTTAAAAAAGCCAGAGTAGCATTTGGCTGGGTGGGTAGACTGTCTTTTGAGAAAGAAATTTTTCACTATCCCTGCCAACAAGGGCATATTATTGTGCCCAAGCCATTGGATAGTAGGCTCTTCAAGACACGTTTGTTCTGTCTCTGCTGTTTTCTTTTAAGATTAATAGTTGCTCTGTGCGTGTTGGCCAGTAGAATCAAGAGGGACATTTACGAAATATCCAGACTCACGATGATAATGAATTGTCATGCCTGCCATAAGTTTTGACGGGCACGACAACAACCAAACGAGGAGTCTTGGATAGACTAGATGACCGTTCAATGTCTAACAGAAACATCATGATTAATGTGTGTGCAGATCTGTCCATCTTTTGCCCTATTTGTAAAGTCACATCAGAGCTAACTTTCCTCACTTGTTTAAACTGTTGCAGTGATGCTGTTATATTCATATCTTCAGACAGTATTTTTTGCTTCCAGTGTTTGTGTCAGCGCTGATATGTGTAATACAATATCATACATTTTAGCCTCTGCACAGTCCTGCCTAGGTGCTTATTCAGTGCATTTACTCCCATCCTAATGAATTACTGGATTTAAAAGAAACATTATTCTATGATTTAGCATAAATATCTGTTGTTGAAATTTGACTGTGTTCCCTTTTAAAGTGCAGAGTCTTATATTACAAAGTGCCCATCTTTAAAGGAAGGTACCCAAGTAAAGCAGATTACTCGAGTAGTCATATACTTACATGGCTTTTTGATTCAGCATCACAAGAAAGCACAATGCTAAAATGATTATCATATGATCTGGTAAAGACATTTGCAATCTGTGATTACTGGGTCTACAGTTACATGGGTAGAATCTCTCCTGTCCATTCGTATTGACCCAAGATTCAGTGTAGATTTGGAAGCAATGTGTTTATCGTTGTGCGGTCCCTGCCTGCGAAATTCAAAATTGCCTTCAACATATCTCGCATCTTATTTTTCTGTGTCTGTATACCGTTGACTGAAGAATCGATAGGGTGAGCCGAGACATTCGCTCGCACGAGGACAGTATTGCATTGCATCAATGAACAATATTTTCATTCAGATATAAAATGAGTCGGTAATGTCTGTAGCTATAGAATATGACTATGAGAATGTACAATAAACAAGTGTGTGAAATTTCTACCCATACTTAATCATGCAAGTGAACTTCAACACACATGCACTATCCAGACCCGGAAACGATCGGACTTGGAAGTGCACTCTTGCTGTGACTTGGGTGGGAGCACTTTTGTGTTACCATCAACACAGGACATGATTGTATAGGATATAGTCGATTGTTGCACCATACGAAGTGACACTGTAGATAGGTAATGGATATGAATGGCAAGCCGGTGTTGATGTTTTGATATATCAAGAAGGCAGAGTTTGGCAGTTGATGAGTTATTCCTGACCATCGATGGAATCTATATTGGGCATATCGAGTGGTTTTACTGTTACATGTATTTGCTATTACCATCAAGTGATGTTATGTAGTAAGGGACGCAGCAGGCAATTAATTGAAGAAGGACTCGAGATTAAGAAACTATTCTTACACATGTACAAGTTGAATGTGTCAATAATATAAATAAAACAAAAAAAGTACATCAGTAAAACCCGGAGTGCTGTTTGTGTATCATTCGTTTATGATCTGTCAGTTCTACTGACAATGACGTGTGCGCTTGAAAGAAGACTAGACTGGCCAAGACTGACTTTGTTGAAATGTTATATGCAGGTAAACCCTGTTAAAACGAGCTAGCTGACAATGAGATACCACTTTTAACGAGGTGAATTCGGAGGTCTTGATTTTCTATTACTGCATTTACATGTACATGTAGCTAGCCTCTCTCAGTGTGTTTAAGAGGAGGTACTGCTTATAACGAGGTAAAACTGGTGGTCCCAGCGACCTCATTATAACAGGGTTTTCCTGTATCATGCATTAAGCACTAAATCTCCCCATTTTAAATAATTGATATACGATGTGATGACTATCACACACCATCCTCTTTTCTTCATCATATTAGTATTGATACAAAAAATATTGTTCCAATGTCCATTTGAAATGTAGTCGTCTCCCCCCCCCCCCCCCCCCCTCACAACTCCTTGATCAGAGAGGTTAAATAGATGTTTTTAAGAAAAAAGGCTAGCTTTTGCTAATCTGTTCTGATTTGAGTGGATAATCTTATCCCCTTACATGTTGTGTAGCATTATGGCCGCAAATTTCTTTTGACCATTATTGCTTATTCTTAAAGGAGTCATCATATATGCAGGGATGCTGAAAATGCAGATTTTTTTTTTTTTTTTTTTTTTTAAACAGTATTTCCACCTTTCTGGTAATAAACATGATTGTGTAGTAATACAATCTGGGAAAACAGTATTTTCCGTATAAACAGTACAAAATATGTCTACAAAGTGCCAGTTGGCATCTCTGTATATGACAAAGAATCAAAATCTTTTTGTTTTTTTAAAAGCTCTTCACTGTTTACCAATTAACCAGCTTTTAGAAGAAAGAATATATCCTTAAAGACAAAGGAAGTACAATGTATATGTCTTAGAGATACTTCCTGTGAAAGCATGAGAAGTATTTATACAAAATTTTACAAAGAAAACATCAAGGGACTTTAGATGTTTGTCATATAATTATACTAGTTAGGATTTATTAGATCATGATTTTATTTTTTTTTTAATTACAAGAATACATATAAGATTTGCAAACATCATTCCAATTGAATACCATTTTAAAAATAGGCAGCCTCTCCAACACAAATACACATAATATACAGAGGGCTACACCATATGTTATCATTGCAGTCTATACTCTAATGAAACAAAATAGACAAATGACATATGACATACAGGTCAATACATGTATTCAGCATAAACTTATTTAAAAAAAAACAAGGGGAAAATTAAAGATAACACATAGAAAGTATTTGTAATGAATAGTTAAATACACATGTACAAAGAAACATAAATTAGATGCAAGATACACTTGTACAGCTGCCTCTCTCTGTAAAATGTGAAAATCTGAGCTTCAAATCATTGCACAGTAATACTGAGCAAAGCATGTGAATTCCTTAATACCTGAGACACGTAGGCCAGAATTCACAAAGGCAGTTCATATCGAATCAGTCATATGGCTTAAATTCCAGTCCATGAACTAAAAGTAAGCACCAAATAGGCATAACCTTGCACATATACGTAAAGGCATAGGTTCATTAGGGTACAGTGTATGTCTTTTGTGTGTGTGATGCATTAATGTAGATTCCCCTTGGTGAGTTCTGGTCATAATTATTAGTACGACATAATGATGTATTTGAACTGATTCATGAAAGATTCTGTGCCATGATTAATCATTAGGCAGGTCAAGGCAGGAAAGAATAATAGCATTCCACAATTTTTTTTTTAATGGTGATCCAGGCTTAGTGTATTATAATAATCAGAATTAAGAGTTAAGATAGACAGATAAACAAACAGACAGACAGACAGACATACACACACACATCCAAATGCTCAAACCTGCAGCAAGAGGGCCTGCCCTTATTCACAGAGTTTGACCATCGCCTGTGATGAAAATCTCATCACAATTCTCAAAATTCATCACACTTCCATAGTTTGGGCTCAAAACTGAGGCAACCTTCCAAAAACAATGTCACAAAAATGAAATTAGTAAAGATGAAATCGTTCAACTCGCTGCTCTGTACATCATCGCCACTTTTTTCAAAAGTAATACAGACTCGTGTGCAACCATGAAGCCACATCCAACAGGAAATCAGTTATCTCCTTTGCAGCAATGCAAACTGCGTGTGAGATTCCCAAAGATTTTCGCACAGATTATTTAAATCATTAAGCATCGACATACTTCTCAAATTGACTACAGAGTGAAACTCAATTTCTATTAATGCCCAGTTTCTTTCCAAACAATGAATACATAAAGACCAACACATAAAAGTTGCACAATTTCCATGTTACATACATGAATGACTGGAAGCCAAAATGCCACTGTATCTTAAATTTCAGGCACACGATTTGGATGGAATCTGCATTGATATACAAAACTTTGAAAGTGCTGAGTTGCTACAATGTAATACACCTGCAGGAGCTGTATACATACCCATGACACGTTCATGTACATGTATGCACTGCCCAAGAGAAGAAACTGCAGAAACGTTCTAGGCAACGTGAATAACATTTTCATTTATTCCTTCGTGTAGCAATGCAATGACCGAAAAAGAAAAGAAAAAAAGAACTATGCTGCAGTGCATGAATGAATGACATCAATTTCATAATTATGTAAAGAGACATCTTTAACTGAATGAAATATCACAATTTTGTGTTTCCTCAAGTAGTTGTAAAACTGCTAAAATAGCGTTTCATTTCTGCTGAGGCTTATCTTTGATTCAGAGCTTCACATGGCAGTTACGCTCCCTTCTTGGGATCTCAAGTGGGTAAACGTTGCGATCTCTGTATTCCAGACAGATATGAATGAATGTGCTACCATCACCCAGTGCTTTTATTTGAGTGAGTGGAAGAAGGTTGCTAGTGCTGTGTGAAGTCGGCGGTTTACATACAGTTCTCTTTTGCAGCTGACAACAGCATCATGCAGCCCATGTGTAGCGTCAGAAGGCAGTAAGGACGGTGTGTATTAAACTTTCAGTAACACCACGGGTGTGTGAGAACTCTGTGGTTATGAAAACACACAGAAATACATCTGTCCTTAATCATAAGTGCTATTACATAAAATCAAACACAGTGAGCATATGTACACGTAAATATGTGCTGGTGCAGCTACTGGCAATGTCGGCAATTGCATAGCGCACCAATTAATACTGATGTTAAGCGGTGATTGATGTTGTTTTATGCCATAATTCATAAACTCATATCATAATGCATATTGTCCAACATAAATATTTCTGATTGGTTCTACAGTTACACACATATACATAAAATATGTTCAAGAGATATCTTTTAAAGATATGTACATAAGTGAATATCTGGATTTTTTACTGTTAGTGATCCGTGTAGGGGTAGGAACTACACAAAGTATGTTGTGTTAAAGGATGTATGGATTTCGTTTGTAGTTTTGTGAACTAAACCAGCTACACCCAACTCTCAGAAATTGAAAAAAAAAAATAGAATAATAATAACAATAATGATAATGATAAAACATTCCTGTTGCCAAATGGGTAATAAATATAACCTGGGATTTACTTCCCAATAAAAGCATTCATCACACACCAGCCATGAATTGGGAAAACCATTCCAATACATAATGGAAGCCGCAACACTGTCGTACAAAAAGTATTTAAGAGTGTCGTCATAAATACTATAAAGGATATCATTCTACAATAACTCTAAGAGTAGGGGCCGATCAGCTTCCATGATTTGTCAAACCCAACTTTACCAGGTAATGCCATTGGCTGCATTCACTGTTAGTTCATATCTCAGCGTCTGATGCAGTCAGCTTTTATGCGTTTCAAGCTTGATGTCTTTCCACACAATTCTTATTCTTTTGTTAATTCAAAGGCACATTGTTGTAGTATAAAATACAGTTCCTTAAAGGCCACTTTCAGTTCAGTCATCACTTCAGATAGAAAGTTCCAGAAATTTCGCTGAAATGTCAGCGAACATAGCACTACGTTAACATAAATATTGAATACAGCAGTTGGCAGTGTAAAGAAGGTACAGTATCTACCTTGTCTGTGTTTTAGTACTCTAATGGTGACATGATATTATTCTCATGCATATCATACTTTCTGTTCACTCAGCAGTCAAGCAAAATAAAGTGGAAACCCCTGAAAATCTCCTCTTTTTCTCCACTTCTAGGCAATGCATTTCCTACACCAGGAACACATGGATATATCAACCACTACACTGCTGTAACTTGCAATGCCTAATGGGAAACAAGAAATCAAGCTTTGGTACAATGTATGTTTGCCAGTCATGAATGTTGCATGATATCTGACATTTTCAAAGCAGCTGCAATAATTTCAAAATCTATGTACACAATAGTAGCTGGTACTTTTGGGAATGTGGTCTCATGATCATCTACTGTAAATCACTGCCCTGATTGATAGTGCAGTTGATCATTATTAAACATTAAGTATACTTGTGAATCTGACAGTTTCTGATTTTGCTTTTGTTTTTGAATTTCATTCTATGCACATAAAAGTTCTGGCATGACCTTTTCGAAAAAACCATGCATGACAGAATGCTATAAAGTCGGCATTTACTTTCACATGGTTTGATTTCAAGTACAAAACACTTCACCCTGAATGTGCCAAATGCAACATTCATGTTTTGCTCAATTTCAATGTAGCAAGATGAGCTTACATTACCTGTAATTATTGGAAAAGAAAAACTTGTGATAGTGCCAAAACTATTTGTTTTTTTGAATTTCTTGTTCCTTATTCATAGTCCTACATGTAGCTCCTTTTAGCGATGAATGACATTAAGAAAAGAGTGAAATAATCTCTTTATCAATGCCAATCCAAATTTACTCAAGGAACATCAATGCAGGCCAGTAGGTAACTGGTGATAATACCCTTTTTTTTTTATCCGGGAAGTAAACAGATCTACCACAGATCTACCACACTGCATTTCTGAAGAATGGAGTTTGTTTGGTTACGGTCTATCTGTCCATCTATTACGGAAATTACAAAGTCATAAGACAACAATGCTGCCATAAGAATCATTGGCTTGTAACCTTGATATCATTAACATCTCTTCACAATCAAGAAGTTTTTCTCCCTCTGAAATATAAAAAGCCATCACTCCATGTAAAAATTAGTGATAAAATCCTGCCAAATGTTACAGGTTATGATCTTCCTATATTCAGTTTTTCAAATATTTCGCCTACATATGGCAGTCTGGTATGAATTCTATGACTGAATTCAGTCTTCGCTTTCTTGTAATCATTAACAAAGCACAAGGATTACATACAACAGAACAATATCAGAAAAACAAGGTGGGATGCCTGGGAGACCATATCACTATGGATGTCTTTTTTGCCACTAAATGCATGAAGTACCCATTCTTTGATATACAAAAAAAAAAAAACCTAAATACAACATAAGATGGTAAGAGAATAGGCCCCGAAGATTGCTCAAGGTTATATCGGCTTCGGCACATGCACAAAGGAAGACTGGAAAACCTCAGAGTACTATTCTGACAGAAAGAAGTGGACTCCTTGAAGCTATCTAACATTGTGCGCCCTCACAAACAGTTTAAAAAATTGTCAGAGATCCAGTCTGGACTGTTCAAGCACTCAACTCTAACTTTGACAGAAGGTGTTTAAGTTGATTTGTCAAAATCAAAGCACAACTTCAAAATATCAGTTAATGCCCTTGAAGACATACTTGTACACTGTACTTGAAAGAGTAAAAAGCTGTAAGGTTATATAGAAATCACCCTGACTCATATCACATGAACTTGCTCTCATATATTCAGCTCACTATCAAAAGCTTACAGCAATTTCTGAATGCATTGCACAGTCTTCGGCATGCCAGTGGTTCCAACAATGAGTTTTGTTTGAGTTTAAGGTGACGATTGGCATGCCATCCTAATGCACTTACATACATAAATTCCATTCTCAATCAATGAAAGACATCTTTCATAGCTTTCTACCCACACAAAAGCCTCCAATGCTCAGAGAAACCCTGCTGAGATACAATGTTTTCATTTCTGGCAGGGCTAACGCCCTATACTGCAGGCATTTTTATGTGTGTGCCTTGATGATACATACACCTTAAAAACAAATACAGCCCTGGGTCTGCATTCAGGTAAAGGCATGAAATATACAATCAAATCAAAATACTCTTTCTCTAATTGTCGTCTCGCATCACAAGCGTATTCCTGTCTCCCTCCGCCTCTGTTGGACTGTAGGTGGGGGACTGGGGTGGGGTATGTAAGTCCATTTCGGGGAGGGGCACCATGACCCTCCCATTGGCATTTGCATTTATGTTCGCGTTTGCGTCGCCCCCAGCAATCAGCTCAGGAGGGGGAGGGGGAAGCTCATCGGGGGGCGGGGGGATTTGGGAGGCGTCGATCCCGCCCTCCGGGGGACCGGTCTTCTCTGGTAGCCTGATGGCGTCATCGTTACCGGGCAGGGCAGTCTTGTAGATCCCGTCGGGGTCGGGGTGAAAGGTCCCCGTCGCTGCCATCTCGTCTTCGTTCATATAGAGGGCCTCCTCGTCGTGCGGGGTGGCGTAGATCGGGTTCTCGAATGCGCCCGGATCATTTCCATCCTACGTAAAACAACACAACGGAATATTGGACGGTCACTAATAAGTTCAGTTGTCTATTAAAATCTTCTCTCTGTAGAAAGCAACTCCAATTAAAAATAGGAAAACTCATCAGCTCATCTGAACTGGGCAGGCTGTCACAGATGTAGCATTCCAGAACTGTCTGTTTAAAACTGTCTATCTTACAATCTAAGAATGATAACAATAAATCATCTGTTTCGTCTCATTTGTAATGACAGTCAATCCCCACGTGACCTCTTGCGAATTGAGAAGGAATCTGTTACAGACACCGTTAAGCTTTGTGACACTTGGAAAGTTGCATGGAAGACAAATTTTGGACTGGTGTGAAAGTGTCAGAGTGGGACAACAATATGAAGAAAAAATAATATAAAGAAAATTCACTGTATTTTATTTTGACAGCTTAATGAAAGAGTACTTGGCTTACCTCTTTCAGAAGGCATGGGGAATGATATAAACTTCTACATCTGTGCATAGATCCATACTTTTCATTAAAAAATGAAGTTTTGTATAAATCTCTCTCCATATTTTCTGAATATCTTCATCAATTTCATGAAAACTATGCATACAACATGGAGAGAGAGTGAAATTAACTATTCAAAATTAAGATTTCTGCTGTCTGTGAGTTCATTTCTGTTTCTAATTCAGATGTTAATGCAAATGACAGAGACAAAGAAATTCAATAGCACTGATCAAAAGTTCACTTGAGAATTTGTTGTTTGCTGAAAAAACGTGGAAAAAGGATGGGATAGCACACTGTAACATGAATGACAAATGTTGCTCAAAACTCAAAATACTCTCTTGTTTAACATCCCAGGGCATTGGCGAGAATGACTCTATTGAAAAAGTTTTTTTTTTTTTTTTTTTTTGGGGGGGGGGGTGGGGTTTAAAGGTATTTAAAGGACTGAGAATCACTGCAATTTGTTTCATATCTACATAAATGGATGCTGAAATAATGGAAGGTGTTTGAAGGTGGCTTACATGGACATGGAAGGGGAGTTCAACGTTGGTCCCTGTCCGGTAGGCAACATGACCCTCTGGAGCAGGGGGCTTGATGATCCTGTGTGGGGTGAGAAAAAGAAGAGGAGGGAAACAGAATGGATGTAAGGAGACAGTTTCAGACATTGGAGAGATGTTCTTTCTGTTGTTGGTAAATATACATCAATATCATAAGAGGCCAATGATATCATTATAAATATCCTAGCTTTATTAAAACAATGTGCACCTTTGGTTGAGCCACAATTTCTTGTTCAAACTTACATCATAATTATAATTAGAAAAGTAAACTTATATGTGACTTTTTTTGGTGGTGGTGGTGTCAGAGCACTATGCTCACACCAAGCACTTTCCACAAATTCATTAAGCACTTTCTTTAATAAAAAGAAGGACTCTCACCAATGCCAAAACAGAAGCAATGATTGTCAAAGTGTCTTAGCACAATGCTAGTGCACTCATGAACAATTTAAATTCCCAGATTTAAAGGGATGGTATAGCTTTAGTTGAGATGGGGATTCAGGTTTTAATTTTTTGTGAGATAATTAGAAACCACTGATATGAAATATTACAGAGGAAACAATTCTTCAAGGAATTAAAAGTTTATTTGATGAAAAATCACTTTTGAATTGGCTGATAAAACCAAAAACAAAGAGGTCCTAACAATAGATGGGACTCACCTTTTATCAGGACCACATTGTTTTGCTTTGCTCTTAGATATCTCATAAATTTCAAGACTGATTTTCATCAAATAAACTTTGAACACATCTTCGAATTGATTGCCCTTTGATATTTCACAAGTGTTTTCTAATCATTTCACAAAAAGTTAAAACCTGAATCCCCATCTCAACTAAAACTACATGTATACCATTCCTCTAACACAGGAACGTTTTTGGAACTTTAGATTAAAAACTCACCCGGTTCTTCTCCTGACAATGACAAAGATGATGACTGCGATGACCGTCACAAGAACGGCAGCTCCAACAGCAATGCCAGCCACAACACCGGTGCCTGATACACAACAAGAAAAAGAGTGTGAGTGTATGTGTATGTGTGTGTGTGTGTGTGTGTGTGTGTGCATACCACAGAGATACAAAACTTTAAAGGGATCTTATAGTTTTGGTTGAGGCTGAACTTCAGGTTTCTAACGTTTTTTTTCTTGTTTTTTGTGAGATAATGGAAACCTTGTATGAACTATGTGGGACTCAAACCCACTGGTTCCTTTTTTCCCCAACATGTTTGTTAATTTACAGATCAGCAGTTGCAATCTTAACAGATTTCACTTGTAGAGGGAGACAAATTGAAGAAACTCACACCTGAACCTTCACCCCTCTGAATAGTATTTTGTTTTCATGCTCTGCATTATTTCATAAGTGGTTTCTTGGTATCTCGCAAAAACTTAAAAGCCCAATCCTCATCTCCACCAATACTATAACATCCCTTCAATTACGCAAAAAGATGAGATTAATCCAATGCTTTTTTGCTAAATTTTCTGCCACAGGCCGCAGTGATATGGAAGGAATTCATAAACTGATACTACAATAATGCACCACAGCACCTCACAGTGCATGCCGACCTTGGTTGAATCAGAACATTAAAAAAAGCATAACGGAGAATAGGAGAATGTGAAATGAAGAAAGGGTTTGAGAGAAGAGAAAATGAGAAAGGAGACGATGATGAAGTCACAGAAGAACGGACAAAATATGAATTTAAAAAAAAAAGGGGGGGGGGGAGGAAGAGCTTAAGTAGGACAAAAAGAAAGAAAGAACCCCTCAACCCCTGGGGTTGGAGATGCAACACTGAGGCAATGTATTTGTTTTTTTCCTTTTTCTCCATAAATCTGTCTCAATTGGATAATCTGCAATCAATCTCGTCTACAATATGTTACATGACACCTCTCTCACCATAAGGCATCATCACATGACTTAAAGTCTACAAATTTAGTTTGTGACTGATGTTCCAGTCCTTTTCTTCTTCAGCTCTGATTTTCCAACAAGATGTAAATTTCCTTTGGAACAACAAGGAAATTGATATGAAACATTGTATCTGACAATGATAGCCAAAAAAAAGAAAAAGAAAAAAAAAAAGAAAAAAACTGTCAAAACTTTTCTCATCATAAAAGCTGCCATACAAATTTGTAATACTCACTGAGTCCAACTTTAGTGCTTGGCTGGGCACCACAGTTTTCTCCTGTCCAGTCTCCAACACAACTAGGGAATCAAGAACGAACAAATTCAAAGTTAGCGAGCAAAATGACGACCATATTTCCATTGTTCATCTTAATTTTTGTTAGGATTCCCACTGTAGTCTAATAAGCATCAAGGAGGACTACATGTACTCTGTAGGCATTAACACTGAACCATCTTATTCATTTTCCCCTTCATATACTGCTCCTACTAATTGTACATTTTCTACTAGATCTACTACCACTACCACTACTACACTACTACTACTACTACTATTACTACTACCACTACTACTACTACTACTACCACTACTACTACTACTAACTACTACTACTACTACTACTACTACTACGTATTATAATTAGAATGCCTCTTGGCTTGTGTTTATCAAGGTGCATAGCATCTCTGCTATCTGACAGACAAATATCAATGACAAAGTGACAATTGAATGCAAATACACAAAAAAGCACTACGGACAGTTATTCAACCAGATAACTGAAACAGGAATGACTGTAATACCTGCAAGATCCATCTGGCAGACAGAAACCCCCATTGAGGCAAGGACAGTTTGGAACCGGTGCTGGGAGGTTGCGGACGGGTATCACCGCTGAGGATTTAGGAAAGAAACAAATAGATATTTTGAGAATGTGGTATGTAGACAGACTTGTCAAAAATATCCTGCGGCACTCAATTTATCCTTTGTTTGACAAACGTGCACAGTGTCAATCAAGTTGTCACAATTATATTGTAAAAAAACAGAAATTTCATGTGCATGAAACTTTTGCAAATTTCAAAAGTCAGAATTCGCAAAAGGAAAAATGTGCATACAAGGTTTTGCTTACAGAATCAGCACTGAATGCCAGTGGCAAGTTGCGATAGTTTCACGCCACGAAAAAGGCTGTCGGCTCCAATTTGCCAAAGTTTCATGCTGCAAATATTTCTGCTTTTACACTAATAACTATTACTCCAATTTGAGGCATGCAGATATATATGAAGATCACAAACCACAAATATCTCAGAAACAGACAAACATCTCTTAAAACTTTGAAGACTCATTCAATTTCTTATATCACATGCTGACATTCATACAATTTAGAATTTTTACATCTGTAGCTGATTAAACCGTGAGGATGAGTCCCAAGTATACTCAGGCAAGTGTCTATTGGAAATGTGTGTTGTAGCAAAATTAGCCTGTCCTCAACGGGTTAAAAAGGTATCAATGAATGAGTTGATATGGCTCATCTTTTGTTATATAGTTATGACAAAAGCTACCAAGTGAAAATTGATTCTGAGCTAGTTATACTTGATCATCTCAATTGCTGGAGAAAAACATGCATGCTTGCACAGCAAAGCACAACACACCCACAAAAAATATCACCCCCACCCCATGAAAAAAAAAAACTCACCGCTCTGACACTCCGTCCTGCTCCCCTGCCTGAAGTCATCCCCTTCAGGGCAGCCGCACCTGTAGCCGCGGGTGGGTGTGTCTCCAATCATCGTGGGGATCAGGAAACACAGGTGGCTGCAGGGACTGTTGTCACATCGGTTCGGAACTGACCAAGACAGAATGGTACGTCCAGAAAAAAAAATTTTCAAATGCAAATCATACTTACACAAATACACATATGCATACATACAAGTGTACATACATAAAGACAGATAGACTGACCTACATTGTACAAACATGTACATCCATCCATTCATACGTACACTTGTATATACATACATACAATGTACATTCATACATACATATATACATACATAAATCGATCTGCAAGGTGCTGCAAAAGCAGCAGTGAGATTCACAGCATGTTCTACATCTTGATGAGTGGGAACACATGGGGCAGAATGGACAAAGCCTTGGGCTCTTAAAGCAGAAGATCCTCAAGTTTAAATCCTGCCCTTTTTTTGCATTTGCTTGTTTGTTTCTAGTAGACAAATACACAAGATGTTGTGACTGATACTAATAATAATCATAACAGAACACTTTGAGGTAGATAATTTAAAAACAGTATCTCTGACGTAGACAACATAATGACAACAAATTAATGATAACACAATACATTCTCCTTAATAGGATGGTAAGAACATGCTCATCGAAATGCTAAGGCTAAGTAGGTCTTTTCTAGGACCACACTCACATCCAAAACAGAATACATGGTGTACCGTGAAACTACACATCACTTATAATGTTCTACTACCTTGGAAACCTTCACAGAATCTGGTCAGTCATATCTAATCATTTTTGTTACGACAGATAATCACTTTGGTTGGGAACTAAACATTAAACACTGCCTACCATCCAGGCTGTATCGCTGTGCCTGGTACAGCCGGAGTCCCCTTGGTTGATTGACGTCCGGTATGACGGTGACCGACACGCCCCGTCCAAGCTTGTCCAGGCGGCGGATCTCCCCCACCCCCAGGGCCGAGGTGGTGAAGAAGATACTGTCTTCAAACACCTCTAGGGAGCGGGGCCGAAATAGAGCTGCAAAGAGATGGAAATCACACAGAAAATTATATGAGAAGAGCTGCAAGAGCACTTCTTTCATTTACTGTGCCTTTCACATACTGCTTTTTTTTTTTTTAATCATCCGATTTATCTGTAGAACCTGCAAAACTACAGACTAAAACAGAAATTTGGGTGTAGACTGATGTAAACACATACCATCTGTCAATAATAACAATAAATTACATATACTGTGAATGCTACATATTTTGCAGGGTTTTTACTTTGGCAAACTTTGCGGGACATTTTGCAGGGTTTTTAGGCGTGCAAACTTTACCAGTCAGGCACTAATCACAACAAGCTACTGTGATTGAATCCTCAACCTAATATATCCCAAGCAAAGATACTCTTGGAAGGGAACTAAATTCTAAATCTTTCTTCATGAATGTCAATGGCAATTTTTATTACTAGTGTTACTGATATCATTATAATCATTACCATTATCCTAACCTTAATAATAATGATCATCATCATCACTATCATATTCCTAATTACACATTGTACCACCATTATAATAATAATAATTATTATTATTATTATTATTATCATTATTATTATTATTACTATCATTATCATTACTATTATCATTATTATTATTATTACTATTATTATCATTATTATTATTATCATTATCATTATAATTATAATTATAATTATTATCATTATTATTATTATTATTATTATTATTATTATTATTATCATCATTATTATTATCATTATTATTATTATTGTTATTATTATCATTATTTTTATTATCATCATTATCATCATCATCATTATAATTATCATCATCATCATCATCACTATTTTCATAACTACTTCTTCTTATGCTACCACTATTGTCATTGTCACTACAATCAAGTTACATATGTTTGCTTCGCACACGACATGCTTCAATAATGACATTTTGCACTAGTTGCGGACTTCATCTGCCTGTTCTTTCTTTCACCACAAGAAAAACCAGCCTGGTATAAAATGTGCATATTACTAAAACTGTTCTAGATCTTCATTCAACTTCAGGAGTGGGACACTTTGTGACTTACTGGTCGCGGCTCGCAGGAGCTGCCGGTTGGATCCGTCCCACCTCATGGTCTGGATCATGTTCAGGCCCTGGTCGCACCAGTACACCTGGCCGTCGTTGGCGAAGTCGATGGCCAGGCCCGTGGGCTGCTCGGCGGTGGTGTTGACAAGGACCTCGCGCCCCTCTCCGTTCATCCACACCATCTCGATCTTGGGGCTGGCCCCAATGTCTGACCAGTAGAGGACGCTGATGGCAGAGAGGAGGGAACACAAGACGTCTGACCATTTGGGATAATTTGGTTTTCACCATAGGCACTGAATTGACTCTATACTGCTGAGTTTTATGACAAAGTCATTTGATTATGGCAAACATGGATCACAAAAGGAAAGAAATGTGTGAATAGTTCCCTAGGGGGAACTCATCAAATTTTGAGATCATTGCAAATTTCAAGCTTGTTGCTAACAAATTTCAGCCAAATCGCATGCAACATTTGAATAATATGTATATAACCTAACGAAACATCACATTTCCATATACAAAATGCCTACAGATGTATTAAATTGCAGCTGCAGGTCCCAATTATTTACTTCCATTGTGAACAAACTACAATTGATATCATCCACTACATATATCACTGCAATATGACATGTTATATTACAACATAATGGTATAGATCAAGTTATTGGATTATGTATCAAATGATAAACAGGGTCATGGCAAATTAATGATGCTATCATGTTCAAAGTAAAACCAAATCACAGAACAATCTTCCCCTGTGCAACTCAAGTCCGAGATCGCTACAAACATGGGAGGCAAATCACTGTAGTTACCCTCTGCTTGGATTCACAACAAGTGCTGCCGGAGAGTCAATGTCGCCCTCTACGACGACGCGGTAGTAACGTCCGTCCAGCGTTGCTGTGTTGATGGTGGCCGGGCTCAAATGTCCGTCCCTTTTCTTCCTCTGGGAGTTGTTGTCCTCCTCTGCCTGTCCCAGGTCGGTCCAGTACAGGTTTCTGTCATCACACAGAGAGGAAACATTGACCAAAATGTCTTTAACAACCTTGACCTTATATGTCAAAAGATGAAAAATTCTTCAAAAATCCATAAAATTCCCAAATCACTACCAAAATTGAATGAGGTGTTCCTTGTGTCAATATCGACTTTTTTTACGCAAATTTCATTTTAATCCGTACACAACTTTTTGAGTTATTTTGCAAACAGACAAACGTACGCCGATGATCACTTAACCTCCTCCTTCCTTGGCGGAGGTAAAAATTGAAATATTCTCTTAAAGGAGAAGTTTCATAAAATAAATATACAATTTCACCAAATGGTGAAAGATCAGTGACATGCTGCAGCAGGTGAAAGTTTGGGGAAAATTGAGTGAACCATTAAAATGTTATGAATTCCAGAGAGGCAGCATCACAAACAATGCAATATGTGGTGCCACAGAAGTAAAATGTCACAAATAAAATACAACATGACACTAACAAATCATTTTCATTCTTTTTATCAAGAGATACACATTCCCTTGAATGATTCCTGAAATAAGCTTCAACATTTTTGTGAAATCCCTAACCTTTGGACACACGGCCTGATTTTCCCCAAACTTCAATTTTCATGGAGTATCTCACTGCTCTTTCTAAACTTGCTATATCCCAAAAATACATTTGGGGTATCCCCACTCCCTTTTAACCCTTTCTGTGCCGGGGACTTTGGACTATGTGTACAATGCTATGGTGTTTTCTGTGCAAATCGGCACACTTAGGCCCGTATTCTACTGTAGACCAAGGTTTAAACCAATTTTAGACTCACCTATGGTTTAGCTAGACCCGAGGTTTAATTTTGTATTCTGCTAGCTAGGTTTAGTTAAACCCAAGTCTATTTCGGGTTTAAATTAAACCCGAAATAGTCTTGGGTCAAGCCACCATGGTGCCCTCTATGGAAGAAGAAATTCTCCATCTCTGAGTACTTTTCTCTCCACAAATCCACTTAAATTTATTATTGGCAGTGTATCAGTCACATGAACATGACTTTCTTGGATTTTGAATAGTTTTTACGGGTATTTATGTCGAATAAGGGCATGCTGTGTTTTTGCTTACGACGACTCGTGAAGCACTATACATTACTGTACAGTTTGTGTACGTGTGCGACGCACATCACAGGATACATGGTATTAAAGCGTAGCGCTGTTATATTCCTGGCTACTAGCTAGCTTTGAATGCTCAGTTACCAGCAGAGTCATCGCGCCGCACCGGCCGGCGGCACGGTTGCTGTGTGCGCTGGATGGGACATGGCTTTTTAGGTCGATTGAATCGTGCAATTGGCGATCGGATTGGCGATTGATCAAACCAGGACTTTGAGGTAGGAAATTGAATAAAAGTTTTTCTCTTAAGATTGTCAGTTAATAAAAATGGAAACCATTCTAAAATTTAGAAATAGATCTCGGCCAATCCATCAACCCTGTCTCGATATTGAAGTAGATTTTACCTACCGTACCACACTAACTTAACTTTTAATAGAGCTAACGTTAAGGCTAACGTTACAATAATGTACTCTAGCGTTTAATAGCTATTCGAATAGGTTCTAACGTTAGTAGGACCCTACTCCTAGTGCTAACGTTAGTCCTACGATCTATGGGTAGGTTCTCGATCTAACCGTTAGTCTATTACTAGTAGAACTCTATGCCAAATCGACCTCATCTGCAGGCTCTACCCTCTAGTCCTACGTTGAGTTCTTGGTCTAGTCTTCAGGTTATTTTCATCGTAAAGTTTAGACTAACGTATATGTAATACTAGGTAGTCGTATTTCTAACATTTAGATCTCGAGTCTCTTCTAAGTGTACAAGTACCGTGGATCTAGTACGTAGTAGGCGTATCTCGTGTGTACACGCGTGTGGCCGGCAAGCTAGCTGCTGTACGTATCCAGGCAGCCACTCGTTTTGTGCCATTGGCATTGATCTGTGTGCTGGTACCCTTACCAGTCATCGTTAGACTCGATTTAAACTCGAAATAAACCTCCTCCTGGGTAGGTTTAATTTAAACCCAATTTAGACCACAGCTGGACTTAGTAGAATACAAATTAAACCTGGGTTTAAACCTGGGTCTAAACTAGTGGTTTAAACCCACCCTTACAAAAAATAACCATGAAATTTACGGTATTACCATGGTAAAACCTCAATTGCCATAGTAAAACCATGGTATCGATGGTATTACTACGAGTACCACAGAAAAACCATGGTGATGCATGGTGATACCACAGAAAAACCATGGTAAAACCTCAATTGCCATAGTAAAACCATGGTATCAATGGTATTGCTACGAGTACCACAGAAAAACCATGGTGATGCACGGTGATACCACAGAAAAACCATGGTAAACTATCAATACCATGACACGACCATGGTACTGATACGTATACTATAGAATAACTGTGAAGTCTATGGTATTTCCATGGTTTTACCATAGGCGACACAAAATAACCATGGTAATAGTATGTTATAATTTTTATACCATAGCACTACCATGGTATTACTACCAGTACCATGGAAAAACCATGCCATCTACTGTATTTGCCTGGTATAACTATACAGGTACAATAAAATAACTATGGTGATGCCGGGTTATGGCCATCATACCATGGCATCACCACGGTATTACCACTTGTACCATAAAATAACCATGGTATATAAGGAATTTCCCCAGTATCGCTGCACTAATTAACCATGGATATACCATGTAATAACCATCATACCATGGCACGGTTCTGGCACTACTAGGCCTGCTTGTACCATAGAATAACCACGGAGATACCATATGATAACCATCATACCATGTACTACAACCACAGGGTCTTTAATCGTACCGCAGCATATATAACCATAGTCTTTTTGTCATCTTCTGTATTTCTAAGGGTACACAAAAATAGCCATGGTGATACCATGGTTCAACAACAACATATCAATTATGATATTCTTGTAGCTGAAAGGGACTGTACAGTAGGTACTGGTTGAGATGAGGATTCAGATTTACAACTTATTTTTTTCTGTTAGATGATAAACCTCTCATGAAATAAAGTGTATGAAAGAGCATATACAGCTGTAATTTCAAGAAGGATTCAACGTTTTGAAGAAAATTCGTCTTGAAATGGCTGAGATTACCAACCCCCCCCCCCCCCCCCCAAAAAAAAATGAAATTGACAGGCCCCATCTTTCATTAGGAGCTCTTTGTTTTAATTTGTTTTTAGATATCTCAGTCATTTCTCAGCCTGTTTTCATTAAATAAACGTTTGAGTCCTCTTCTGCTCTTTATCATTTCAAAGAGTGGTTTCTAAATATCTCGCAAAATGTTACAAGCTGAATCCTCATCTCATCCAGTACTGTATACTCCTTTTAAATGTCAAATAATGACGAAAAAAGGTACATTCTCTACTGGTATCACAAGGAAAAAATGGTCCCATTATAGCTATTCGTTTGACCCAACTTGTTCAAATAGTTGCAAACTGGAAGTAGGCCGATACTCGTTCACATTACCATGGTGTGAATTACCATACAATTAAAGATGAAAATTAATACCAACTCACGCCATTCCAGCTGACACTAAATTGAATGAGCTGGCACACTCTGAAAAAAAAACCCCAATCAATTCCAGCTGAATATTATGGCCTGGCTCTAAATCATTGATTATGAAGTTTTATTTGTACCAACTGGAAAACATGTCGTTCAACTGGCAGACTCACTAGTTGACTCCACTTAGACAAGTTGACTCCAAACTAACATTTCATTCCAACTGACAGACTGAAACAAATGAAATAAACTAGGCAATTGTCTACCAATTAGAATTCATTGACATAACCTACAGATTCACCACTGGATTCCAATTGCAAGAAACGGAATAAAGTGTCATACTGAAATATCAACTACCCGATTCCTGTATAGATACAATAATTGTATTGAACTTGACTAGACACAACTGGCAGATTTACCAGTTGATTCCACTTGAAAGCGATGGACTGGACTGGTACATTGAGAAAACATAGATGACTCCAGTTTGAACAAATGGATCAAACTGTGATGAGTGAGTTACATGTGTGTAATAACAACATACCTAATAGTAGTAGCATAGTGGTACTGGTGATAATAATGATGATGATAATAATAATAATAATAATAATAATAATAATAATAATAATAATAATAAGGTCTTATCCAGGAGAGCCTCTCCAGTGTTGTCGCTGCTCTATACCACAGGGCCCTGCCATACCACTAACAGTTGAACTGTTCTAATGAAAATGACAGATTAAAAAAAATTAGATCTATTGTGTAAACTGGAACATTAAAGCCTATTGGTTGATTCCAGTAGGAAGAAATAGACCAAAGTATGCCCTTAGACAAAGTGGGATCAACTGGACACAACAAGCAGATTTTTCAGTTGATGATCCACTTGAAAGAAATTGTGTGAAATGGCATACAACAACCAGTTGATTACAGTAGAAACAATGAGTGCACATTCGAGTTCGACACCCACAAATCATACAGCCAACAAATCAAACAACCCATGAATTTGACACCTAGCGAACAAGGCCCACATGACTGCGACACTAGGTAAATAAGGCCCACGACACTTTTACAATAAGCCCCATGATGCAATGTCGAGCTTGTGGGCTGTATGACTTGTGGGATGACCCCGAAAAAGTCGGACCAATTTGGTGCAGGTTGAATCGACTGGACACAACTGGCAGATTTACCAGTAAGAACTGGCATACTAAAACATCAACTCCATGATTCCAGCAGATTCAACTTTTTTGAACCAGGCTCTTGTATACCTGTTGCAAATGACTTGACACAACTGATAGATTTATTCAACTTCAAAGCAATGCAGATTTAACCTACATGCACTTTGATAAAGTTTAGGCTGTAACAGTTAGTAGAACCCAGCCGGGTAATGTATCAAACTGGCATGACTGGGGAAGTTCATACCAGTTCATCAAATCTGGCAGTTTTACCAATTGATTCCACTTTTTAAACGATTATAAACGTACCAATACATTACAGTCAAAACTATTGGACCATTATGAGTATACTTGCAACGAATGGGAAAAATCAAAATATATATCAACCGATTCTAAAGGTAAACCCCTTAAACTCTAAGGGACGTGGCAGGAGAGGGAAGGGCGGAATCCACCCTCGATGTTTCGAGTCTGCGATGGAAGAGACCCTGTCATGAGACATTTTCCTGACTTTTTTCAAGTTCAACTTCAAATTCATTGTTGCTTTTTCCACAGCAAAATAATCTATTTGGTGAACATAAATCTCGCTTTCTTCAATGAAAGTAGAATGCATGTAATTTGTACAGAGAAAGCAATAATTGAAAACCTAAAGTAGGGGTACAATGCAGTGGTTGCTGAGGTAACAAAAGTGAAATAAATGAAATATGCGTTGTGTGAAAAAAGCAGGGACCCACTAAAAAGACAAAGCTTGTGAAGTACGGTCCCTTCTCCGATTGAAAAAAAAAATCGACGCAAAGATTGATTGAAAACAGCAACAAAGAAACTCTTTAAAAATCTGACTATTCTTTATCGGAGCAGATCCAGGAATTCCGTAAATGGGGTGGGGGTGGGGATGGGGGAGGGATCTGTCATGGTGCCACTTCCGCAATTAAAGGGGAGAGACACGCCCATTTTCATTTTGTTTTCTTTTTATTTATCTATTTTTATCTTATCAAAAATTAAAGAAGGGGCCCCCTGGAGCTATCACTGCTGTAACATTAATCACTGCGATTGATTGATCTTATGCTAATTATGGTATAAAAGTGGTCAATGAGAATCTCATAAGAAAACAAAGGAAACAATAAAAAAACAAAGAAATACATTTGAAACTCAAAAAAAAATCATATACTAGTACATAATAAATTGGCTTTTGGAAGTCCTTTAATGTCTGATGCATGGTCTTTAAACATGTAAAAACAGACTTACAAATGATTAAGAAATAGACTCTTAATGCTTTTAATTAGGCTAAAATAAGATGATGGGCCTAATTTGCACAAATAATTAATTGATGAATTAAAATTAGAAATTGACAATAAAAAAAAATATTATAAGATATATAACACATAATTTTGTAGATTACAATGTGGTTGTAACTTGGGCCAAATTTCGCTACGATCGTAATACTAATGGTCGAGATCTTGTGGAGGGGGGGGGGAGGCGAAATTCCCTCCCAAATTGCAATTTTTAGCATTTATAGCCAAATAAGCCTGGCCCGTTAAAGATAAGCAAAGTTTTGGAACTAATTCACATTGTGCGTTATCTCATACAAATTCCAAGTACGACCCAAAATATTATACCGGTATGTTCATGTAATAAATGTACTACAGCCTGTATTTAGTATATGTGTGAATGTGTGTAGTGTGTGTATGTGTGTATGTATGTGCTTGTGTGTGTGTGTGGGGGGGGGGTGTGGGTGAGTGCAAACACCCGGTTAGTACTAATATATCCATGGTACCAAGAACTGACTTCTTCCCATGCAGTTTAAACCTCATTAACCCAACTGGAAAATGTAACACAAGTTGATTCAAGTTGCACGAACCATGTTTTGACTTGGTTTCTGTATCGCTCATGAATATTCATGAGAGAGCATCTAACATGCAAAAGTGAGAAAATAGATAAAAGACATAAAAACCCAAAGTATATATTCTGGGTTTAAACTCTGAAGTATGTTGGGAAATTTCTCTTTTGTTACCAACTATTTTAACTTGTGTTATAACAATGCATATTCATATTTTGATAGGACTAATATTATGCATGACATGTAGTTAGTAACCATGCCTTAAACCTTTTCAGATATCAGCCCATATATAAAGAACTGATACACTAGCAATGTATCTAGGAATAGGATGTATACTCTAGGTATACAGATAGGTAGACCTCTATAGATTAGGATGTAGGTCTTGTACAACAGTGTAGAAACAGGTGTATGTGATTCGAGGCCAGGTTATGTAGGTAACATACTAGTACTGCATGCTGTAAATACACGACCATTAATGTTATTTTTCTTTTCAAATTGTAAATACCATGGTAATACCAGGGTAATACCATGGTAATACCATGGTAAAATCACCTCAGAAAAACCATGGTATTGTACCATGGTACTGGTACCATTGTATTTGGTAAGCACAGTAATACCATGGTAATATACAATGGTACATGGTAAGAGCAGTAATACCATGGTATTTTGCCATGGTAATACCATGGTAATGTACCATGGTTTTACCAGGGCAAAATTACCAGGTTTCCATGGTTCATTACCATACCATGGTATTACCATGGTAAAACCATGGTTCTTTTTTGTAAGGGCAGGTTTAAACCCAAAAAACCCACTTTAGACCCAAGCGTGGGTTTAAACTCGAGTCTAAGTTTTTAGCAGAATACGGGCCTTAGAGTTTAATAATACGGTTGAAGTGTCCTTGTAGCTTACCCGCCATACCAGTCGACGGTGAGCTCCTGGGGTTGGTAGAGGTCAAAGATGGGAAGCACATCCTCCTTAGCAGTCTCATCCTCACCTGGGATGTAGGCTCGTATCAGGGCAGGGAGGTCCGGGTCAATCCAGTACACCACCCCTGTAGGTGGAAGGAAACACATTCAAATGTTTTAATGAGGGGGGATTACACACTCTGCTGTTATCAATTAGTAACCCTTCAGGAGGCCAGGCACTTAGCTTAACTTGGCAAGCTTCTGCCATCAGTGTTCATTAGTTCTCCAAACTTGACCTAGCTGTCGAGTTTATAGCAAGCCCACTCACATGTAGTGATGTGCCTCAATACCAATAGGAAGGCAATGGTGATCAATCATATTTTGATGCTATGTACAAGCTATCAGTTTCTTTCTATATGTTTTAGCATGAAAAATGTGTCTAGTTTTCCCATATTTTTAGACTAGTTCATTTCGAGTAGGGGACACGATAGGGACTAGGGGTTATTATGTAATCCTTATTCATTGGAAAAAAAAACATTTCAAAATCTCTGTGAAAACATAAGAGGAAAGTGTTCCAGCACATGTACTGATTGGTGAACAAAACACAGCATTTAAGAGGTTAAGCTACAGATTTGTATGAATGCACAGTGGAGCACAAAATATCTGTATGACATGGAAACATACCCATACTAACATTCTCTTGGTAGATTGGTTGACCTTCTATACATCACCCTTTAAGAACATGACATAGAGTGTAACAGGAGTTATGATTCCTATAACTAAGCATATTTAAAGATTGTTGGGCTCTTCCCTGCTGCACACATAGGAAGGGCAATCTATGCTTTCATTGTTCACACTTTATCCTCTTGCTAGCCCTGTGACAAGGATCCTTCCTCACCCTCGTCGTAGTTGTAGTCCAGAGATCGGACCGAGCCCTGGGTGGTGAGCACAACGCCGAAGTCGTCAATTGCCTCGTCGTAGAAGCGGATCTCGTCATCCTGGCCGAAGAAGTACCTGGGTCTGTCCCCTGGGAGATTTCAAGAAGAGTGACACGAATGACTAGACTTTGACAAATTCACATGAAAAGTGCCCAATTTGGCTTGTACATGTATATTGATGTTACAATGTAAAGGTCTGAGAAAAGAATATTTCTTCATGATTTACATACAATGTACATGACCTTTAATAGTCTATCACCTGTTCAGTAAACAAGCACCAGTATTTGTTTCACATTTCACTATCATTTCCGCTAGTACAATTTACATATAAAAAAAAATCTTACAGCCAAAAGTTTTGTGAATTTACAGAGACCATATCACTAATGTCTCTTGAGAGTGTAAGGAAGAAAAGAGAGGAAAAGAGAAGAAAAGCAGAAGATAAGGGAAAACAAAGGAAAAGTTAAATAAAAACAGCTAACAGAGAATACAAAGAAAAAAAAAGAAATATAGGAAAAGATAGAAGGAAGAAGAAAAGAACAATATAAATGGAAAAAACAAGACCAGAAAAAGTAAAGGAAAGAAAGAAAGAAAAGAAAGATGTACACACATTGTAGGAGAAGAAGAATGAAAATAAAATGCAGTATGCGACACAGGGGAATGCAAATACCCTCCTGCTACAAGAACCAATCCCGTGTGGGTTTAGGGTTGGTATATCAACCTACCAATAGCCTTGCAGTCCAGTCCTCTATCCCCTGCATCTTGATATCCTGTAGCACAAGTGCATGTGTAGGAACCCTTGGTGTTGGCACAAGTCTGCATGCAGAGGTTGGCTTCACACTCATCAATATCTGGAGAGGTATAAAGAGCATATACGCAAGCTCTTTAGAAATTACAGCTCTAGAGTTGAGGCAGGTCTGTACTGTGGTAGCCACAAAGATGACGTCCTAATATCATTACTGAGCACCATTTATTGACAGTTAGTGTCGGGAGAATTATGAGACTAGAAATGTCGATATGGCGACTGGTATGCCTCCGCCATAATGCACGATTCTCCTAATAGGTCTAGATAGTACATGTGGACAATGTGTGATTACATTTTCACAAAACTGGCAAAATATTGAAATGACAAGTTTGTCACAAATGTGTTGAATGTTCACCTTCCTTGACCTTGGTTTAATTGGATGAATAGGAGAGCATGTATTTGGGGATTTAAGGACTTTAACTTGACTTTGACCCATTCATACATTTATGCATTGAGTAATTTTCATGGTACCAGAATGGAGAAAAAGTGCAATTTCTGTACTGAATAGTAAATTGTTACCATGTTCATCTGGCCTTTGACCCTAAAATTCATAAGATAATCACTTTCAGGTAGAACATGCATAAATATGCAGTAAGTTTCAAGATAAATTGAGCCACTTCCGAGATATGGAGGAAAAAGTTACAAATGATAGTTCATTACTTTCACTTGATCTTTGACCTTTTGACCTTTGAGGCAAAAAAAAGAAAACAAAACTCTCCAGAGAATTTCTATTACGTTACACATGCATACACCAAGTGTAAAAAAAAATAATAATCCTGCTGGCATTGCATGAACATGAGGGAAATAGTAAAATTTTGAAGTGTTGCACTTGACCTTTGACCCCTGACCTTTGACCCCATGAACCCTACATTCTCTAGATAATCACTGCCAGTCAGTACATGTATATACTATGTTCCATGAAGATACCTTGAACAATTTTCCAATTTACAGAGAAAAAAAAAGAAGTTTTATACTTTTACTCGACCTTTTGACCTTTGACCTTTGACCTCATGACCCAAACTTTCACCAGAGAATCTAAATTGGGTAATACATGTATGCACTAAGTTTCAAGAAAATATCTTCAGGCATCGCATAGATATGGTGGAGATAGTGAAATTTTATGTATTTGACCTTGACCTTTTGACCTTTAACCTTGAGCACGTGCACCCAAAAGTTGATAGGCACAACTTC
Source organism: Diadema antillarum (assembly GCF_040938485.1). NCBI lineage: Eukaryota > Metazoa > Echinodermata > Echinoidea > Diadematoida > Diadematidae > Diadema > Diadema antillarum. The sequence continues at coordinate 3,801,248 of NW_027271172.1, forward strand.
ACCCCCTAATACACATACATGCCAAGTTTCATTAGGATACCTCAACAGCTTTTGATAGTTACCTTGTCCACAAAATTCATTACGGACGGACGGAAAGACGGACGGACGGACGGACGGACGGACGGAAGGACGGACGGACGGACGGACGGACAACCCGAAAACATAATGCCTCCGGCACCACTTCGTGGCGGAGGCATAAAAACAATTGCTGTGTAAACCTCATAATTATAGACTTGTATGCTGAGGCGGCAACAAAAACACTGTCATGAAACATTTAGCAGCAGTGGCAGCAGCCAAGAAAATAAAAATACATTTCTGAAACACTGCAGGCTATAGTCAAATATATTTAGAAAGCTATAACGATACTCTGACAAAAATATGGTACAGGACCTGTAGATCTACAGAATTACATTCATCATTTTAACAGGTACAAATGACATGACTGAAAAGCTAGTAAACAAAATTCTTTTGTCATGTTGTCATAGTACAGGCAAGATGAGTACGATTTAATAAACCCAGCCACAAATGTGGTTGAAAACTTCAAACATGCCTCTTTTAACATGTACAATGTTGAATTTAAAAAAAATATATATATATACAATTTGTATATATATATATATATATATATATATATATATATATATAATTAAACATTCATGATATGCATAACACAAGAGAAGTTGAAATAACGCACTTTGACTTTTCTGTTAAATGTTAACACTTCGGATCTACCATTGAATTAGAATAAATAAATTTTGATCAGTTTCATGTGATTGTGCCAAAAGGTATAACCTGCAGTTATGGGAAATCATAACGGGTAAATCAATGCCCTCTTACCATCACAGCCCATTTTATCATCAGCCAACCGGAGGCCGTTGCCGCAGGAGCAGTAGTAGCCGCCGTCTTGCAAGTCGTTACACAGGATCTCACAACCTCCATTGTCTTCTGCACAGCTACCAGATACATCTAAAGAGATATTTTATAAAAATTGTGAGCAATCTCAGAAAAAAAAAAGTTTCAAAGTGTTTATTGAAGACCATATATAGGTATGGATGGACCCAGCAGCATATGAGGAAAGTACATAAATGGCTATGTTTAGTCTGCCATTCTTATGTGGTCTTAAAAATTGCAGCATAGAAGAAGGACCTTTGTCGCTTGTGGTAGTGTGCACAGGTCTTCATAATAGCTATAGACATAATTTCTCTTCCTTCCAATGTTTGAGGTGAATCACAGCCAGCTACCTCAGACATGCTAATTGCATTTCATTTTTGAAAGTTTGATAGAAGACTAGCTAATGCCCCAAAAGAACTGATCCTAATCAATACATCGCTGTTGGGGCGTCAGAACTTCTTCGTATCCAAAAATGTCAAATGTTCAAGAGAGCAAAGAACATGGCAGCCCCAGCACTGTACCAAATGGAATCACTTTTCCTTTGACATGCGCTGGAGGCTTCATCTTTGGGGTAAGACTGCTATGATTTAGACAGGACATCACTCATCTGACTATCAGATAATTCATCAAAATAGTGATTTTCATCTTAAATTTGAGAGACATGGTTTCCATCACCCCAGCGACGATATTTCTCTGGACAAAATCCATCGCTGTAGGATTCGAGAAAATCAAACTTTGTGTAAGACTTACGGCAGCCGATCTCATCAGACTGGTCACCACAGTCATCCAGGAGATTGCAGACGTACGAGAGCGGGATGCACTCATCGTTCTGGCACTTGAACTCCTCGTCGGTGCACTGTCTGACCACCTCACCTGCATCGATGAAAAGACGTCAAGAAAGCTGCAATGAAAACGTCTCACCGAAACAATGCCATCATTTACTTAACAAATGGGGAATTTGCAAACCATCATGTTGTCTGCTAAAACATGTTACTTTGCGAGCTTGCGCATTCACCCGATGCAGTAGCTCATAATTCCCAGCAGCAATCTGATTTTGGATCCCTGGCAACCATGCCAATTCTACTTTTCAAATGTCTACCAGTCAAAAGAGATAAAAAACAACAACAAAAGCAGATGATGGACATTTTACTATTAGTTCAAATTGCCAAAAACATCAAATACTGTTGACACATTGAAGGGACTGTGACAAAGTGAATAAAACTCTTGACTTTCAGTTGGGAGGTCCTGAGTTCAAATCTCGTCAAGTGCCTATGTCCTTGAACAAGATGTACTTACCCACCATGTCCCATTCGACCCAGGTGTATAAATGTGTACCTGGCAATGCTAAGGTAATACTAATGGCAAGGTCCTTCGATAGACCTCTAGAAGCTTTAGAGAGGCAAGCCTGGATAAAGAGGATTATTTTATTACAGGCAACTCCCATCATAGGAATGTCCTTGGGATCAGCACTTCCTTTTGTTATATCAAAATTTTGTTGTAGCTGAACATTAAAGTGCACAAAGATATATAAATAATAATTTTGGAACCTGAAGTTTTGCTTCGTTGAAACAAGAATTTTGTAACAACCATGTTCACTATAACAGGAGTGAACTGTCTAATCATAGTCGCCTACAAGATTTACTTAGGTGCATCAGAGAACATGGTGAAAAGGGGGAATGGGCAAGGATTTATCGGGCTTCTTACAAAACTCATGGTTGTTCTCATCGCTGGCATCCCCGCACGTGTCAATCCCGTCGCACAGCGAGGTCCGTGGGATACAGAATCCGTTGTCACAGCGCCATCGCTCTTCTGAATCGCATGGGATGGAAGCTGGAAAGACGAGATCAAAAAAATTCTAAATGTATGGCATCTCAAACCTCTTCCTTTTCAGTACTTGATGGCAATCTAGGAGATGTAAACTGCACAAATCTTATCTTAATTTTTTAAGGAACTAAATGCAAGTTGGGATTATAAGCGAGGTACATATTATACATTGTTTTTTGCAATAAGCCATCTAGTAAGTGCATGGAACTGAACATAGGTCACCTGATGGATTTTTGGTCCAGAAAAATCAATCACTTATACTGTAAGTTCAATCTGATGGTATCATGTTTCAGCACATTTTCCAAAATTAATTCCAATTAAATGACAAGTGAAAATACCCACATCTTCAAAATAACAATATATATTTAAAAGTGCATGACCTGAAAGAGATGTGACAAAGGTGATTTCTCAAACAAATGTGATGCTGCCAAACTGTCATTTCTTGGAAGTCCCACAAGTCTTGTTGGGATTCCTCGATTTCTTAACAAGTTATAGCAACTCTCTTTGATAATTTCTCCAAGGTGATGGGTAATTAGGACTCACAGCAAAGACTGAGTGTCTCGTCGCTTCCATCGGGGCAATCGGCTGATCCGTCACATCGCCAGTCCAGAGGGAGGCAGACAGTGTCATCACACGTGAACTGATCTGGGAAGCAATAGAGTCCGCCTGGTAACCGCGTTCCTGTGGGGACAACCGGAGGGAAACAGTATACTCAAAGAGTCTGAACTTGCGATTATGATGGCATAGCAGATTTGGGAAGCAAGCCACTCTTCTGTCTGGGCATACTGAGGCTAACATAAATTCATGTAGCCACGCAATTTCTTGGCCATATATGGGCCCATATACAGTTTGCATATTATGGATTCTTTGCAAAGTACTACCGTACTGTATACACCATATATTGAGTGAGTCTAAATTTTCGCAAATCGGGACTTCCAGACAATTGCATGAGTACAGGTGTAGTTGAATTTGCGATCGTGGAGTCCTCTACTGAACAGAGAAATGTATACATGTTCATCACATTCATATCTGCATCAGAGTCAATATTTTTGCATACCTGACTCGAAAAATTTGCAAAAATAAAAACTTTGCGAAATATTCGGCATATACAGTATATAGGGTTTTATCATGACATTCCAACTAAGCTAAATGTAACAAGCATGCTACATAGTGTCACTTTTTAACAGCTGTGTATATAAAGTTTAAACACTGGGGGGCAGCAGATGTGGATGCAATGTACGTACCACAGTCTACTTCATCGGAAGAGTCTTGGCAGTGGCTGACGCCGTCGCACACGTAGTCCTGGTCGATGCAGTGACCGCTGGCACACTGGAACTGGTCAGCATATAGGCACATGGTGTCCACTGCAAAATTTAAAAGATCACACAGAGACGGACTCATTCAGTATCACCACATTCTAATTCGTAGGCATAAACAGTATATAATGTAGCACTTAAGTAACTTTCATACTGGAACAATTACATCCTAGTTACACTACATCCCCTATATATCATCATCTTTTATAGCCACTGTCACCATCACCATCTTCAATTTTGTTCATTGTTGTCACCACAATCATCAGCATTATTGTCAACACTATCAGTACCGGTATAACAACCACCATCACCATTACCGTCATCATCACCACCACAATAATCACCTTCACCACTACCACCACCACCATCACCACCACCACCACCATCATCATCATCATCATCATCATCATCATCATCATCACAACCATCATTACCACCACCACCATTTTCTTCATCATCATCATCATCACCATCATCATCATTACCACCTTCACCATCATCTTCATCATCATTATCATCATCACCATCATCATCATCATCATCACCATCATCATCATCACCATTGTTACCATCACCACCATCACCACCATCATCATCATCACCAACTTCACCACCATCATCATGATCATGATCATGATCATCATCATCATCATCATCATTATGGAGCAATAAATCAGCCATGTACATTATATATTTATGAGATAAGTCATGACTTTTATGATCGATAGAGACTCACTGCAAGTGGCTTCGTCCTCTCCATCGGGACAGTCCTCATCGTGGTCGCAGATCCAACGTTTCGGGATACACTCCTTGCTTTGGCAGCGGTACTCGCTCTCCGAGCACTGTCTGTAGGCTGAAAGAGACAGAACATGTCATATCAGACTCGGTACATTCACTGCAGCAGTGTTAACCTTTCAACCGGGTAGCATGAAGACTCAAAACATTCTTCCCTCTACCTCAAGTACTGTCTACATCACAAAGGCCCCAATAAACCTGTCCAGTTTTGGAACAGACTTTCATAGGAAGTAGTTTTTCATGCAGTGATTAGTAATTGAAAGGAACTGGTTCTTGAGGTACACAGGTAAAATACTTACTATCAGAAAAGGAATAACTATCAGGTGTGAGTTCTTCAATTTGTCTCCCTCTACAAATTTAATTTGTAGAGGGAGACAAATTGAAGAAACTCACACCTGAACCTTCACCTCTCTTAATAATATCTTTCTTTCACGAATAACTTTGTCAGGTAAGCATAGCATAAATGTGATGACTTCCTCCTTTTGATTCGAAATGAGCTTACTTCTTTGATAATCATCTGTAAAAAAAGGAGAAAAAATATTTAATGCTTGGGCACACTGCATGCAGGATATATCATATCAGGCTCTGTATCTGAAGTCAAAATACTATCAAGTAGGTTTACCTCTCTTGTTTGACAAATTCTAAAATGATATCCTTGCCCCTTGCTTTGCATAACTCTCAAAATCTATTACATCTGTCCATATATCTTGATTAACACAATTTGAAGCATGATTCCTTTTAATGAATGTGCAAGGGACAGTGACTTACTGCAAGCCTGCTCGTCTGAGTTGTCTCCACAGTCATTGTCGAAGTCGCAGACCCAACGGGGAGGGATGCAGTCGCCGTTGGTGCACTGGAATTCACCGGTATCACAGGTGGCCGATTCTGCAATAGAAATCACCAACGATACCATCAAATACCACTATGAACTTCTCTCTTTTTAGATAGTGACATGGTACATCCAATGCTAAATACTTTTGTCTCTCCTCCTTGACACATTATGGCAGGTGTCATGATTGTAAAATACTTCTTAAAAAAACCCTGAGTTATTAAAATTGCGAAGCATTCATAAACTTTGAAATTCAGACATGAGATAATTCGTATGTATCAAACTTTCTGCTTCTGAAAAAATTCTAAATTTCTTTTTCATCCTAAATCAGCATACTTTGCTGTGCTCTCAGCTTTGATATTTTGAGTGTCTCAGGGTAATGCATTGGCTAGTCACTAGTAGCAACTTTGAGTGTAACAAGGTGTCACATAATGTCATATGCATTTCATACAGTAGGTATAAAATGTTGGATGTTTGGGTGGTGTGGAAGGAAATAGAAATATACATGGTGGCAAAAAGCTGGAAAGGTGGCAGAAGCATTCCATATTCTTAAAAAAAGATTGTTTTGTTTGTTTGTTTGTGTGTGTGTTGTTGTTTTTTTCATCCATAAAACAGTAACTCACCACACTGACTCTCATCAGAGTTGTCTCGGCAGTTGTCAAAGCCGTTACAAACCGCCCAGCCAGGGACGCAGCGGTAGTTAGTCTGGCAGGAGAACCATCCATCCGGACAGCCAGGTCTGCTCTCTATGAGGGCGAGAAAGACAGACAGACAGTCAACAGACAGACGAATAGACAGGAAAATATACAAAAAAGAAAGAACCAGAAACATAGACAGATGGACAGACAGACAGACAGACAGACAGACAGACAGGAAAAGATAGATAGAGACAATAGAGAAAAAAGACAGACATGGTCATACAGACAGACAAACACACAGTGACAGACAGGGAGAAAGGCAGACAGACAGACAGACAGATGGAAAGAGAAATATCGGATTATATACAAACAGGTAGAAAAGCAAAATAAAAAAGAGTAATGATATTAGCTGGGACAAACTAGGATGCAATTACAGATAAATTAAATAGCTTGAGAATCTGGCTTTCTTCATCATTTTGTCATTTTACTGTTACGACATTCTCTATGGGGAAGACTATTGACATGCATGCGCACACATATACACAAATCTAAAATACTTTTAGGATAGAAAAAGAGGTAAGAAGTACACTTTGGTACCCCTGCAATATGGCATCAGTTAAGTTAAACACAACTCTCTTAATTCTTTCTTATAACTTAACAATTAATCATCTGAAAATGTGACGGCCATTTTAACGGTGCGAAAGAGGTCATTACCAACTTAAAGAGAATTAGAATAAAACATCGCAGCCAGGGAAAAGAAAATACAGAAGAGGATCGACCCTCCCAACCCCCCCCCCCCCCCAATAAAACTCATACAAAAACAAAATGTCAGTCAAAGGATGAACAGGAAGAAATTTGATGCATAAAAAGCAGCTCTACAACCCAGCACAACAAGAATACTTACGACACTCTCGCAGAGGTTCATCGCTGGCATCGCCGCAGTCATCATCTAGATCGCACACCCATGACTGTGGGATGCAGTAACCGGTCCCACATTTGAAGTAGCCTTCGGCACACTCGGAGGCAGCTGATGGTGGAGTGAGAGATCAGAGTGAGGCAGATCCAGATTGATGGAGGGAGAAGAAGATGGGGAAGGGGGATGAAGGTGGGGCATAATCATGCAAAACTCTGTTTATGGATTGTGCAGAATCTCAAGTCAAAGCGCACTAAACAAATGACAAAACCTACTTGGCAAAAAATCACGCCTGATTTGTCCAAAAGAGGCGTTGTGTTATTTTAGGAGGTACAGCCCCTATTTCACTGCATTAAAGCAAACACTTTTATTAGTTTAGAAACAATGTATAGTAATTTTGCACCATCACTTTTTGAACCACATATTTGTATTACATGCTGCAGTCTCCAATATATCAATTCATTCGCACTTTGACTGTGTGGATACACATGAAAGTGGCAATCCCACAATACGAGATTGGATTTGGTGTCTAACTGACGTTGTACAAGCATTTAATAATCTTACTTCTGTTTCCAAGTACTGTTTGATATGGCAAATATGTGAACTCTAAATTTGTTTGTTTGAATGATGTCATTGACTTCATTTTGATTGATTTTTGTTTGTGATTTTTGTAACCACTGATCTTTCATTGGAATGAAAAAATGAAATGCCAAAAGGTACAGTATGATATTGTACAGACCAATACGATTTCAAAGCTTTCTTCCGGGAAGAGAGGTTGACTTTTCTCATAAACACTTCAACAATAAGTCCTATTATCCAATAAAACAATTCAGAAATATATTCAAATTCTGTTCCCCTTTTGAGAAAAAAAGATTGCTCCTGACAACCAGAAAGCTTGCCTGAGTTGCCTGACAGAGCAACATTTAATGCAGTTTTTGAAGAGTATTTCACAAGAACAGCTGTACAGAACAACTTGCCATTTTAATATGATTAGGTCATCACAGGTACACAAGAATTTCTAATGTAACATTCAAAGAAAACTGGCATTATTCTGAGTTTATAAGAGCACTTGCACTGACTTCAAACTCTCGGAATGAGGATTGGAGATGACGATTCCACATACCACAGTCGCCCTGATCCTCGTCCGAGCCATCCAGACAGTCCTCGTTGCCATTGCAGGCGAGAGTTTGACTGATGCACGACCCCGTGGCACATCGGAACTCCCATGGCTGACACATCGTATCATCTGTACAAATGTGGAAATAAGGGAGCACCAGTCTCAAAATTTTTCCTTTGGATAAGGCTTAGGTAAATCTTTTATTGGATGAATAAAATATTTTTTTTTTAAGGCTTCTGCTTAAACAGAATATGAAAAAGCCACAAAGTCACCATGAAAGCAACAGCAGCAAAACGAAACAACAATGATAATTACAGTTAGCAAAATCATCTTCCATCATCAATACCACCATTAAAATCATCATTGTCATCATCATCATCAACATCATCATCATCATCATCATCAACATCATCATCATTAGCTGGATCAACTGACTTTGTCCTCCTACAGTTGACAATGACTTACTGCAGTGAGCTTCGTCGCTTCCGTCCTGACAGTCGTCCACGCCGTCGCACAACTGGGTCGGGGGCACGCAGTTATTGTTGGCGCACTGGAAGATTCCAACCTGGCAGTAGCGAATGGCTGCATGGAGGCAAGAAAGGGTAAAGAAGACAATGACGGTTTAACATTAAGAGTCTTCTACAGAGAACAGAACACAGAACAGACTTGGAGCACATATCAAATACTTTAACTACTATAAGTATTTGATAAAGTGTAAGATATCAAAAAAACTAACCAATCTACTGCAACAAGATGGGCTACCAATATAAAAAAAATTGTTACAAGATGAGAAGTCTTTTAGAAAGAAATCAAGATGAGACCTACTAAACGAGATGTGAGTGCGGTTTAACCACATTAACTCTGGAGTAGATTTGTTTGTCAATTCTACTGCTCTCAATTAAAGCAGTTTGAGAGGATTACAGTACATCGTTTTTAGCCACACTTACGGCAATCATCTGGCTCGTCAGACCCGTCCGCACAGTCATTCTCCACATCGCATCGCCATGACAACGGGATGCACCTCTGGTTGTCTTCGCATCTAAACTGGTTGGCGGTGCAGGCTGGCAGGCAGGTGAGGTTGTCTTCGTCCAGCTGGAAGCTGTCGGGGCAGGCGCAGGTGGAGGATTCCCCTCCAGGGGCAATGAGGCACAGGTGTGAACAGCCCCCGTTGTTGGCACCGCATGGATTTGTAAGCGCTTTTGGGGGAAAAACAAACACCCAACAAAATACATACTGTATGAAGTACACTGATCTATCAGCAATATTCTTCGCACATCCTACAACACACTTTCCTATTTTGTTGTTTATTTTGTTACATGCTTTTCACTTCCTGAAAAGAATCTCTTCATCTTGTCACCGATACAACCTAAACTTTTATCTATATGTCATCTTTTCTCACATAGTTAGCCTGTTAGCCTCATATCGATTTTCTTTTTGCTCTTCTTATCAAGTAATTTAAGAAACTGTTGTTGTGTGAGTTTTTGTTTCATTAATGGCTTTCCTGATGACGGGCTCCTGATGCTAAATGTTGGAATATTGTAACAGTAAAATGCAGTGAAAGAGCTGCATACTGTGAGTCTGATTTTACACTACATACTCTGCATCTATTAAGGTCAGCTCAAACAAGGTTGTGGAATTGCTCCAAGGTTTGGAGCAGGACAGAGGGGCAGATGGTCACTCACTCTGGTCCTGGCGCAGCGGATGATAGATCTGGACGTCCATCGGCAGCTGGATGTTCTGGACGTAGCGGGAGAGGCCCGCGCTGGTCAGCTTGTCGGCCCGCTTCACCCTCATGCTGGTCCAGTCCGTCCAGTACACGTAGTCCTCGAAGATGGAGATGGCGAATGGGTGGGAGAACATCTCCTCTTCCGGATGCGGGAGGATGGTGATCCCCTCGCCATCCAGGTCAGAGAATCTGTGGAAGGATGGTGGCGAGCAAAGAGCGTGACAGATACAAGGGAAATTGCAGAAGGATTGTGATTGGATAGGAATTACAGGACAGCTCAATCAAAGACAGCAATGAGTGAAAGGGAATGGAGCAGTCACCAAGAGATCTTCTTGTTGGAATTCTGGGCTAACTTTGTAGGAAACTTGGAGCTCTTCTGAAGGCAAGTGTCATGTTATTCTATATGTAAATCCATTTGGTAATAATAATATGTAATTGTCCATTACAAAATGTCCTCCATTTCTTACCTGTGACAAGAATGGTTGCTTCTTGCTTATACATGTATATGATCTGAACTAACAGTCACTTACATTTTTGCACAATACACCTTCTATGTGAAATCATGAACAAGACAAAGAATGTATCAATCAAAATAAACTTTAGAAGAAAATGAATGGAAGCTCAGAAAGTAAACAGAAACAATGCACACACAAACACACACACACAAAACCCAACACTCATAAAAGACTGTTCTCTATGCTTCAAAAAAGAAACTACATGACCCCACTGTATAGCAGGTTTCCATTCTTACATGAATACATTACACAGAGTAAAGGGCAATGTGAAATTTGTCGACCATGTAATGTACGAAGACTTACGCTATGTAGTCAATGTGGGCATCGCACCAGTACAGCCGCTCTGCAGCGTAGTCGATGGTGAGACCGTTTGGCCACACCATGCGGTCATTGTGGAAGCTGGACCTGTCACTGCCGTCCATTCCTACACGTCCAATGTAGGCACTTAAGCCCCAGTCAGTCCAGTACACATACCTTTTTTTTTTTTGAGAAAAGAGCATGAATGTTGGTCTTACTAATTGAAAATTTAAGCATCTCAGCATCTTTGAGGCACTAACAACTACTCCTCTTAATGGAATAGCCTGGAACATCACTGAAAAGAAATTTTGATACAAAAACTTCAATAATATTGATGAAACGTTCTTTAAACAAAAACTGGTGCATATATAACTAAAATCATACACACAAGCACATTCATTTATCTCTATACATAATCATCGACCTGACTTATGAATGAATATATCGTCATGAAAACCGTCAAAAGAAACAATGATATAATAGATACAAAAAATACCATTCTCATAATTTATCAAGATATAATTGTTTTTTTCTAGCCATAGCCTTCAATGATGGCCTCTATTAATGCTTCTTTGAATAACAACTTGAAAGTCTGTGGGGAAAAAAATGTCAATCCTATCACATATTGACAGACTACATTGCTCTATGATGTTTGGAGAAATGGCATGCTAACTAGCTGTGAGATGGGATACAGTTATCACATACAGAAAAGTGTGAATGCATAATGCATGATGCCTATGTACTCATCAAAAGACTGAATAGGATAACGGCTTCAAATCCATGAGGTGCAGCTTACCCGTATTTTGGGTTGACCACCACGGCTCTGGGCTGGTCCATGCCGGAGTAGACGAGGGTCTTCCGCAGACTTCCGTCCAGTTCGGCCACCTCCATCACATCATTGACGCTGTCCACCCAATACAACTTCCTGTCAACAAATAAATGAATGTACCACATAAAGTTCATTGCCTCATGTTGTATTTGAAAAGGTGGGACTAACCAAATAACCCCCCCCCCCCCCATGCTAAAGATGTGGTTTACCCAGCAAGTTTTACAGGGTCAAAAATCTTCCTGCGCCATATCTGTCTATGATGTTGCTAAACAGTTTTGGAGTGATTTTCTGAGATGGATTTTCCTCCAAACACAACAGCATGCAGAATACACGCTTAAGGGCACATATGCAAACCTAAAATATGTGCAGCTTGAACTCCTGAGCTCATTGACCCTATTTGCCAAATGATGAAAAAAAAATCCTTCAAAAAATTAATCAAAAATTCCCAGATCACTACCAAAAATGAATCATCTGTTCCTTGTGTGATTGTCAACTTTTCCTGTAAGTTTCATCCAAATCTGTTACAACTTTTTAAGTTATTCTGCCAACAAACCAACAAACCCCAACAAATATGTAACTTCCTCAACAGAGGTAATAATGAAAGAAAAACTTTTTCCTCACCTGCCAATCCAGTCCACAGAGAGCCCCTCGCCGCCATCTACGAACTCATCGACGACAACTTCCTGATCCATGCCATCCAGTCCCATTCTCAGGATGTGTTTCTCGTTGACATCCAGGAGGTACAGCTTCTCCTCGCTGTAGTCGAAGTCAAGCGCCACAGCGCCGGAGAAGCCCTCGGCGATCAGGGTGTACTCCCGGCCATCGGTCGAGAGTGACCGCACGTAGTACAGGTTGGTGAATATGATGAGTGGGTCAATACCTGGTGGTGCCAAACAGATGGTTTGTAAGACGAAAAATTGGAGAGCAATGGATCATTTCCATGCATATTACGTAGGCGCCTAACACTTCACAAAAAAGCAGGTCTAGATTTCTTTGACACATTCACTGACTGTGAGCCATTCAAAATCAGCAATCAGCAGTAATTACTCCTACTATCAATACTAGTACTATAAAATTATACAACCTACTGCTCTATAACTTTTTTTTTACTACTTATCTAGTCATGTCGTGCAACCTCAACGGTGATGTGAATGAAATGACTAAAATTAAAAAGAATTCGCAAAAAATATTGTAAAATGATGAATACCTCATTGAACTTATTTGGAAGGCTTAGATCTCTGATAAATGTATTATGCAAAATCATATAATTGAGTACAATTATGTACTTTCAAAAAAATAGTAGATATTTTGCCACTCTTGTGACACAATTGTCCCCGTATGGGATGGTGTCAAAGGCCACAGCAAAGTTACGAGCACGAAAACAAGAAAACGGGACACAAACCTGATGCGTGTTTGCAGGAGCGGCCGTTGACCTCCAATACGTATCCCGTCGCACATTTGCACATGTAGCTGCCCCGGGTGTTTTCGCACAGCTGCGTGCACAGATCTGGCATCTCCTCGCATTCGTCAATTTCTGGGAATCAGGCATGGTGCAAGTAAATTATAAATGTGCGAGTTACAAGACGAAATCTGTGGTCAGTAGTTTTTGTTTTTGTTTTTTTATTGGTATTGCACAGGCCATAACACAATATATTGCCTGTTACGGGAACAAAATGACCCAGATGTAAAAGTTAACTGCGGCTGATTTGAGTTATTTGCAAATTATACTTAGCATAATGCATGGAAAGTACCTCATTGTCTTAGAATTGGAAGTTTCTGAGTACAGCTAATAAAAGCTACACGTAGGTCGATATCATTTGAATAAAAAGATAATATGCAATATACACATAAGATATGAGAGGGCAACATCACAAGTGCTCCACAATTCAAGGGTAGTGATGTTTACACCCAGGTATAACCTTTAGCTTCACATGGGGGACATCATATTCACAAATACCAGAGTGTAAACACACTTACCTGCACACGTTTTTCCGTCTGAATTCAGCCTGAACCCATCATCACACGTGCAATAGTAGCTGTTGGCTGTGTTCACACACGTGTGCTGGCATCCGGTTTGCTCATTATCGCATTCGTTTACACCTAAAGGAGGCAAAGAGGCCATCACACATGATTTCTTCTTCTCTGTTCCTTTCATCAAACAATAAAAAGCTCAAGTGTTTCATTCATCACTGAATAACTCCAATATTCTGCTATAAATACTCATCATATCGCATTTTAAAGGTCCATTTGGTTTTGTACATAAAAACAAATATACATTCAAAAACATCTATTTCCTATGCCTTTACACTTCCTTTAAATAGCACACTGAAGATCACATTTGCTAGCAAACTTCCAAGATTAATCACCTAAAACTTGACATTACAATAATACATGGTTTGCTGTCAACCTACATAAAGCTGACACGAAAGACAAGAAAATGTGATTGTGCTCATATCAAACCTTGCACTTCACTATACACAGTGCATGGCAAGCCTACACATGCAGTGTTGAAATGATACACCATGAGTTTGCTACTGAAATCCATGCACAACATGCTACTTGTATGACACCATACAAAGCTTATACGATACACCAGGCAATATAAACGTAACAATCCACTCTACACGGTGCATGGCACGCCTACACAGTGTCAAAAAAATACACCACATCACTGTGCTCACCGCAGCGATATTCATCCAGCCCGTCGTTGCAGTCCACATCATCATTACAGATCAACTCCTGTTTTATGCAAGTTCGGTCACTGCACATGTACTCCCCAGCACTGCACATTGGTCCTTCAGAATCTATTAAGAGGTACAGAAAGAGGGTATATATAAAACCATCTCATTCAATTTTCATCCATTTTAACAAGTTTTATTGTAAAGGGATGAGAAAAGGTGTAAGTGACTCAATTTTCATATTTTTTAAAATAAAAGTTATCAAAGAACATCAAAAAAATACAACTGATTAAAAAGATGAGTTCTGAGAGGAGTTTGAAATGATTCAACAGATGAGGCATTCTGAATACGCAGAGGGTGAGTTTATTCCAAAGGGTAATTTCTCTATAATTGTTTGAATTTATTTCAATAATCTAAAAGAAAGGAGAGAAAAGAAGAATAATCTGCACAACACTTCTTCTTTGCATCCTGAGATCAAGAGACAAAGCCATCAGGAAATTGAGAGGCAAGGCTGTGCATACCACATCCACTTTCATCTGAACTGTCTCGGCAGTCATCACGTCCATCACACGTCCAACTCATGAGGATGCAGCGGCCATTGTTACATGTGAAATCCGTCTCGGGATTGCACGTTGCATAAACTGTATGGAAAGAAAAAGACACCATATAACTCTTCCAATTCTGCCATTCAAGCAAACTTCAAAGGAAAAAAGAAAAAAAAAGATGCACAAGGAAGTCCCGCAATGATCGATATCATGCATTTAGAAATTATTTGTGACCTGCTACAACAAAAGGATCCTAAAGTCGCTGATGGCTGAGCCAAGTAAACAGAGTTTGAAGTCAGATCTCCAAAATCAGTCAAAACAATCAGATTTCTGTTTTTGGCATACTTCTGTAGTATAATGTATCGGCTATCATCTGCCAAAATTTCGAAGCTAAATGATCAAAGAATAGGCAAGAAAATAGCGTTTTTCTCAGCCATGATTTTCTGACTTTCAACGGAACAGAAACGCGTCCAAAGATTTGGGTTTAGCGCCACAGTTAGACTCCGTCCCTAGGAAGTGATCTTATTGGTCAGTGCGCGTAGACCGCTGGTGCTAAGCTTGAATGAATGTTGCGGACGTTGCTAGGAGCATACCTTCTATTGTCATGTGGTGAAAACTGTCTTGCCTCCCTCTGATCATGATAGCATCGGAAGGAAAACTTTGAAGGCGGTTTTCTCGAAACGCTGATTTCCTAAACCACTCTACATGCTCTAATAAAATCATCGATATCTCCGCAACTGAGTACTTTTATGAGTCGTGTTATATATCATATAAAAGTGGAAGAGTAAGGGAATACTGTCATGTCATTCTCAGAAAATTGTCCCAGGTCCCCCAACTTTCAGATCATTTAGTTGTAGCAGGTTACATTTATTTCAGGAAAGGATAACTGAGCTAAAAAGGAGTGAGGAAGTTTGCTCCTCAATTTTCATTTTGAAGCAAATCAGCACTTTACCCTCTGCTTACCACATAAATTTCTTGTAATATTTGTGTACATTTGACCCACTGGCACTGTGAGGTTTAATCACATATCTCCAGAAAAATCAGCAACTGGCGTTTGGTGAAAGATTAGGACTATTCATTTGAATTCTTCTGACCATTTTGAGATCTATATCAAAACAGTTTGGGCAATCCATGGAGTATGGTTAATGATAAATTTCTCTTGATTCATAGTGCAATGGGTACAATATTTTGGACATCACCACCTACATAATGTTATGGCACTTTACACCATTTTTCTTGTGTGTGTGTGTGTGTGTGTGTGTGTGTGTGTGTGTGTGTGAGAGAGAGAGAGAGTGTCACACACACACACACACTCTCTTTTATGTATTAAAAGAGTTGTTCTTTTAATATAATAGAGATTCTAATTTTCTATTTTTCTTTATATAGTGCTTGGCTAATATGCCTATAATTGCACATGTACTTTTTTTTTTTGAGTTGAAAAGAAATTGACTGGATAATTCATCCTATTTTTTTTTCCTGCTTGATTTCTGCTTTAAAATGAATTGAATGATTATTCTTGTTTTCATGGAATATATTTCGTAAATACATCAACATTTATGACAAATGTTATGTATATGATATGTATTTTTTTTTGAAACTGTTATATTTTCAAAGGAAATGGAATTAATAAAAAGATCACTTAAAACAAAACAAAAAAGTCACTTCAAAAAACATCACCAGCAAATGGTGGCTATGGTTATAGAGTCTTTTAAATTCTAAATTGAAGAATTAAAGGGATTGTATAGTTTTGGTTGAGACCTGACTTCAGGTTCCTAACATTCTTTGATAATAAGAAACCTCTTATGAAATGGGAAAGAGCATGTAATTCTAAGAGGGATTCAACGTTTTGATGAAAATTGGTTTTGAAATGGCCGAGATGCCCAAAACAGAGCAATCTGAATAAAAGGTGAGACCCACATTTCATTACGATCGCTTTGTTTTACTTTGTTTTTCGATGTCTCTGCCATTCCAAAAAATGATTTTGATCAAATAAAACTTTGAATTCCTCTCAGAATGGTATGCTCTATACCATTTCATGAGTGGTTTCTTGGCATCTCACAAAAAGTTGAAAGCCCAATCCTCATCTCCTATACTATACTATTATTAAAAACTCATTTGATGTCACATTACCATTATGGTAATACTGGGTCGACAAGCATTGTTCGATGCCTGAAAAAGATCATGTAAGATGTACCAAACATTTTATCTTTCATTTCATCATTTGAACAGAAAATTTGATAAAGACCCTTTCTACCCATCATAGATTTTCACAACACATACAAAAGTTGATGGAACTCATTTGCACCACATCTGCAAATGCTGGTCAAGGTGGACATAGACTCACCGCAACTTGACCCTTCGTCCGACTGATCTCCACAGTCGTTGTTGTGGTCACACTGGAAGAGCTGTGGAATGCAGAGTCCGTTGCTGCAGGCAAATTCCCCAGCGTTGCAGGTGCGCAAGGCTGTTCATAAGCAAAGGGGGGGGGGGGGAGAATTTGATGTGAGACCTCTTTGAAAATTTCATTCCAGCACAAATTTAGACACACATATTGGCAGTGTTGTGAGGATGACTTGATTTTGATTCAAAAAGTGCCATGCAACACCAACGCATCCTGCGTGGTAGTCTACAGCTGCATCTCTTGAGATACAATGTTTGTTTAACTTTGTCATTTCCACCAGTAATGATAGTGCATGATAAGTCAGTTGCATTATGGAATGCCCTGGTTCCAAATGGTTAAAAGAATAATCTTAGGGACTTCCCCAAATGTTAGAATTTTGTTCGATCATATGATGTGTGAATAGTTTCTTTCAGTTTGATTTATTTTAAGTGTATGCAATCTACACATCTGAATGACTTTAAACACGACTACTGCATGGATTAATCATGACAACTGCAGACACGCACTCCTACCAACCTCTGCAATTTTGGCTGAAACAGAAGTACACGCCAGACAAGGCATTAAAGATTTCACTTGAATTGATACACAGTCAACTTTGCCTACGTCAACCTCACACAAAAGTAAAAAATTGGCTAAGTTGAAGAAAAATTCCACCCAAGACAGGCATTAAATAATGTGTGAATTCAACTGTCTAAGTTAAAATTAAAGTCAATGTAAAGTTTAAAGATTATCTCTGGTCACTTTAGATTCAACTCAAACAAGGCTGCCTGTATGTGTATGATGGGAAAGTCATCAATTTGACCAAGAAGGCTCTCAATATTCTTTGTTCCGCCTAGTTTCTTGAGTTTGAAGGGTGAAGCAATTGCATCTTATCCAACCTTCTTTCAAGTCTCTGCCTTTGGTTGTTGCTTGAGCAAACTTTGCATAAGTGCATGCACATGCTAAACCTACACAAGTCTCTTTATTATTACACACTGGAGATGAAAAGCGACAGAGATGACTACTCACTGCAGTTCGCTAGTTCATCGTCACCCTTCTCGCAGTCAGTAACTCCGTTGCACACAAGCGTTGTTGGGATGCAGCGGTTCTGTCGATGCTTCTTTTGCTCACACCTGTAGAAATTTTCTGGGCAGACGTACTCTCCTAATAGGCAAGTGGTAGCAAACAAAATTGATCAGTGACTAAAACAACTAAAACTTAATCTAAAGCACCGCATAAGGATTTTTATTTTTTGTATGTGACATGTTAATCTACACTAATCTTTTTTTTTTCTGGAACAAGTTGCCATTTTATCTACAAAGAAAAGAAAAGAAAAGAAGGGACTGAAATTATGATCTTTTGTAAGCAATCAAAATAGAAATCTCTAAAATTTGAAATGAGAGATCTTACACTAATTAAATTGCTCTTCTTAAAATTTTTTTCAAATTAGACAAACGTTTTGATGGCAAACACTAGCACCATGTAATTTTCCCTATTGAAAGCAACATAGATAATAGATTTTTTTTTTCTCCCTAAAAACCATTTAGTGCCACATACCCAGTCATTTTAGTATCTTTTGGAGTCATTCTTCCAAGAACCCTTGCAAATTCTTTTTCTACTTGTATGGCAGTCTTGCAAACTTGCTTATTACACAGAGATATTGTACCATCAATCATTAAGATTGAATACATCTTTACCTTCTCAAAAAGTTTTTATGGGAACGCACTGTACTAAAACTACATTGAGACAATGGCTATTGGTCAAGGAATGTGAACGAGCCTCGGCACTCACCGCACTGGTCATGTTCGTCTGAGCCATCGGGACACTCCGGTATTCCGTCGCACTCCCACTCATCCGTGATACACGTCCCGTCATCACACGTGAAGAGACCCGCATGGCACGTGAATTCAGGTGAGGCTAGGGTCAAAGGTCAAGTCATAAATGGTTGGAGTTATTTTCAATCACTTAGACTTATCTGGGGCCCATTGCATAAAAAGTTACATTTGTGGTAACTTGGCCATCCAATGGTAACTTCCATGGAATTATTGATTTTGATTGGCTGTTGAGTATTGTTATCACGGTAGTTACCATTGGATGGCAAAGTTACCATAATTGTAACTTTTATGCAATGGGCCCGTGGTTTCAACCAGTATATTACAACATTCATTAATGTCTTGAAATAAAGTAGTGTCTTGATTTTTGTTTAATAGCATATTATACAGGGGCAGATCCAGGAATTCCCTAAGGGGGGGCTTTACAAAATTAAAGGGGGTGCCCCCCCCCCCCCCCCCCCCCGCATTTTCATTTCCATTTATTTTATTTTCACACAAAAAAGAGGGGGTGCGTGCCTGGTGACACCCCCCTCTGGATCCACCACTGTTATACATCAACATGCTTCTGTTGAAGCTGACAAGAGCATCTTGAGTTGCACAGTATGTCTTACAGCAGTATTCATCTTCATCTTCACCACCCATACAGTCCCTCTCTCTGTCGCAGCGCCAGGAACCAGGTATACATCTCCCGCTGTCACACAGAAAGTCCTCTGGAGCACAAGTCCTAGAACCTGCAGGGGCAGAGCGTGGTAAATTAATGCAGTAGAGTTATTAAGGGTGGCAGTCGAAGATTGAAAGCAGATGACAATTCTGTGGGAAGTTCTTAGGCAAAGATACTGTACGCTGCCTGTACAGTTACTTGAAATATGATGCCACTAACATTGTTCATATATGATCAATATACCACTGCAAAGACTATGAGGTGAAAATTTGATTGATCCTGGCACAAAGCATTTTGATGTCATTTTTGATAGTATTCATTTAAAGAAATGTTTAACTCTTTTTGTGCCATGGTGGAAACCCCCTGTGCGCCACGTTATTCTGAGACACCAACGTTGTCATGCTTTGAGAAAACATTCAATTTTTCAAGTCTACATTACTTCTATAGATTTCTGTTAAGCTGGACATGTATTATGGGGGGTAAAGTTGTAGAGAAAATGCCAAGCTTTGCTTTGATGTAAATTGTATGATAAATCTATGATTGTTTTCTTTCAAATGACTGGTAACTAAATTACTGTAAAGGCATGACTTTTACACACAAAACAGTGATAGAAACTTAGAATTTACACGCAAATCCAATACGGAACACCGCTTGTTAGTCAATTACAACCATAAAGTGCAAGCTATATGTGAGAGGAACGTCAGGGCGAAACACGCTTTCATTGTGCTGCGGCATTTGGCAATTTATCGATCGGTTTGGGTGGGTTTGTGCATTTGAGCAGAATAAGCGAAGTTGACATGCCGTCGAACGAGTCGGACGTGCAAATGTGGCACATAAAGAGTCAACAGACCTCTGACAACACTTGCTTCCTAATATGTTGAAAATGTTTGAAATGAGTGCATACGGGGCGATAAACTGGGCATGCTGATGTTTGTTGACAATTTGATAGTACATATGTAATACTGTATACTCCATTTAATTATTTCATAAGGTTTTATTTTTGTGAATTCATCGCTTCATTCCACAATCACAAATCTAACCACCAAGGAAATTGTCTGGAAGTGCCGAGTTGCAAAAAAAGAAAAAAGAAAAAGAAAAGAAACAGACTTGCTAAATATACAGTGTATACACTAACTGTATATGGATCCAAGGGCACTGCACAATCAAACTGTGATAACACAAAACTAGATGCATTCTTGGGGTGCAATGCCCGACAGTGAAGCCCATAGGGTCACTAATGCCACAGAACTGTACAATCGTCCTTTAAGAAAGAAATCATCCTGAATGCGGATAACACTCTGAACCACCACCACAAACCTAATCACCTCGTCATTTCACTACAACAGACCTATCTTGAGAATTCATCAATTCATCTGTATTCATTCAACATCAGGACTTACCCAGTAATATTGCAAGCAGATGAACAAACAAACAAACTAATAAACAAACAAACATCAGTAAACACACACACAACCTCCATTGTGGAGATAATGATTACTTCGCAAGCAATTTTGGCACTCACCGCAGAACAGTGGCTCCTCGTCGGAATTGTCCCCACAGTCATTGCTTCCATCACACAGCCACTGAGAGAACACACAGATGTTGTTGCCCGGGCAAGGAATGTAGTTTTCTGGACATTCTCTTGGTGCTGCAGGGGAAAGAAAGGTCAAAGGTCCAAAGATCATATTGGGATGAGAGGAGAAGTAAAAAAAAAAAACACATCAGTGAAAGTTTGAAAAGAACTGAAAATATCACTGTATGCATTAGCACATGTGAGATGTATTAACATCAAAGATGTTGTCTAAAGGAAATGTCCATATGGCTGTTAACCCGTTGAGGACGAGTCCCGAGAATACTCAGGTAGGTGTCTATGAGAAATGAATGTTATATAGCAAAATCAGTCCGTCCTCAACAGGTTAAGGTCATTGCATTTTATTTCTGTACTGATCTTTATCCAGAGATCTCTTTATTTGTCCTTGGTGGTTCTAAAAGCAACCTGCCATAAATTTGAATATTTAATGTCTTGACCCTTTGATGGATGTGCAGGCAACTCATGTAAATAATAACGTCCTCAAGGCCAGCAGTTGTCTTTACTTACATCACAATTTCGTTATAACTGAAGGGAATGTACGTTGCACCACAGATGTTACTGATGATAATTTGGGGACCTGAAGTTTAACTCTGTTCTTACAAAATTTTGTCACAAATTGAAATGGCAAAAAGTTATAATTTGTTTTCTGATTTTGTACAAATGTAATGAATCTAATCAGTTCCATCTGATCTCTCTCCAATACAAAGCTATAAAGTGAAATTCAGCGGTGCAAATTCAATAATGAGATGGCAATATCTGCAGCCAAAGTTCACGACGCTGTCAGGTGATATATCATGGGGGTACTCACGGCAGTCTTTCTCGTCGGACGCCTGGCCATCCGGGCAGTCAGCAAAGCCATTGCAGACGCCATCGGCCGATATGCAAATACCGTTGGCACACGTGAAACTGGTTACCGGGTCGCACGTGGGATTTTCTACGCAGTGACATGAAGAAAACAAAACAAAGATATTAACAATTATTCTGCTTCAAGCAATTGGCAAATACCAGTGATAAATGTTCACTATTGATGGGGGCTTAATTGTTTGAGCATATATCACCATCACCTGCTGATTGATTTAGAAGACAAGAAAAAAAATATTGTATACTATGAATTTACACAAACAGCATGAAAGCAGTCATTTAACATTTGTTTTTAAATAGTAATAAGATACCAAATTGTCTCAAATCAACTCACTGCTTTTTTTACAACATGGTTTTTCCTAGTATATTTCTACTGTAAACTCTGCTCTTGGAAACAACAAGTTAATCAGAGTTTCAATATAATAATGTATGTGTTAAATAGTGGCATATAGTTGTGCTTGTATGACCTAGTATCATGACTTCTGAATTGAAACCTATCCGCAGTGGTATTCCTTAAAATCATACAAACATGTTTAGGAGCTAGACTCTAGAGCTTTTAGTGATCTATCACTCAAACTAAAACGGAAATGAAGGCCCCCCCCCCAAAAAAAAAAAAAAAAAAAAAAAAACCTTTGTTTTTCATGGTACTGTTTGCTTTGGGGGTACTATTTTCGAGAGTCTTTACACTGCTAAATCTATACCTACTTCTTGAATTGACAACACATTCAGAACACTAAGTTCATGTTTCTCTTTCATATTGCCAGGTTTTCCAAATTTCTTTCTGTGCATTTATTCAGTTCCATCTACAGTTAATCTTTCTCCAAAATATTGTACACAGCAAAATTCAAATGTAACGAGATGGTAACCTCTGCAGTAAGATCCCATAAGGAATCAATGGAATAACAAATTTAAAGTAGCTTTAATTGATAAAATGATCTTCCTAATGCAAGCTTCAAATTGAGATCTAGTGGAGACAATGCTACTGGTTATAACTGAGTATGAACTGCATCAACTTGCTGTTGATGCTATAATGCATTCCCAAACTCTGGAATGATCTACCATTAGAAGTCAGGAAATCCCCAACAGTAACAATCTTTAAATCACGACTCAAAACACATCTTTACATTTTTAACTGTTCATTATCATCAAGCACATCAGAAGCTTTTGCAGGGCAGAAGAATATATGTCCATAGGTTTTGTGCTTTATAAATTGATATATTATATTTTTTATTATATATATGGTACTTTTAAATGTACTACATCAACTCATGTTGAAGTTGCATACCTTTAACTGAATCAACTTACTTTGATGCAATCTGTTTACCAAGAGCTTCAGCAATTCTTATATCTTAGAAAATGGGTAGACCTACAGTGAATTATTGGTATCACAGTAAATTGAGCTTCCTCAGGTTGGCATCTAAATGATTATGATATGATCTAAAATTAGAAGCTATCCTGTTGGGGTATCAAAATTCAAACTACATTGCTATTGCCATCAGGTCCACAGAAATGTACCTTGTCATGATGCCATGCAAAATCTTGATCCATTCATATGACATTATTTTGGTGAGCACTGTTGAGTCAGCACACCCTCAGGGGCGGATCCAGGAATTCCGTAAAGAGGGGGCGCGTTTACAAAATTAAAGGGGGGCGCACGCACCCTTCCCCCCATTTTTTTCTTTTTATTTCTTTTGTTTCAACAAAAAATGAAGGGGGGCGTGCGCCGGTTGCGGTCCTCCCTGGATCCGCCCCTGCACCCTTCAGAAAAGTCCCAGTAAAAGGGCTATAAATCACGTTTCAATGTTCATACACTGTGGGAATATCCTTGGAAAGACAGCTGAATAATACTGACACTCAAATATGAATTCATTTTGTGTAGTCATGCACGGTATTTGATAATTGAAAGAAGTGGCTGCACAATGAACATTCTTTTCATTAAAAGACATTCAATGGAACATAGTAAAATACCATTAAGAGCAGTGTTGTGTGTCTCTATAGACTAAATATAGCAAAGAGAATTTGTCGCATTTCTTTGCTTGACAGTTCATAAAGATTGTCACACGAAAAACAAAGCAAAACATGATGTACGGTACCACAGTTTTCTTCATCACTGTTGTCCAGACAGTCATCAAAGAAGTCGCACTGGAACTGCTGGAAGATACAGCGCCCGTTGGAACATGTGAACTGATCGCTGGCACACTGGTGATTGTCTGCAATATGATCAAGACAGTAAGTATTTGGTCAAAAATGTGGTAAATCTGGTCACTCATTGATATGCACATTATGAATCATTTCTGTTCATTTTCAACTCTGAAACGCCTTTCATAGATAGCTCTATAGACTCTAGAATGACAATATGTCAGAGAATAATGGTATGGTACAGTAGTGGTAGCATATTGTACTGTGCGCATTGCAGTTCCATTTTTGTTGTTGAAAACATTGCTAAATCGTGCCTTTTAATTTCTCAGACTGTCTGTGACTTTTGTTTGAGCTTACAATAAACAGCAATGATATCCTGAGTGATGTAGATATGAGGATTTCAATTTTAAGGTTTATCTGAAAAGCTACCATCTTTTCCTTAATTTCTTAAAATTCCAAATTTACAAAGTTTACCTGGTTCTTAACGTAGGCGACACTTATAATTACAGAAGATTGAAATAAAGGTTCTGCTGTTTCTCTTAAACATGCATGATTTTGTGCATATTTAATGCTATCAGTTCCATCTCATCTTTCTCTGAGTCTGGGTGTGGGATAAATTCAAAAATTGCCCATTGAAGACCCAGAAGTCAAGATGGTTATGAGTATTTCTCCTACTGAATTTAATCCCTGGGATCATACGGGGACACGTACGACAGTCTGTTCATAGAGACTAGAGTACCAAAGTGTTATGTCACAGCCATTCATCACCATTGGTCCATGGAAAATGGTTCTTAACCAGTTGAAGACGAGTCCCAAGAATACTTGGGTAGCCAGAAATCTATGAGAAATGCATTTTATACTAGTCTAGCTAACTAGCAAAATGCACTCCGTCCTCATCAGCGGGTTAACAACCTCACCTAGCCTAGCATGTATAAAATTTACTAGTAGGGGCAAGCATGGTGTCACCGGACACCATGGTATTACCGGACACGCACATTTTTGCGTACTAATGACATTCTGTACGCGCGAGACTTCATAGATTAGCCTCACAGAACTTTGTGTGGACCGAAATCGCAAAAAACGCCACATAAAAATGTAAAAACACGAAAAAATTCACATTTTACCTCAAATTTATAGTTAAATGACCCGCACCTCTTCATAGTTAATATTTATGCATGTTTGAATCACATTTCACGACTGAAATTATATGAAATCCCACTCACATACAGGAAAAATGCTGAAGATTCCAATAGAACCAAAAGTTCACTGATCGATATCGGAAATTTGTAGCTATCGTCCTCAAACGCGAACGATGCGGAATAGTTGGGCGCTAAGGGGACCGCAACTCGTCACCCGCGCGTGCAGCTCCCATAGACAAAGCACGTAAACTAGAAGTAGAGTCTAACCAGTTGTCGATTTTCTCGATTTTCTTTATTGCGTGAACTGTTCGAAATGTTCAAGACAGACATTTTACCGTAAAATACAAATTTTGAGCCTCATTTGCCGATGTTTTCTTTGTCATCCGCTCGGTGAGAATGTGTACGGTGATTTGTGGGATAAATCGTGATTCTGGTGCAAGGATTAGGTGCGAAAGATGTCGATTATTTCATTGCGAAAATCGTGTCTGGTAATACAATGCGATTTTGCACCGCGCAAAAAGACAACTTTTTGAGAGGGTTATGTTTGAAGCATATTTTCTAAAAACTGGAGTGAACAATTGACATTAGTTGGCTGAATTCGTAATTTCCAGGAGTCTGTGAATAAGTGATGTTATTTTTAGCCGAAATTTCATCCTTTGAGTACGGAATTCAAAGCCACGAAAAAAAGCGTCCGGTAATTGGATGTACCACCCTACAGCTACAACTGTCGGCCTGCCGGTAAACTTCACTCTTCAAGTCTTTTGACTTACTGGGCGTCATAACACTAACAGTTGGCCAGGTAATTCAGTGAGAACAATTATGAACTGAATTCATGGCCAGTTTGCAACGTGGCCATACAGTATTGTCGCCAATGCAATGCAAACTCTATTTATGGTAACCGCAGCAGCGACCCCATACGGACAAATACGTACCGTAAGCGCCCCGCGACGGGGTTATATTTATGGTAAAGTTCTATACACAGCCCAGTCGCTGTAAGGCGTCGGGACACAGGTCGGGCTATGCATTTGACATCACCAAACATCATGAACATAGGAGATCAAACTCGGTCACAATTATTAGGCAAAAACCTAAACTTTCAAAGAATAGGCAATATTAAATAGCAATAATTGTGGCAACTTATATAGCGTTCAGTTCTGCCAACTGGCGCTCACGTAACAACAAAAAGAGAAAAAAGACTCACAGCAATAGTTTTCAGCCTCATCAGAGCCATCCATACAGTTTCTCACCACATCACAGGCCTGGAATATCGGGATACAGTTTCCCAGGTCCGCGCACGTGAATTCGGTGGTTGGGTCACATGACGACTGATCAGCTGTTTATGGTGTCGCAGCAGCCGGGGTTGGTGGTGGGTGAGTTAGATGAGTGAAAAAAAGAGGGAAAAAAAGGGAACAGATCATGTTTTGGCTAGTTTATAATCATGCAACAATGACTCTGAGTTATACCCTTGGTTTTAATAGCTCTCCAAAAGAGATGAAACGCATCTTTATACTCGAGCCACAATCTTTTTTGTTGTTGTTGTTGTTTTGTTGTGTTTTTTTGCATTCATTATGATAATATTGTTTTGATCGTGTTCTTAGGATCGCACTTTCAGACAGTCAAAATACGACTCTCTGGAACGAGGGCTCAGTGGAAGAGTGATTTTATCACGGTCCAGCTGGGGAATCGATATGATCGATGTATCGAATAGACGAGTACGATAGGAAAATATTATTGCAATTTAATACAGTAAGTAGCTATTCGATTTCCCACATGGACCTATTTAACTACCACCGAATAGGGCGCCACTATATAGAGATCGTGATGACTAAAATGGTATGGAAACGCCCAAAAAAATGTAGAAACGCCCACTAACTGTAGAAATACATCAACTGTCGACACAAATCTAGAAAACATCGCCCACCGTACAGTAGGCCCTATTGTAGAAAATGTCAGTAGAAAATGTCAACCATGAATTTAATGTAAGAACAGGCTATCATAGCGCCAAATAATGTCGAAATCGCGGCCCACCTTGATGTACAAGTGTAGTAACGAAGTTGAATACATAATTGCAACCACAAATGCAGAAATTATGTTGACCGAGCTCTGTGTGGTTTATTTTCGGCTGTAGTAGGCCTACATAATATACAAACGGCGAGTTCTATGTCGGGGGGTGCAGAACACGAATCCTAGCAACAGCCAACAGCAAAACAAAACTTTACTTTCATAACTGCTCCCTAGTACAAGACACCCCATGAAGTAATTTATATCGAAATTCTCTACGATCTCCGACAAGTTTCGAGGTTCTAGGTCAGCAAAAATTTCTCCTAATAGGTCTACTTTTTTCCCAGGAAAAATCAAATTTCTGATGGTCATCTCTAATAGGCATATCTATCAAAGCAATACAGATTTTACAAAACACATAAAAAATGTGTATGAATCTTCCTCGATTGCGCAATTTATAAGTAATATCTTTGATGATTAAAAACTTAACGAGGAAACAGTCAGGTCTACATCCAACAGTGTAGTCTTCAATAGAAATACCTCTCCAGGCCTGCATATACACGACCGTATTCGTACTATTAAGGTGGAGTACAGTTAATTCTGAGTATACCGACAGAACCGAAATAGAAACAGAAGCTTGCGGACGAGGGGGGGGGGGGGGGAAGAGAAATGTTTTTGTAATCAAGCATTGTATCTACTTCATACAAATTGCATACAATACCATAATATTTCACTCACATACACAAACACACACACCCACACACGCACACACGCACGCACTCGTACACAGCATATTTTACGCATGTCTATCAACAAAAGCAAATAAACACTTTACCTTTTAAGTTACCTGTGGGCGACTTTTGCGAATTATTTCTACATTCGTGGGCGTTTCTACATTTGTGGGCATTTTTTTACATTCGTGGCTGATATATTTCTACATTAGTGGGCGTTTATAGGTTCAACGGCGGAATTCAACAATTCAGGAAGGCTCAGAACACACGCCACGCCCAGTGCCCAGAGGAAAGAGACCGGTTGGTGAGCACTTTAGTGGTAGCCTCTCCCATTCAAGGCTACGATGAATCTAACGTGAAATCGTGGGTTCGATTCCCGGCTGGTGTGTATAGCTTATGTAATTAGACAAATTATATCTTCGGTAAAATGTCCCCACACCCATTACGATCAGTAGGCCTAAACATTAACTATGGATTCTTGATATAACGCTGGGGTGAAAATAATCTTTGGGCCATCTGATAAAAAAAGAAAAGAAAGCTGTCTGCAATGGTTGCAGTAAACAGGAAATCATTGACTGCCAATAGACCTTTTATTTTGATTGAACATTTTCCATCCAGTGAAATTCTTCCTCGATCAAACAGTTCTTAGATCTTGGAAAAGACAAAGGTTTTCATGGCGACATAAGAGGATGAGGTAGGGCTTACATTGTTAACCAATGCTGTTCCAAGTTAAGTTCCAATACAATGTACCACTTTTGACAACAAAATTCTCATCACGGAGTAAAATATCAATGAAAACGTTTGAGTACTCACGGACGCAGACTCTGTTGTCGTTTGCTAACGTCTGATTGGCTGATGGGCATGAACACGTGACCCCGGCAAGTCCAGGACGAGATGTGCATATATCGCTGCAGCCACCGTTGAAGTTGTCGCATGTTGGAACTTCATATAAACAGTAAGTATGGTTGAGAGTTATGCTTCTATTTAGTGGTTGCAAAACAAATCTGACACTGATCAACATATTAAAACGAACAGAACAATCACAAATTTACATTATTTGATATTCACATTTTCACAATAAAGGCGAGCAAAATATGTTCTACGTACATTAACAATACTCTTATTCATTTTTCATTAAATTGAAGTGGTTTATTGATTAAAAAAACCCCACACACAACACAGTAAAACAAAGCAGCTAGCAGGCTGAATTGGAATGGCTGTTTATACGTTACAATTATTCAAAATTACACTGGTTAACACACTGAAAACTCTGAGGAATAAATATAAAACAATTTATAACATATGGACTTAACCATTCTTACAAGCTAAAATTGATTAAATGTGAAAACATTAGATACACAGAAAAATGATACATAATCTGGCTTCTGACTTCCTTTGATGTTTTAGAATAGCAAAAAAAAAATCATTCTCATTGTGATATAAACTAAAATGTTAAAAAAATGTCATTCACTTCATCTTATAACCCTTCCCTTTCATGCTTTCTGCATTAGTTGTGTAAGAAAACTTAGCAAAAATAGCATTAAAAATGAGAAAGATGAAGGAAGAGTAAAAGAATAGACACTAGTGGAAGTGTGAGAGTAGTAGAGGGGAGAGAGAAGTGAGAGAGAAGGGAAGTACAAAAATGATTGACAGATATAGAAGGAGTGATGAATGAAAGCGCGAGAAGAAAGAAAGAGGGATAACAAAATAAAAACAAATCTTGTTTGGATATGGGGGAGGGGGTCTTAAAATAATGTAGTGTGTAGATGTCCAGTTATACCTTTATTCATTATTCATTTCTCTTCTTTTATCTTTTTTTTTTTTGGGGGGGGGGTCGTTTTCTGTAAGAGGCATAGTAGTTCAAAATCGTGAAAAACAAAAAAGATAAAAGATTAGCGAAAGAATTCAGAGAGAGGGGTGGGGGGACTTTTAGGAGAGATACGAAAAACAAACTATCTACCATCTATGGGCTTGAGTTGGCAGGGGAATTGTTTTATAACAAAGTGCTTAATAAAAAAACAAACAAACACGTCATCAACGCATGCTTCAGACCCGATGAAACACTATATAGGGCCTAAACGCAGTGTGTCTCTTATTACATGTAATACCGTAACGTTATGAAACTGGAGATAATTAGCATCACTGCAACAAAATGGCCAAAATACGAACATGCATATAGATGTCAGACAATAAGTAATTACTCCCTAGAGTGCCCTAGTGTAGTATCTACTCTCGAGAGATGCGATTTTGGTTTTTTTTTTCATCATTAAAGCCATTAAGACTAATGGACATCTGTCTCTCGAAGTGTAAGACTTCACTATGGTGATTATACCCATAACATTTAAAAATACACATCACTTTTCTCTCACAATATCCAAAGCACCGTCTAAATCGTGCTGGTTGTATATATACATATATAGTATATAGCGAAAACTTTGAGCAAAGAAAATGGGTTTTTCCCATTTTCCCATTTTCTTTGCTCAAAGTTTTCGCTATTTATTATTACAATTGTTTCTGGTCAGTTTTTCCTTCCTTGTTTCAATACATATATAATATATATATATAATATATAATACATATAATTATATGATATATATCTTTATTATGATGCAATAGTCAGGAGTAGAACAAAAATGCTGCCATGTTGGCAATTACTACAATAAGTACTGCTATTGCTATACTTAAGGCCTATACTCTTAATACTATAGTATTGGACAGTTGGTACGTACCAGAGTCCAGCATACTACTTCTTCTACTACTCCACTGAGTACTGCTACTATACTATTGACACCCACTACTACATATGTACTACTACTACCTGTACTACTACTACTACTACTACTACTACTACTACTACTACTACTACTACTACTTCTACTGTATTCTATGTAATATGCATGATAGTATGATGACAATGTATACCAATAACGCTCTTCTGTACTCCCTTTCCAAATAAGCGATAAAGGCGTGGTGAATTGAACCCATTTTTGAATATACTCATAACCAATGCAATATGATTATAGGTTAAGAAGTAAAAAATAATGCTGCTGTTGATGGTGATGATAATGGTGATGATGATGATATGGTAATGATACTACTACTACACACTATAATACTACTGCTACTACTACTGGTAGTACTCCTACAACAACAACAACAACAACAACTACTACTACTACTACTACTACTACTAATAATAATAATAATAATAATAATGATAATAATAATAACAACAATAATGATAATACCATTTATACTTATCATAATAAATACAACAACGAATGGCGCCTTTCCATTAGCTCAGAGATTCTTACAGCGTTATGGCTAATATGTGTAATCAAAGTTGTTGTTTTGTTTTTTTTAGCAATCATGCATCGCGTTTAATTTCTGTCAGTGTTTGGAACGAGGATATACTTATATTCTTTTAAAACATCCCTCACTACATCATACCCACTTTTGTTACAAACTGTCATGTGTGCTCGTTGTCAACGCCAATGGAGAGTTCACCCTTTTTAAAGTATACAGAACGTATGCTAAAGCTAGGTAACAGGTATAGAATGATCACGCATATAATTCTTACGACGTTTGTTTAGACAGGAAATCCAGGAAAAACTCCTTTTTTATTATCAAGTCCTAATTTCTGATCTCTGTAAAGGAAAGTGAAGCTCAAGTATAAATGTTACTAAGTGAAACCCATCAATATTAGTAGAACACATCAATGAAATTTTGAGGACAATCGGACAATCAAAAGTTATGAATTTTTAAAGTTTCGGTGTCGTCATCGCTGAATAAAGAGACTGCTACATTTCATGACGTCATTATTGTCAGCAATGTACAGAAAATATTCTAGGAGAATTTCACAAAATTACATTTTCCATGAAAAGTACACTGACTTGTTACTGCCATATTCTAAGCAGGGTAATATCACTGACTTGTTCTACTAATATTGCTGCTTTCGCTCAGTCCAAATTTATATTTAGGTCTTGGTTTTCTTTAATAGCATATCTTCTTTAATTTAAAAAAAACCAACAACAACATGGGAACAGATTCGTGAAGACTTTTGGACAAACTAGTGACACCTTTAGATTTCCTGCAGATAAAATGCTTTAAATTTGTTTAATAAAAAACAAACAAACAACCTTGCCATTATCGATCACAAACGTTTATAATGAGATGTTGCAATAAAGACAACTCGACTAAAGCATTCTACTATGAATTAGAATGATCTTGGTTTGAGAGTTCATTTTGTAAATAGTATATGATTTTAACTGGCTCGAAACACAAGATGGATGTCACAAGGATTTCCTTGATTAAAAAGTTTGGGTTGTTTTTCAGCGCAACCTGAAGCCATAGAGATGATTAGGGTTTTTTGCGTTGCTGACTCCTGGCTTCGTGACAAACAGCGAATCGATAAAAGACGCATAGGCGTTGTATTTTTGCTTAAATTATCCAAAGAATGTATGCATGTGGAGTATACTCGGAATGTTGATCATAATAATCTGCGTCTTCTGAGTGCAAGGTAAAATGAAGTGTCGTGCGAGATATCAACGCAAATGAAACTACATTATGTAATAGCAGAGACACAGCCTATTGTATGGTATAGTTAACGGATATTGCTTCCGTTTGTCAATCTTCCATCGCACTTCCTCTATACACTCAGTAGAGAATCTATGTGTGTGTATGTGCGTGTGTGTGTGCGTGTGTATGTGTGCATGTTTTACCCAGAATATGCCACATGGTTATGATTTCATCCCGTGTTATGATTTCACGCAGGTCTGTTTAGATACTAGAAAAAAGTCAGTATCCTTCTTGATTAGTATGTATAGGAATGGAGAAACCACGTGATTGTTTTTGTCATAAAAAGGGTGTGCAAAGCCAAGTGCTAAGCTGTACAGGCAGTAGTAGAACAAAATCCTCAAAGAGTACGAGTTTGTGAACCAGCCTTGGACTTCTGTCTTGCTCTCTATTGAGGATGCTCAGCAAATTTCTTCAGAGAAGCAATTAAGGTCTGATCTTTCCTATCTGGGAGATTTAGCTGTCAAATTCCTCAGGCAAAGGCACACAGTGCTCTTTTACCGGCTGTTCTGGCGCCGCTTTCTAGATTTTTTTTTTCTCTCCCGTCGTTTTGACACCGTTGAGTATCCTCAGGCATGGTACGCATTTATACCTTCTCGTTCGAGTTCGACACGCACAATCATAGCTTTGCAAATCCACATCCTACATTATAGGCCTCCTATATATACCCTCCACTGCTTCAGTCCACAAAATGTCGCACAGACAGCCCGCATAGCACCGCGCATTGTGAATACACGGTCTTGATTTGAATAACAAGGACAGTGAGCTGCTTAAATCACAGGCAAAGAAAAGTTGCATAACAATCACCCCAACCCCATTTTGTTCCGATGTTGCCCTTCTTAAAATGTAGGTATATAGCCTTGTGGTGATGCTCCTGTTGATGTTGTTGTTCTAAATACGGTAGGTGTGGGTCGAGATTCAATGGAGTACATAAGACGTTTAGGCGCTTGCATTCTCAGGCGATGTGCATTGATGCACAAATTGACTGTATATAGGCTGGGTGATGGCGACAAGTTACAGAGAAAAAGAGAGACAGGGGCAGAAAAAAAAAAAGAGGAAGAGAGGATAGAACTTTTTGTGACTCACTTTGTGTAAGAAATTTACACTATTATTTTCCGAGAAAATTGCACACAAAAAGACACTCTAAACGTGAGGTCTTGCTGAGTCAATCTTATAGACGAACTTCCACTGGCTTAAAAGATTAGTTCATCATGTTTATATTAAAATAGCTGAGTCGTTTTGACAGCGTTAACTACACAATTTGAAGTAAGGATAGTGATGCAGGCCTGTACTTTGATAAAACGGCATCAACAAGTTCCTGTAATTTTGCTGGACATGCGCCATCATTTTTTTTTTTTTTTGGGGGGGGGGGGGGTCCTTGATGTGCACCACCGTCATAAACACTGGAAGTATTATGTCAGTATTCATTTTTTTTTTCTTTCGGGGTTGGAGATGTTGAATCTTCTTACCAGCTAGCTTTCTACGCGGTATAACGTATGTGATATACATGTATCTTTTATTATAAGGCGGAATACATCTATCGATCAAGTAGGCTCTTTTGGTAAAAAAAACCAAATTAATTTGATAGTCCCACACATTAATTTTGATGAATTGGGGTTTTGCATACCACTGTGATACGTACGTTTAACATCGTCCACCGATGTAATTATGATGTAATCCTTTCTTTCTTTGCAATTATGTTATGTAGCAGAAGCTGATTGATGAAGTCGAAGACCTTTGCGTGGACGACAACTATATTACAATTCCCAGTAAAATTATCACATGTAAAAAGTGAAAGTACTGCGCGAATAGCCCGGCCAGGATTGTCGGACCGTTAATTATGACCACTGGACCGGGTCCAAAAGTGGGTGTAGGACCAGGAGAAAAGACCCGAGTTCATTGAGGCGGACTGCGTGACAGACATTCCATTCCCGTTACTCTCATTGCGGGTCTGAGCAACCTGTTCCGTTGTAGTGCACCATAACCTGTATTATACAATATACACATTAAAAGTAATCGGGTTTTTGATAGTCTGAACAACTCTAAACGCCTGGACTCACATTATATTGTGTCGTTGAACCCGCTTTGGCATTTTTTAAAGTTTGTTTGCTTTTTTGTTGTTGGTAGTATCCACCATTGTAATTGTTCGTTATGTCTCTGTATGTCTCTGTAAATTCAAAAATGTAACGGTGTAGGAAATCAAAATATACACTGCAATGTATGTCATGGGCGAGGGGTAGAGTTGCGGTTCCCTTGTTGTGAAAGTGGTTATGTACGACTCTCTTAAAGAAATCGAGTGAAAATATTCACTCTTAAAAGAGTGAATACAAAAAAGAGTGAATTTCGAGTGAAGTTGGAGTGAATTTTGAGTGAAAATGTTCATTTTCACTCATTTTGGAGTGACGTCAGGGATCACTCCAAAATCTTCGAGTGATCCCTGACGTCACTCCAAAATGAGTGAAAATGAGCATTTTCACTCAAAATTCACTCCAACTTCACTCGAAATTCACTCTTATTTGTATTCACTCTTTTTAGAGTGAAAATTTTCACTCGATTTTTTTTAGAGAGGAAGTTAAGTCCAGGTATATATGGTTATACTTCGGAAAATTGTGATCGAATCATTCTCTGTTTCATAGTCTCTTTAATTTAGATTTCTCCTAGGCTTACAAGCCAAACGTACTATTGGACAATTATCGTTGTAAGCATGTGCCAGTGTCAACCATTCAATGTAATAGGAGACTTCAGTACACATACTTGTTTTAGACAACCCTGCAACCTAACCAGTTCTCCATTATGAAGGAAATCAAGCAAAGAAGAAGGAGTTACGACCACATGAAACTCTATTTTTTCATTACTTGTAAAGAAGAGTCACCTACCTATTGATTGCCTATTTATGGATACCTATGGATGATTCTGAACGCAGGCTTTAAGCCTCTACATTCATTTAGTTGGCTTTAAGTTGGCTGGATCATGACCAGGTGGACATGGCGTCAAACCTAAAACTTGATAGGTTCGTTTTTCCAAAACTTGTTCAGACCAGTTTCAAAGTTGTAAACACTGGTGCATCTTTTAGGTTTTTGTTAAACCATTCCATTTTTTTCTAAACCCTTATAAAACGATTGGGAAAGAGTTCCTTATGTCCCCCCCCCCCACTACCTAACTACCCACTAACCCCACTATACCCACTAACCTTTATTTAGTTTATTATTAGTAAAAAAAAGTGATTTATCTATTTTGTGCAAATTAGTGGGGGATAATAATAAACTAAATAAAGGTTAGTGGGTAGTGGGGTTAAAGGTAGTTAGGTAGTGGGGGGGGGGGGACATAAGGAACTCTTTCCAACGAGGATTGTGTATGTGTGTGTGTATGTGTGTGTATGTGAGTAGTGGTACGTGATCTAAAAATAAACATTTTTTTAATCATGTCCTCTTGTGTATTCATTTGTAAGACCTATATAAGCACTACGTTTTTTATCAAATTTTAAATTCTGTGTTGCTGTTACTATTACGAACAAGATGCATAAGACCATTAGCTATATAGCATGGCGTCTTCGACATTCAGAACCCTTAAAGTGTGCTGAATTCTATCCTTTCTTTTGATAGTCATGTGGTCATTAGAATGACTTTAATCCATCCATCTTACATACCGGTATTCAAAAGTGAATGATTACACAACACCTTCTGCATCACTTGCATTGTACGGTATGATTTGCAGAGAAGACCCCGTGGACCTACATGTATATACTCCTGAGACCGGTGTAGAGCTTACATTTTGGTTTAATTTGTACTATGTTCTCATGCTGCAAGTGAAAAAGAAAATATAAGAATATTTTGCTGTGTATTATCGATTGTTACTATTTGAATAATTCGATTTCAAATGTTTAAAGCACATGATATATTCAGAACTTTAAGATGCAAATATTTGCTTCTATCCTCCATGTGATAATTCAGTTACTTTTACAGATTTGAGACAGGAGAATACTGTAAGTTAGTCAGAGAAAAAATATTAAGATAAAAAAGCTTAAAAATCGACATTTTACCATGTGGAAACATTATTTTGTTTTCATTAATCTGTTCCTGACTAAGATCAGGTGGAGTTTAGGCTTGCGAATGATGATGAACAGGGGTCAATAATAATAAGACAATCATGTCTACCTCATCATTACGAGTATACATACACCGATAGCGAACATTTTATATATTTTTTTCCTCTGGCTTATTCATCGAGGTATGCAAGGTCTTTTAAGATCGAAACATGAAGTATGAAGCACTCAGTCGTCTCTTAAGTACAATATATCACCAGCAGAGAAATACATGCCGCAAAACACCGATATCACTCGTATCTCTTCCGTCTGGGGGACATCACACTGTAGCTTTCTCACAATCATGTAGATGATAACTTACTACTTACTGTAGTACTCATCTTGACAAGAAAAAAATATATATGCACTTACCTTGAGCATGTGTAAGATATACGGATATAGTTGATAAAAAGAGGAAGAAACTGGTTGATTTTCGATGCCGTATGTGCGCCATCTTTACATCACCTCGCACCGATGCCGCTTTCTCGGTCGGGACTTATCGAATTTCACTATCTTGAATGACAGTCCGTGCTGGTCAGTATGCTGGCGTGTACCTATACCTCGAGAAACCAGTGTAGCATGGGGGTTGTACTGAAAGGAGCGTAAAAAAGGCATCCATTCGTGCAGATTGCACGGAGCAAGGGGGAGAAGGCCCGAGAGAAAGGAGATCAAGTATGGAGGTTTCTTGGCTATTGAAAAGAATCACTAGAGCATCGATTGTCGCTTTTCTTCTCACTCTGTGATGCACTACTTGGGCGAGCTTACGTCACCGCCACCAATCCGAGCAGAGCTGCCTTTTCATTTCACAATTGTCTAAAACAGGAAAAACAAAACAAAACAAAACAAAGCAAAGCCCCGCCTGCTTCTGTTCCAGCTAAAACCTTGGCGTTTCTCCCATTATGACGGTATAAGTGCGTCAGATGGGGCATGGGCGTTCCCAGATGGTATCGCGGAGCCAGTATGCGTTCACTTTCCGTCAAGACCGTTACACTATTTAACAGGTTGTTTGGTCACAACCTGACAATCATCTAGAACATAACGCCCGTTAAACTTGAAATACAGCCAGATCCATAGGTAAACAACGTAAGTGTGCCTAGTGTGTATGTATATATAATGTATGTATATGGTCAAATCTGTATTGCGGCCACCTGTCTATAACGGCCAATGTTTTCATCTCCCTCGGGTGAATGCTATAGAGAGGCATATATATATATATATATATATATATATATATATATATACTGATGAAGAGTGTGACCTTGCCTTTCAGTATTTGAGAGCTATGCTCCGTTTTTAAGATCTTCAAGATCTAGGATTTATTATTATTTTTTACGGCGTTCTTTTTCTACTGATTCGTTTACTATATATATATATATATATATATATATATATACATATAATATAGATAGATAGATTGATTGATAGATAGATAGATAGATAGATACATACATACATACATATATATATATATATATATATATATATATATATATACATACATACGTATATTCATAGCCACACATCACAGAATATTAATATAACTTGAACGACCATGTTTTTGCTGAATGATATAGGGTTGAACTCTATCATTATTATGTTCCTGGACCATGATAACAAGGACTGAAGGAAAAGCTGGTGGCACTCCACGAACATCATCAGCTTAATGAACGCCTCCTTCAAAAATCTCATAACAGAAGTTTAAGTCAACGGCCAGTGTCAGTAGCATATAAGTGATGTAATCACTTACTATTTTGCTGGTAAGCATCATCAAAACAAAATAGAATACATCAGTTTATGTTGACTTGTGGAAACAAAAATAAAACAGTACATCTCCTCAAAACAACTGAAACCTGCTTTTGGCTACCACTATTTTAAACCACTCTCAATTTTAAAAAATACATTGTAAATCCTGCAACAACAAAAAAAAAAGAGGAGAATTTGATAAGGAAATTAGTTTTATATTTCATGAGAACTTCATATTTGTTTATTCTTCATAACAAAAGTTGCTTCATTTTTGTATCAGCTTTCCTGTGGAACTCTTTGTAATCAAAGGGGTACATTGTAGAAAAAGTCTATGAATTAATTAGGGTTATGCATATATAAGTAAGTTGTTATAAAGCTTAAAAAAGACAAAGCCCAAGGGAACCAGCGTTACTGTCATGGGCATAAAACTTTGTAGGAAGACTCAACTTAACGGGACCCCTTCCACGGCAATAAAACATTGATGTGTGTTGGAGAGGAAAAACGGGTTTGTCTTTCACCCTGTCTCGTTATGGCGCAAATAACTACTGCATTTTACCTTCCAAAATGAATACCCACTATATGATCATTTCCAAATTTTACTAGAGAGAGGTCATGCTCTGGTACAGTTTTTGTTTATCCTTTTGTTTTCCCACAAAAACTCAACATGTAGCCTCCACAAAATGATAAGGTTATAATACACTTTCTAACCCGTCTACGGCACCAGACCTGTATCGGTCTCGTGCACTCACATGATTCCATATATCCTCTTGGGGTGGCACTATTACGCAACGAGAAATCTCGACGTCCACATTTCGATTTGGCTGCACCTGCTGCAGGATCTACCCCTCACCTTTCGGCTGTGCACAAACTGCCTCTACTCATCATTTCCATATAGCTTCATTACTTACTTTTTTTGTTTTTGTCAACTTTTTTGTTCTTCTTCTTTCTTTTTCATATAAACAATATACAAAATAGTTTATTAAAAACCAATACAAGTTTCATTGTGACAACATAAATTCCACATTGTCAATATTACAAATGAAAAAAGAAAGAATTTCGAGTATAAAAAAGGATAAAGAAAAGGTAAACGGAAAAGAACAAACACATCAAACACATCATCACAACACAAAACACATAAAAAAAGAAGGGAACATGGCACCCCAACCCCATGTTCGGTGAACCCTACACCTACTTACACTACCGACACACACACACACACACACACACACACAAACACACATACATTCACACACTTTTTTAATGATATTGTATTGTTATTTCGTTTGACGTCACAATCGTTTTCACAATAAAGCGAATACAAACATTCAACCAAATCAACGTAATCAAACTGAAAAAAAAACCTTCAGCCTCATCGTACAAGTTAAACAAGAAAAGACAGCATGACATGAAAGCGTTCTTAATCATGCAAAACAGGCAAATGAAAGGATAGCATGACATGACAGCATGTAGTCATGGTAGTAAACTACTGACGATCTCATTTTTTGGATAAATCATACTTGAATAATTGATCAAACGAAATCCTTTTCTTTTACATCAAAATCATAACCCATGTCCCTAAATCCACCCTAACCGACAACCCCCACCGCCTCCATGCATAACTCACTCTATTGCCTAAACCCCATCCCTGTCCACACCTGTCACACACACACACACACGCACACACATACACATTATACACAAAACCCTAGACACACATATCCAAAACAATCATACGCAAACATATGCATAATATCTACATTTCTGTAATATCCTTTACTCCGTATATCCCTTACATATACATAAACACACACACACACACACACACACACACACACACACACACATGCACAAAAGCATACCACACCTACAATGGAAAACGCTCTATTCCTCATCTCGTGCTTCCCTTCCCCATTCTGTCCACACTCCTGACTCGAGAGAAAGAGAGAGAGAGAGAAAAAAAAAATCAGTACTAACCTCTTGAGGACGAGTCCCGAGTATACTCGGGCAAGTGTATGTCTATGGGAAATGCGTGTTGTAGCAAAATCAGTCCGTCCTCAACCCTCAAAGGGTTAAAGTCTCCCTGATCCAACAGTTGAATGAGCAAGTCGCTCATAAGCACACCCACACACCCACATACAAAGCATCCCACAACCATGTT
This sequence comes from Diadema antillarum, assembly GCF_040938485.1. Classification (NCBI taxonomy): domain Eukaryota; kingdom Metazoa; phylum Echinodermata; class Echinoidea; order Diadematoida; family Diadematidae; genus Diadema; species Diadema antillarum. The sequence continues at coordinate 3,842,053 of NW_027271172.1, forward strand.
TATAGTGCACAGCGATCCTCTACACGCCACACTAGCCCTCATTTTTTTTAACTTATCCTTTATGGACGCTTGAACGCCATGACATTGAGCGAAATACTAACGCAATTCATATTCACTTTTAATTTCAATTCTAATTTCAATTTATTTCTAAAACTTGTTTTATCAAGAATACAACGTAAAAATGAAAATACAAAAATAACACAGATGTTTAAGAGAATAAGATTTTCTGAGGAAAATAAATTGTTACAGCCATACGCAATAACTCATTCATTAGATTAAAACACAATAAACAAGCTACAAACAGGCAAACAAACAAACAAACAAACAAACAAACAAACAAACAGTGCAATGTTACCGACCCTGCCGTCATGGGCGTATCCCTTCTATTGTACACAAAAAGTTCTTGTCATGATTCCCCCTACCCCTCGGGGAAAATATCATAGGATGAAGCACCTCTTCCTTCTCGCATATCCTCTGTGGTCGATCACAAGCTGTGAGGCTGGGGCCACGCATCCACCGACGTGGTTCAATTCGACACGTTTAAAATCGTCGTGACCCGGGCTATTTACTAACCATCCAATAATCAAACAAAATAGGAAAGCACCTACATCAATGTTATCTAATGATATCTTGCACATGTTTCAAAAAAAAAAAATCGTAACAGTGGGGGCGCTGTGGCATAATGGATAAGATTCCCGACTCCCGATTGGAGGACCTGAGTTCAAATCCCGCCCAGTGCTTACGTCCTTGGACAAGATACTCTTACCTACCATGTTCCTCTCGACCCACGTGTATAAATGGGTACCTGGTAACGCATAGGTTAATAATGATGGCAGGGCCCTCTGGTAGAGCAGTGGCAACACTAAAGAGGCTACCATGGGTGATTAAGACCTTCATTATCATTATTACTACTACTTACGTTACGGTAAAACATCATTGTGCTGTGCTTTTATAAAAACTAGTTTTAAATTACATAATAACCGGGATGGTTCCCTCATTTCAATACAATAAACATCATCTAAGCGTAACAAAAAACCTTTATAAGAATTACTCGCAATATACATTAACACATGACAGTCAACATGCTACCAATAGCATCAGTAATCACTAGAAACATTTACACACTGTACAATATATCACACGACGTCACAGACTATGGATGGCATAACTTATTATTAACAGTCTAAGACATAGTATGATATACCTGAAGGTTCATGTTTTGTTTTGGAACACAGCCAAGTCATAAACTATTTACAAAGAGCCTTCGCATTATAAGTTCCTTTATACATACACAAATGCATATACATGATGTATATGTATATATATTATATATATAACGAAGAATCAAGAAATAAACCAGTAATGCATTATTTCGCCAAAATATAAGAAAGAATGAGTTTATTGAGTTGCTCAATAAACTCATTCTTTCTTATATATTGGCGAAATAATGCATTACTGGTTTATTTCTTGATTCTTCGTTATATTGGAGCCAATACGTGAATTCGCAACATGTTTGTACATATTTATATATATATATATATATATATATATATATATATATATATATATATAATGTATTTACTAGGTGTTACAAAAGCATTTCCCACTTTTGATCCTTATTAGTTCAAAAACTATATATTAGATAACACTGTCATTGGTATGAGCTATAGCTGAATAGTGTACAATTTTGTTGGAGGTAATTTAAAAATGATAGCATAAATCAGTTTCATTAAATTCAAGATTCATTTTGAAGTTAGGTTTCAGATTTTGCTCTATTTCAAACCCTCTGTACAAAATTGAACATTACACAAGAACCAATGATGTGTACCATGTGAGTGTGTGCTTACAATGACCCTGAACAACAGACATGAATACCACGAATACCACCTTTTCAGAGCCCTGCCGACAAGGCTTCGGGTCTCTCGCTCCAAGGCACATGAATGCTTTATTTATAATTCATGATGGATTGCCCTGGGCACTGCTAGTCTGAATTCATGGTAAAGGGTAAAATGCATGCGCATGACAAAAATAAGCATACGTTTTCACCTGCTTGCATACACTACATTTCAGGATGAATAAAGACTAGCTGGGACAGTGGAATTTTTATGAATGTGTAATAGAGCATTTCAATCCTGTCCATTGTTCAAGACCATTGTCAGGATGTTAACGACACACTGGCGTACACACCAATTGACCCCTGTACAAAATAACATTACAATTTTGTACAGAGGGTTGAAAATAGACCAAATCTGAAACCAAGCTTCAAAATAATTCTTGAATTTAATGAAACTGATTTATGCTATCATTTTTAAATTACCTCTAACAAAATTGTACACTATTCAGCTATTGCTCATATCAATGTCACTGTTATCTGATGTTTAATTTTTGAACTATTAAGGATCAAAAGTGGGAAATGTTTTTTTTTAACACCTAGTATATATATGAAAATATGAAAATTTGGAATTTTGATAAATACCAATTGACAATTGATGTACTTCGCTATCGCATCATTCTTTCTATTACTATATTACTGCAAATACGCGGATCAAATAAAAATACATGTATTATATTTATATGTACATACTTATATATAGGCCTGTATATAGATAATATGTGTGTGTGTTTGCTTACAAATTTTTTTTTGAATAATCGCAAAATTCAATCTTAAAACAAGATTTGACTTTGTCTTTCATCTACACCCTGAACACAGCATAATATTACAGCTGATACATCATTGAAGCGGAAGGTGGCAGTTCAGAGTGAACCATCTACTGCGAAACTGAAAGGATTATGTATTCAAATTTTCTCTCAAGCACCTGGTCACAAGTTTCACATGTCACAAGCTCCATACACTTCAATTTCGTATTACATGCATTAATTGTAGAAAATGGAAGAATGATTATTATCTTCAGCAAGGTTTCTGGATATCATGAACAAACGTTGTCCGAAAAGTAGACGTGAAATTCAACATTTAAGTGAACCAATTCATTACAGAATTTCAAAATACATTCTTTCAAACCCCTTTGACATCTGTATCACTCCTAAATGCAGTTAAAACGCTGAATAATTGAATATTAACCCAAAGTGTAATACATTTTTACCCTAACTGTAATATCGACCCATAAATGTAATGTTTTTCAACCCTAAATGAAACATCGATCCCCGATGTAATATAGACCCTAAATGTAATACATTTTAATCCTAAATGATTACCAACCCTAAACGTTATAAACTTTAAGCTTAAATGCAACATCAAAACTAAATGTAGGAAATGTCAAAATTAGATGCACTGTAACCCCTACATGTAATTCAATAAACCCTTAATGTTATTTCAGCATGTAAACCCTGCATCAAACCTGAAAGTAATATCGATCTTAAATTTATATTTTTTTTTTCACTGATTGTTAATGTAAGAACTGGAGACAACCATAATGTGATACAAGGGTGCACGTTACCTAGCGTGAATGTAATATCAATCCTTAATAAGATGCATTTTGACGCTAAATGTAATGTCGACCCTAAATGACATAAATAATGTTTATGCAGTTTAATCCTAAATACTGACTATATTGCACTCTAGACCCATATGTTAACAACTGGAGGCAAACGTAAATACAATGCAGGTTTGTTCTAAATGTAACATCCATTATAGTCTATACCTAGATAATCATCAATGTCAGTTTAAAGGCAAGGACAATTCATTCGATTTATATTAACACTTTTGGCTCTCCGTACTACCACTTGAATCATTGTGTGAATAACCCATCGTGGCTCTTTCTGGATAAAGTCAGGGTTACTTCAGTCTGCCCATCATAAAAAAAATGTTGAATTCGAAATAACGTTTCAAATTTCTACCATTTTTGTTAATATTGCCTCTTTTCTAATATCATTTGAATTTAGATTTGACAGAAGGTTCTTCATTTTCTCCATTATTTTATACTTTTTTTCATCTTTAGGGGCTGCAAAGACATTTTAGAGATGAACGGGTAAATTTCCATATTAATCTGTGTTTCCTATTGCGTTGGCTTTGTCTTTTGTTTTAATTGTTGTATGATAGAGCACATACGCATAAATGAGAAACTGTCCATTTTTGCAATTTTTACTTTTGTGCCTTGAAAGAGAAAACCGGATGTGTTCACTCATGCGTAAAATTTCCACTTTATTGACCTGCCAGGTTGATAGCCAATCAAACTGCCTTTAACATGGTATATAAAACATTAACATTTAGCCTAATATTCTATGAGACATATGGGCTCGGAAAAGTGTTTACTTTTTTTTTTGGCTGAGTGTATTTAGGGTCGATACTACATTTAGGGTTGATAGTACATTCTTAAGGACAACATGTGTTACATTTAGGGTTAAAGGATATGACCTTTCTGGTCGATATCACATTGAGCATCTTCGTTATACAGGGGTGATAAAGAGTCTTGGTTCGTTCACTTTCTTCGAAAAAAATTAAAGTGACATCATAATATTTCGGTTGACTTTACAAAAATCTAGAGGGTAGATTTACTTCCATTCCATTTCAGTTCCATGCCATTCGGAAGCATAGTGGCATGTTGAATACCAAAGAGTATTCCCTTTCAGTAAGATTGTATTCATTGGAATTGTTTTTTTTTTTTTTTTTTTTTTTTAGTTCCATGGACAATTATATGGGTAACGTTAGGTTTAGAATGACTGTTTTTTTAACACACTTCATGAAATGATCCCAGAAACACTCCTCCTGTTGGATGTCTGAAGACCAGCGAAGAAAAGGACGGTTGACGCCTAAAAGCAGACGAATTATGTATGGCAATCTGTCGTCTGCTATGTTCTCTAAGAACACCAATAATATTGCATCACGCTGTGAATGATTCATGTGCTGAAGGGCCAACCTCAATTTCGTCATGTACCAAGGACTGTCGATAGCTGCATAACTGATTACAAACACTGATTTGTAGCTATTTTCGATGACATCCGCCACGGCATCTAACCGCAAGAGCCCTGCTCTGAGATCATCGTCACCCACGCAGAGGACAGCTTCGGGATAATTCTCGCGGACTACCGGAACCATTCTGTCAATGACCCATTCTTCGTCGTCATCGTGGAAAACGATGTTGATATCGTAGTGATATTCATCATCGTCGATTATTTCTCTATACCCAATAATGCACAGTTTCAACAGAAAAAGTTTGTGTTTAATCCACCATCGGTTGTAATAGATTATGATCCCGGTGAAAACTATTGCAACGCCAGATATAGCGATGCAAGCGTAAAGAAGTACGCGAGGACGGCAAACAAGAATCGGTTGGAAATCAAGAAAACTGTGACCAACGAGTTCGGCCGGTGAGTTATCAGAACAATATGTGTCACTTAAGAACACTTTGTCGTAATTCTCGTGCACCCAGATACGGAGCCATTCATTCTGACAATAACACGAGAGAGAATTGTGAGACAAGTCAAGGGAAGTAATGCTCTCGCGAATTGGAGAAATGACCTGTTCGGGAATGATACCTATTCTTGTCCTCGTCAAATCAAGTTTATAGAGGTTAGTGGTATTTTTGAATAACATAGGGGGTAACCTTGAAAGCTGGTTACGACCCAAGTATAGAGAACCCAGTCTGGGTGTATTTTCGAATATCAAATTTGGGAGTTCCTCAAAGTAGTTGTCGTCAAGACTCAGAGTGTCGAGGTACCGCAAAGATCGGAAGAGTTCTGTTGGCAATGTAACCAACCCAACGTCTTGCAAATACAACCGACGTAACTGACTCAGTCCATCAAATCCCCAGGATGGAATTTCGTCTTTGAGATTGGTTCCAGTGAGATCCAACGTTTGTAAACTACGCATATCCCGGAAGACCGAAACATTTTTCTTGGTGTCCCACAAGTCAGACGGGTGCAACTGATTTCTAGCCAAGAATAGTTCTTCAAGGTTTGATAGTCCAGAGAAGGATCGAAGAGGATCAAGACCGTTTATGTTTGAGTCGCTGACATCAAGGACGGTTAGGGCTGGCAAATTGTGGAACACATTGACATTGAAAGCATCGATTAAGTTGTTGAATTGTAGAAGAATATATTCAAGTAGTTCCAGGCCAGAAAATGCTTCGGAATCAATATGTCGTATACTATTAAACGACAAATCCAGATAGAAGAGATCCGGAAGAGAAGCAAAAGCTCTTGGTGGAATCTCTACGAGGTTATTATTGCTGATAAAAACTGTGCGGAGGTGAGGTATCACCTTGCCAATTGTCTGTGGCGTCATTAATCTTGAAATTCCGCATGAAGCAACATACAAAGTCTTAGCAGATGTCATGTTTGTAAAGGCCACAAAGGATATCGTCTCTAGTTGATTCTTGTTCAGCGATAGAACTTCTACACTTGTTAAATATGAAAACACATTGTCTGGAAGGTGGGAAATGTTACTCGCGCTTAGGTACAAATCAGTTACCTGCGATCCCTGGAGCGGGGCAAAGACGGACTGGGTAACGTCTCCAAGCTTGGTCCCACCGAGTCCGATAAAAGTTAGACGAGATGAATTCCTCACACCCTCAAAGAGCTCTCTGGCGCCAGTTTGGGATAATGGATTTCCGAGAAGTTGCAATCCCTCAATGTGTACTCCTTGAAAGCTTGCGCTGTGCACTTGACGCACAATGTTATTACTGAAATCTATTAATTTGACTGAATTTGCGCTCCCTAGATTCTCCAGGTCGCCCTCGTCAATCACCTGGATTTCATTATCAGCGAGTGCCACATTTGTCAAGTTGCATGCACTAGAAAAAAGAATCTTTAATTTAGCTGATGAAATGGTATTGTTGCTTAAATCGATAAACTGAATATAGTTTTGTCTTCTCAGGTCCAGCGAAGGAATCGATCGAAAGCGATTGCTGTTCAAAAAGAGGTCGGTCAGGTAAAGATTTTGATGAAAGAGTTGACTGGGAATGCGCGTTAAATTATTTCCTATGAGATTGATGGTTTGTAGTCGGGGAAGGCCTACGAAAGCCCCTACGTCGATCAAACGGATCCTGTTGTATCGAAGTGACAGAAACTCCAGTTCGGGAAGTCGACCAAAAGAGCCATTAAGAATCTGGTCCAGTAGGTTGTAGGAGAGAGACAGACGTCGGGTATCAAGAGGGATATCAGTTGGGATCTTAGTCAAACCTCGACGGGAGCAATTGACGCTAGAAGACTTCACTAGGTACTGGCAAGGCGCCGGAAGTGATGCGATGTCTTGGTCAAAGGTCAGAGATGTGGATGGTGCAGGTAGCAAAAATAATTGCACGAGGAATCCTGTCATGCCTGGGAGCACCACCAGAGTGAGAGAAGTTTTGGTAGAATTCGAAAATGTCATCATCATCCTCATCTCGTGCCGAATCATGGCCTGATTGGAAGACGCCTGTTGCAATATACTGTCAAGAGATAAAAGACATTACCTTGACGTAAAGTAACAGGGGACCCGGGGTGTAGCGCTCATACGAGTAACACATGTTCATCTTCCACGCATCTTGCAAACTATTACCGATTAGAAGAACACATAGGGGGGCATTCGTGTAAATATATATTCTATCATCCTAGTGATGTTAAAATTGGGCCATAATTGTTTCCCCTCCCCCACACAAGGTTCCAGGGGACTATCCATAAATCTGCCATGAACAAACCTGAAAGTACAGTCACTAATCTACTAGCCTTATACTCATAACTTAGCTCAATCACTTCTGTCTCTAGAGAAGATTTTGTATAAACTGTCTAATTTAGAGGCTTTGCCTCTCCCCACCACCATTTTTGTTGGTTTGTTTGAAGGCCTAAGGCAAACAGCCTTCCTAGTTCACCATTGAGATACAGTCAGTAATGGACAATTGTAACCTACTGTGTGGTGAATTGTTGTTTACTCAGTGTGCTGACAGCTCCTCATAAATGTATACATTTCACTGAGAAATATGAAAATGAATTGAAATTGAAATCGAACTTGAAATGTGTGATTCAGGGAATCTACTCTCATATACGTGGAAACACAATATAATGCATCTGAAAGTCTGCATCCCAAATCCTGAAGACTGAATGTAGAATGTTGTTAAGAATGTATGTACCAGGTTTAAAGTGAAACTAAAGGTCCCTGCTGTGAAGTTTCCTTCAGTTAAATTCCCTTCTTCTTCCATAACACTGAAGGCTTACCAAGTGCAATGGGTTATAGACTCTTAATTAATTCCTTCTTTTCTCACAAGCAACACTCTTGCATGTTCACGTTTGCGTCATATATTTTGATGGATTAGAAATATCTAGCCTACATGTAGTTTGATAAGTCTTATAACTGGTTTGAGCTGAGAATCCCTCCATAAAAATATAACCCCTATTCAAAATCTCTATCTGTCGACTAATATATTGTGGTGTAGGATCAACACCGTTACAGTTCGCAATTCCGAAGTCTCGTTATTCTGAAGGTTCATTAATCTGTAAATGATAAAAAGGTTCGTTATTCTGGTATGCTAGTGCAAAAACGAAGTAAGGTTCGTAATTCTGAAGGTTCGTTAGTGACCTCAGCATGTGCCCGATTCTAGGAGATTTGTTCCGTCCCGATCGTTGCATTTTACCTTTGCCTGTGACATTATCATGGCACAGAGTGCTGGTTTGTACATAATGGTATTCGTCAATGACAACTATTCCAGCATTAACACGGTCATGTCTACATGTCAACCTCTGGTATTTTGATGAATAGGAACATATTTTTTCCCTCCACCTCCATTGTGATTGACCTTGAAGCTCCATAAATAGACACATGAATAGATATTGCTTACCAGTGAGTCGAAAGCCACCGAGGCAGAGCTCTGAACGTGACGCTGAAAGAGTATTACCACCAACTCCTCCAACGAACAAAGTTTGCTGTTTCTACAGAATTCCTGGTGATTTACCTTGAACACTAAAACATCGCGGAAAAGTTACAACGTGTATAATGTTCATTGCTTTCTTGGTGAAGCAATACACTGCAGGGTACTATGCAGAAGATAAAAATAAGAGTTGAGGAGTGCCTACGGGAACCACTGGGGACGAGAACGAAGGGTTAGTTCACATCTACCTCCAGTCTTTTGCGAACTTGGACTGTCAGACCACGAGATGGCGCCATTCGACCATGGCCTTGATGTCTGATTTCATTTCATTTGACATGACTCGAATTTACTTCTCATATTTCAAAACAAAATACAATACATACCACTCTACAAAACAAGATTGAAATCAACGAAATAGAATTCGAAACATAGAAAATGAAATGTGAAATAAAATGATATATGTCCAAATAAATGGCACAACGCTATTTCAAATAAATGATGGATCTAAAGCGTTATGTCCACAACGAAAAGGATTATCCATAAAAAAAAAGATATTCAGTGTTTGGTGATTTGACACTAAACAAGAAGGAGAAGAATGAACAAGATAAGCAGATACAGTGTGAACTCTTCTTCAATAAGCACGTCTTCAAATTCACGTTTAAGAAAAAGCTTCCTGATTGTAAATACATTTACCGGTATATGTATCAGCGCACTTGATACGTAAGCATGACTACGACCGACCATGACCTGGCATATAAATTGCCCATCTGCAACTGGTAAAAGATAAGAAGAAAAAGCATACCACGTGTGCTTAACTGCAATCCAGGTGATGATTTGTGTGAACAAATGGGCAAATCTTTTCTGAAAACAGTCATGGGCGGTGAGTATCGATTCGAAGCAATGTTATAGATGGAAGAGCCTGTCTATACAGCCTTTAAGAGCTTGATTATGATGTGTTAACTTGGGTACACATTATTCGGTGTTTATTTTCGATTTCGCTTGATTTTTACTCTGACGACCTTTTGTTTTCGATCAGTATCTTGTTTCAGGTGATATCTTTCATTGGAGCAGTTAACTACACATACTGAGCTCTCTTAGAAAGCAGATAATTTTTTGGGCGTAACTGAGACTTTGAAAAGGAAAAAGAACCAGGTGCAAATAAATGGCTGAATAAGACGACCTGTATAGTTCCGCATTTAGATAAAATACAACTCATGACTATACATGAAGTGATCGTATGTCGAGGATCCGTTGTTTATTATTGACTGAAAGCATCTGTTACAAACTCCGGAATAAAAGTCCCACATTGGATGCCTTCTTTCGATGAACACAGTTTCCTTATAATTATATCTGAACAATAGACGCATCCATTTAATAAGGTGCACAATGTTCATTGCTTTTAAAAAGGGACACACTTCTTAATCGCCCATCATTATTGAAAAAATAAAATGGTTGTGAAAACACAACTATATTCAAAGTCATAAAGTGTTGTATCAGTTTAGCTAAAATCCCCCTATCCCCATCCCCTTTACAAGCCACACAAGCACAATCAACCTGTTTGTGGGAGCTACAGCATTTCTAGTCAAGTCTCATAAACCCCCTTTCTCTGATTTCAATTCAATTCAATTCAAAGTTTATTTCATTTTTCGACAAAACATATAAGTTACACTTCTTTTGACAACAGAGAATAAGGTAAACAGAACCTTATGTATCGAAAAGAATGTAAAACAATTGAGGAGGATCTTATAGTAATTATACATTATAGTAAAAAAACCTAGAAGTGATCGAAATAAAGTACATGTATAACTTTGCTTTAAGTGCGAAAAATGGAGAGACCCACTAAAAAGACAGAGCTTGTAGAATGTGGGTCCCTCTAGAATAATAACATCAATGGAAAGATTAATTGAAGCATCATAAATACAAAAGGAGAAAAAATAAAAGAGCAAGAAGTCTGGAAGCCCACTGAGAAATAGATTCACAGATAAATACACTTACTATCATAGACGTGAACAACATAGGACAAGACTAGACAACAAAACAACTGGTGGAGAAAAGGCTGTACGGGACAAAACGGGATGGACAAGACTAACAGACGCGAACAAACATGAAACAAGACTAGACAACAAGACAACTACTGAAGAAAAGGCTGTACGGGACAAAACGGAATGGAAATGATTAACAAATAGAAGACAAAATAGCAAACGAAAATGCACAACATATAGACAGCGATCTTCGACAGAAGCGTGTCAAGAGAAACAGATGATAGTTGTGGAGGAAAAAAAAGTGATATTGTAGCGTCTGAAAGGAGAAGAGCAAGGAAATGGAGGGACGTGAGAACAGGAATAAGACAGACATTGATGTCTTTGACTCTTTTGGCCTACGACACAGTCTGGCATCGAGGACTTACCCTCAAGCTCCATCAAGCACTACAAGACAGACAGATGGTCCAAGCCATCACAAACATCACTTCAGACCGCTGCTTCAAAGTAATCAATGACGGCGCATCCAGCAGAACAAGAACGGCGTCCCCCAAGGCTCGGTTCTTGCACCAGCACTCTTCAACCTGTACACAGCAGATATCCCCCACATCAGCAGCTCTAAATACGCCTACGCTGATGACCTGGCTATTCTCTCCACATCAAACTCCTTTGAAGAAGCTGAACACACCCTCACCCAAGATATGCAGTCTCTGCAGACTTTTATACTACCACCAATGGCGGCTAAAACTTAATGCACAGAAGACCATCTCTTCTGTGTTCCACCTGAACAGCAAGGAAGCAGACTGCCAACTCCATGTCAAACTTCAAGGAACCGATCTTCCATTCTGTGCTACTCCAACTTACCTCGGAGTGAAACTCGACCGCTCACTCACCTTCCGTCACCATGCACTGAATGTAGCTGGGAAAGCATCTGCCAGAGTGTGCCTTCTACGCAGACTATGCGGCCATGACTGGGGAGCTGATTTTACCACCCTCCGCTCCACGCCCTCGCCCTTGTCTACGCTCCAGCGGAATACTGTGTCTCTGCCTGGGGGCGTAGCTGCCATACCAAGAGAGTGGACACCCAACTCAACTCTGCTCTCCGCACCATCACAGGCTGCCTGAAACCAACCCCCACCCACCAGCTCCCTGTGCTAGCAGGCATTCCACCCCATCACCTCAGAAGAGAAGCCGCTACAAGACAGGCAGCACTGAAGGCTGACACGGAAGAACACCATCCCCTCCATGGTTCAAAGGATACAATACAAAGTACCCATCCTTACCTAGAAAGTCAAGCACGGTCTAGTCCCTGGATACGTCTCTGAACTATTAGTTCCCAGAAATCCATCCCGTGTCCTACGATCCTCCCGCTCAATCCATCTCCAACTTAGCCCTGGAACAATACCAAGTACCCGTTACAGCAGCCGTGCTTTGGCCGTCGCCGCTCCCCCTTCACATCAGATCTTCACCAGCGCTAGATACGTTTAAGACCCCCCTGAAGACACATTTAATGAAGTCAGTATAAATTGAAATTAGTATGATTTTATGTTTTCGTATGTTACGTTTTCTCCTTTGATTTTTTTATGTGTATCTGATTTTGCTAATTTTAGCACTTGATTACAGCTAAAGTATATTGAGTAATGTAAATCATTGCAGAGTTTGTAGTTATGTTAGATAATGTAAGATCGTGTTTCCGTATAATTATGATCCATGTATAAGGCGCTTAGAAACTTTGTATTGAGCACGGGAAAATGTTGGCTATTTTAGTATTATCATTTTAAGCCTTTTGATATCCTGCTTAATTACTATCCTATGAAATTGGCATATGGTGACTGATATATTTTCCTTCAAGTTGGCAAACATTTGGAGTTTTGCATTGTTTTGTGTGCAGATTTCATGAACAAATGAGCTCCGTTTGGAATGTGGGAAACCAGATAGAATTTCGATTTGACAATTGAATGAGGTCAAGATTATAACTTCTGTAGTAAAACCTTGATGGGTTAAACATAAAAAGGAAACAGTTTAATTCATCGAACCAGCCAACGTGCCATAGCATGGCAGGATGCAAAAGAGGTCACATAAGGGAATTCTTCTCCTTCGCAAACAAATCAGTCGGTTTATCGTGTTCCTCGCTGTTTTTCACGGAACAAGCTATATGGGTAGCGTTACATCTAGCTTTAGTGTTATCTTAACGCACTTCAAAAATTGATTCCAGAAATACTCCTCCTGTTGGAAGTCGGGAAACCAGCGAAGGAAAGGACGGTTGACGCCTAACAAAAGGCGCACTATGTATGGCAACCTGTCATTTGCTATATTCTCTAGGAACACCAATAATATTGCGTCACGCTGCGACTGATTCATGTGCTGTAGGGCCAACCTAAGTTTCGTCATGTACCAAGGACTGTTGATAGCTGCATAACTGACTACAAACACTGATCTGTAACTGTTGTCAATGACATCCGCGACAGCATCGAGCCGCAAGAGCCCTGCTCTGAGATCGTCGTCACCCACGCAGAGGACAGCTTCGGGATAATTCTCGCGGACTACGGGAACCATTCGGTCAATGGCCCATTCTTCGTCGTCATCGTGGAAAACGATGGAAATGTTGTTTTTTTTTGTAACACCTAGTATATATATATATATATGAACATATGAAAATTTGGAATTTTAATAAATACCAATTGACAATTGATGCACTTCGCTATCGTATCATTCTTTCTACTACTATTACTGCACATACGCGGATCAAATAAAAATACATGTATTATATGTACATACTTATATATAGGCCTGTATATACATTACGTGTGTGTGTGTTTGCTTACAAAATTTTGTTTTGAATAATCGCAAAATTCAATCTTAAAACAAGATTTGACTTTGTCTTTCATCTACACCCTGAACACAGCATAATATTACAGCTGATACATCATTAAAGCGGAAGATGGCAGTTCACAGTGAACCATCTGCTGCGAAACTGAAAGGATTATGTATTTAGATTTTCGCTCAAGCACCTGGTCACAAGTTTCACATGTCACAAGCTCCATACACTTCAATTTCGTATTACATGCATTAATTGTTGAAAATGCGAGAATAATTATTATCTTCAGCAAGGTTTCTGGATATCATGAACAAACGTTGTCCGAAAAGTAGACGTGAAATTTAACATTTAAGTGAACCAATTCATTACAGAAGTTCAAAATACATTCTTTCAAAACCCTTTGACATCTGTATCACTCCTAAATGTCATTAAAACGCTGAATAATTGAATATTAACCCAAAGTGTAATACATTTTTACCCTAACTGTAATATCGACCCATAAATGTAATGTTTTTCAACCCTAAATGAAACATCGATCCCCGATGTAATATAGACCCTAAATGTAATACATTTTAATCCTAAATGATTACCAACCCTAAACGTTATAAACTTTAAGCTTAAATGCAACATCAAAACTAAATGTAGGAAATGTCAAAATTAGATGCACTGTAACCCCTACATGTCAGACAATAAACCCTAAATGTTATTTCAGCACGTAAACCCTGCATCAAACCTGAAAGAAATATCGATCTTAAATCTATACATTTTTTTTTATTGATTGTTAATGTAAGAACTGGAGACAAGCATAATGTGATGCAAGGGTGCACGTTACCTAGCGTGAATGTAATATCAATCCTTAATAAGATGCATTTTGACGCTAAATGTAATGTCGACCCTAAATGACATAATATGTTTATGCAGTTTAATCCTAAATACTGACTATATTGCACTCTATACCCATATGTTAACAACTGGAGGCAAACGTAAATGCAATGCAGGTTTGTTCTAAATGTAACATCCATTATAGTTGTAAGCCATTTAAACTCAATTTATACCTAGATAATCATCAATGTCAGTTTAAAGGCAAGGACAATTCATTCGATTTATATCAAAACTTTGGGCTCTCCGTACTACCACTTGTATCATTGTGTGAATAACCCATCGTGGCTCTTTCTGGATAAAGTCAGGGTTATTTCAGTCTGCCCATCATAAAAAAAAAATGTTAAATTCGAAATAACGTTTCAAATTTCTACCATTTTTGTCAATATTGTCTCTTTTCTAATATCATTTGAATTTAGATTTGACAGAAGGTTCTTCATTTTCTCCATTATTTTATACTTTTCTTCATCTTTAGGGCCTGCGAAGACATTTTAGAGATGAACGGGTGAATTTCCATATTAATCTGTGTTTCCTATTGTGTTGGCTTTGTCTTTTGTTCTAATTGTTGTATGATAGAGCACATACGCATATTATGAGAAACTGGCCATTTTTGCCATTTTTACTTCTGTGCCTTGAAAGAGAAAACCGGATGTGTTCACTCATGCGTAAAATTTCCACTTTATTGACCTGCCAGGTTGATAGCCAATCAAACTGCCTTTAACATGGTATATAAAACATTAACATTTAGCCTAATATTCTATGAGACATATGAGCTCGGAAAAGTGTTTACTTTTTTTTTGGCTGAGTGTATTTAGGGTCGATACTACATTTAGGGTTGATAGTACATTCTTAAGGACAGCATGTGCTACATTTAGGGTTAAAGGATATGACCTTTCTGGTCGATATCACATTTAGCATCTTCGTTATACAGGGGTGATACAGAGTCTTGGTTCGTTCACTTTCTTCGAAAAAATTAAAGTGACATCATAATATTTCGGTTGACTTTACAAAAATCTAGAGGGTAGATTTACTTCCATTCCATTTCAGTTCCATGCCATTCGGAAGCATAGTGGCATGTTGAATACCAAAGAGTATTCCCTTTCAGTAAGATTGTATTCATTGGAATTGGTTTTTTTTAGTTCCATGGACAATTATATGGGTAACGTTAGGTTTAGAATGACTGTTTTTTTAACACACTTCATGAAATGATCCCAGAAAAACTCCTCCTGTTGGATGTCTGAAGACCAGCGAAGAAAAGGACGGTTGACGCCTAAAAGCAGACGAACTATGTATGGCAATCTGTCGTCTGCTATGTTCTCTAAGAACACCAATAATATTGCATCACGCTGTGAATGATTCATGTGCTGAAGGGCCAACCTCAATTTCGTCATGTACCAAGGACTGTCGATAGCTGCATAACTGACTACAAACACTGATTTGTAGCTATTTTCGATGACATCCGCCACGGCATCTAACCGCAAGAGCCCTGCTCTGAGATCATCGTCACCCACGCAGAGGACAGCTTCGGGATAATTCTCGCGGACTACCGGAACCATTCTGTCAATGACCCATTCTTCGTCGTCATCGTGGAAAACGATGTTGATATCGTAGTGATATTCATCATCGTCGATTATTTCTCTATACCCAATAATGCACAGTTTCAATAGGAAAAGCTTGTATTTAATCCACCATCGGTTGTAATAGATTATGATCCCGGTGAAAACTATTGCAACGCCAGATATAGCGATGCAAGCGTAAAGAAGTACGCGAGGACCGCAAACAAGAATCGGTTGGAAATCAATAAAACTGTGTCCAACGAGTTCGGCCGGTGAGTTATCAGAACAATTTGTGTCACTTAAGAACACTTTGTCGTAATTCTCGTGCACCCAGATACGGAGCCATTTATTCTGACAATAACACGAGAGAGAATTGTGAGACAAGTCAAGGGAAGTAATGCTCTCGCGAATTGGAGAAATGACCTGTTCGGGAATGATACCTATTCTTGTCCTCGTCAAATCAAGTTTATAGAGGTTAGTGGATCGAAGAGGATCAAGACCGTTTATGTTTGAGTCGCTGACATCAAGGACGGTTAGGGCTGGCAAATTGTGGAACACATTGACATTGAAAGCATCGATTAAGCTGTTGAATTGTAGAAGAATATATTCAAGTAGTTCCAGGCCAGAAAATGCTTCGGAATCAATACGTCGTATACTATTAAACGACAAATCCAGATAGAAGAGATCCGGAAGACAAGCAAAAGCTCTTGGTGGAATCTCTACGAGGTTATTATTGCTGATAAAAACTGTGCGGAGGTGAGGTATCACCTTGCCAATTGTCTGTGGCGTCATTAATCTTGAAATTCCGCATGAAGCAACATACAAAGTCTTAGCAGATGTCATGTTTGTAAAGGCCACAAAGGATATCGTCTCTAGTTGATTCTTGTTCAGCAATAGAACTTCTACACTTGTTAGATATGAAAACACATTGTCTGGAAGGTGGGAAATGTTACTCGCGCTTAGGTACAAATCAGTTACCTGCGATCCCTGGAGCGGGGCAAAGACGGACTGGGTAACGTCTCCAAGCTTGGTCCCACTGAGTCCGATAAAAGTTAGACGAGATGAATTCCTCACACCCTCAAAGAGCTCTCTGGCGCCAGTTTGGGACAATGGATTTCCGAGAAGTTGCAATTCCTCAATGTGTACTCCTTGAAAGCTTGCGCTGTGCACTTGACGCACAATGTTATTACTGAAATCTATCAATTTGACTGAATTTGCGCTCCCTAGATTCTTCAGGTCGCCCTCGTCAATCACCTGGATTTCATTATCAGCGAGTGCCACATTTGTCAAGTTGCATGCATTAGAAAAAAGAATCTTTAATTTAGCTGATGAAATGGTATTGTTGCTTAAATCGATAAACTGAATATAGTTTTGTCTTCTCAGGTCCAGCGAAGGAATCGATCGAAAGCGATTGCTGTTCAAAAAGAGGTCGGTCAGGTAAAGATTTTGATGAAAGACTTGACTGGGAATGCGCGTTAAATTATTTCCTATGAGATTGATGGTTTGTAGTCGGGGAAGGCCTACGAAAGCCCCTACGTCGATCAAACGGACCCTGTTGTATCGAAGTGACAGAAACTCCAGTTCGGGAAGTCGACCAAGAGAGTCATTAAGAATCTGGTCCAGTAGGTTGTAGGAGAGAGACAGACGTCGGGTATCAAGAGGGATATCAGTTGGGATCTTAGTCAAGCCTCGACGGGAGCAATTGACGCTAGAAGACTTCACTAGGTACTGGCAAGGCGCCGGAAGTGATGAGATGTCTTGGTCAAAGGTCAGAGATGTGGATGGTACAGGTAGCAAAAATAATTGCAGGAAGAATCCTGTCATGCCTGGGAGCACCACCAGAGTGAGAGAAGTTCTGGTAGAGTTCGAAAATGTCATCATCATCATCCTAATCTCGTGCCGAATCATGGCCTGATTGGAAGACGCCTGTTGCAATATACTGTCAAGAGATAAAAGACAGTACCTTGACATAAAGTAGCAAGAGACCCGGGGTGTAGCGTTCACACGAGTTAAACAAGTTCATCTTCCACGCATCTTGCAATTTATTACCGATTAGAAGAACACATGGGGGGTGGCATTCGTGTAAATATATTCTATCATTCTAGTAATGTTAAAATTAAGCCATAATTGTGCCCCCTCCTCGCACACAGAGCTCCAGGGACTACCCATAAATCTGCCATGAACAAACCTAAAAGTACAGTCACTAATCTACTAGCCTTATACTCATAACTCAGCTCAATCACTTCTGTCTCTAGAGAAGATTTTGTATAAACTGTCTAATTTAGAGGCTTTGCCTCTCTCCGCCCCCATTTTTGTTGGTTAGTTTGAAGGCTTAAGGCAAACAGCCTTCCTAGTTCACCATTAAGGAACAGTCAGTGATGGACAATTGTTACCTACTGTGTGGTTGAATTGTTGTTCACTATGCTGACAGGTCCTCACAAATGTATACATTTCACTGATAAATATAAAAATGAATATTGAAATTGAAATTGAAATCGAAATTGAAATGTGTGATTCAGGGAATCTACTCTCATACGTGGAAACACGTATAATACATCTGAAAGTCTGCATCCCAAATCCTGAAGACCGAATGTAGACTGTTGTTAAGAATGTACGTACATGTACCAGGTTTAAAGTGAAACTATAGGTCCCTGCTGTGAAGGTGCCTGACCACAAACACTGTTGGCTTACCAAGTGCATTAGATTATAGACTCAATTCATACCTTCTTTTCTCACAAGCAGCACTTTTGCTTGTTCACATTTGCGTCGTATATTTTGATGGATTAGAAATATGTAGCCCACGTGTAGGTTGATAAGTCTTATAACTGGTTTGAGCTGAGAATCCCTCCATTAAGATATAACTCCCATTCAAAATCTCTATCTGTCGACTAATATATTGTGGTGCAAGATCAACACTGTTACAGTTCGCAATTCCGAAGTTTTCGTTATTCTGAAGGTTTGTTAATCTGTAAATAACGAAAAGGTTCGTTATTAGTCCGAAAACGAAATAAGGTACGTAATTCTGCATGAAGGTTCGTTAGAGACCTCAGCATGTGCCCGATTCTAGGAGACTTGTTCCGTCCTGATCGTTGCACCTTTGCCTGTGGCATTATCATGACACAGAGTGCTGGTTTGTACATTTGGTATTCGTCAATGACAACTATGCCAGCATTATCCCTATTATAATTATGTCTGCACGTCAATAGTGGTGAAAAGCGCACATACAATGGTGCACCCTCTACTAGTATTTTGAGGAATGGAAACATATTTTTTCCCTCCACCTCCATTGCCACTGACCTTGAAGCTCCATAAATAGACACATAAATATATATTGCTTACCAGTGAGTCGAAAGCCACCGAGGCAGAGATCTCAACGTGACGCTGAAAGAATATTATCACCAACTCCTCCATCGACAGAGTTTGCTGTTGCTACTGAATTCCTGGTGATTTACCTTGGACACTAAAACATCGCGGAAAAGTTACAGCGTGTATGTTTACTGCTTTCTTGGTGGAGCAATACACTGCTGGGTAATATACAGATGATAGATATCAAAGAGTTGAGGAATGCATACAGGAACCACTGGGGACGAGAACGAAGGGTTAATTCACATTTGCCTCCAGCCATTTGCGAGTTTGGAATGTCAGACCACGAGATGGCGCCATTCGACCAGGGCCTTGATGTCTGATTTCATTTCCTTTGACATGACTCGAATTTACTTCTCATATTTCAAAACAAAATACAATACATACCACTCTACAAAACAAGATTAAAATCAACGAAATAGAATTCGAAACATAGAAAATGAAATGTGAAATAAAATGATATATGTCCAAATAAATGGCACAACGCTATTTCAAATAAATGATGGATCTAAAGCGTTATGTCCACAACGAAAAGGATTATCCATAGAAAAAAAAAGATATTCAGTGTTTGGTGATTTGACACTAAACAAGAAGGAGAAGAATGAACAAGATAAACAGATACAGTGTGAACTCTTCTTCAATAAGCACGTCTTCAAATTCACGTTTAAGAAAAAGCTTCCTGATTGTAAATACATTTACCGGTATATGTATCAGCGCACTTGATACGTAAGCATGACTATGACCGACCATGACCTGGCATATAAATTGCCCATCAGCAACTGGTAAAAGATAAGAAGAAAAAACACACCACGTGTGCTTAACTGCAATCCAGGTGATGATTTTGTGTGAACAAATGGGCAAATCTTTTCTGAAAACAGTCATGGGCGGTGAGTATCGATTCGAAGCAATGTTATAGATGGAAGAGCCTGTCTATACAGCCTTTAAGAGCTTGATTATGATGTGTTAACTTGTGTACACATTATTCTGTATTTATTTTATGAATACCTTTTTTATCTCTTTTTCGCTTGATTTTCACTCTAACGACTTTTGTTTTCGATCAGTATCTTGTTTCAGGGTGATATCTTTCATTCGGAGCAGTTAACTATACTTACTGAGCTCTCTTAGAAAGCAGATAATTTTTGGGCGTAACTGAGACTTGAAAAGCATTTAGATAAAATACAACTCATGACTATACATGAAGTGATCTATGTCGAGGATCCGTTGTTTATTATTGACTGAAAGCATCTGTAACAAACTCCGGAATAAAAGCCCCACATTGGATGCCTTCTTTCGATGAACATAATTTCCTTATTGAAAAAAAAAATTGATTAAAAAGGTGCACAATGTTCATTGCTTTTACAAGGAACACTTACTAATCGTCCATCATTATTTTATTGACAAAATGGTTCTGAAACCACAACTATCGACTATAACCAAAGTCATAAAGTGTTGTATGAGTCGGTTAAAATCCCCCTATCCCCATCCCCTTTACAAACCACACGAGCACACTCAACCTGTTTGTGGGAGCTACAGCATTTCCAGTCAAGTCTCTCATAAACCCCCTTTCTCTGATTTGGTGTTGTTTATACTACTTTTTTTTTGCTTTTACTTTTTTCAGTATTCCCAAAATAGAGCAAGAGATTTGTTTTCTTTCTCATTTCAGCCATCTCTTCATAAAGCATATATTATTTTTCATGCCTTTGTCACAACGCACCTCGACTATTGTAATTCCCTGTATGTCAACCTTCCCTATGCCCAAATTGCCCCCTGCAAAGGATCCAGAACACAGCAGCTCGTCTCTTCTCTTGCACCAAGAAATCCGACCACATCACCCTCATCCTTCGCTCCCTTCACTGGCTCCCCATGGTTCAAAGGATACAATACAACGTGCCCACCCTTACCTACAAAGTCAAGCACGGTCTAGTCCCTGGATACATCTCTGAACTATTAGTTCCCAGAAATCCATCCCGTGTCCTGCGATCCTCCCGCTCAATCCATCTCCAACTTAGCCCTGGAACAATACCAAGCACCCGTTACAGCAGCCGTGCTTTGGCCGTCGCCGCTCCCCCTTCACATCAGATCTTCACCCGCGCTAGATACGTTTAAGACCCCCCTGAAGACACATTTAATGAAGTCAGTATAAATTGAAATTAGTATGATTTCATGTTTTCGTATGTTACGTTTTCTTCTTTGATTTTTGTATGTGTATCTAATTTGGCTAATTTTAGCACTTGATTACAGCTAGAGTAATATAAATTATTGTAGAGTTTGTAGTTTTGTTAAATAATGTAAGATCGTGTTTCCGTATAATTATGATCCATGTAAGGCGCTTAGAAACTTTGCATTGAGCGCGGGAAAATGTTGACTATTTAGTATTATCATTTTAAGCCTTTTAATATCCTGCTTAATTACTATCCTATGAAACTGGCATATGTGACTGATATACTTTCCTTCAAGTTGGCAAACATTTGGAGTTTTGCATCGTTTTGTGTGCAGATTTCATGAATAAAATAAGCTCCGTTTGGAATGTGGGAAACCAAATAAAATTTCGATTTGACAATTGAATGAGGTCAAGGTTATAACTTCTGTAGTAAAACCTTGATGGGTTAAACATAAAAAGGAAACAGTTTAATTCATCGAACTAGTCAACGTGCCATAGCATGGCAGGATACAAAAGAGGTCACATAAGGGAATTCTTCCCCTTCGATAACAAATCAGTCGGTTTATCGTGTTCCTCGCTGTTTTTCACGGAACAAGCTATATGGGTAGCGTTACATCTAACTTTAGTGTTATCTTAACGCACTTCAAAAATTGATTCCAGAAATACTCCTCCTGTTGGATGTCGGGAAACCAGCGAAGGAAAGGACGGTTGACGCCCAACAGAAGGCGCACTATGTATGGCAACCTGTCATTTGCTATATTCTCTAGGAACACCAATAATATTGCGTCACGCTGCGAATGATTCATGTGCTGTAGGGCCAACCTAAGTTTCGTCATGTACCAAGGACTGTTGATAGCTGCATAACTGACTACAAACACTGATTTGTAACTGTTGTCAATGACATCCGCGACAGCATCGAGCCGCAAGAGCCCTGCTCTGAGATCGTCGTCACCCACGCAGAGGACAGCTTCGGGATAATTCTCGCGGACTACCGGAACCATTCTGTCAATGACCCATTCTTCGTCGTCATCGTGGAAAACAATGTTAATATCATAGCAATACTCTTCATCGTCAATCATCTCTCTATACCCAATAATGCAGAGTTTCAACAGAAAAAGCTTGTGTCTAATCCACCATCGGTTGTAATAGATTATGATACCGACGAATATGACTGCAACGCCAGATACAGCGATGCATGCGTAAAGAAGTACGCGAGGACCGCAAATAAGAATCGGTTGGAAATCAATAAAACTGTGGCCGGTGAGGTAACAGAACACAGGGTATGACTCAAGAACACTTTGTCGTAATTGTCGTGTACCCAGTTACGAAGCCATTCATTCTGACAATCACACAAGAGAGAATTGTAAGACAAGTCAAGGGAAGCAATGCTGCCGACGATGGGGGAAAACACCTCTTCGGAAATGATATTAATTCCGCTTCTTGTCAAATCAAGCTGATATAGTTTGGTGTTATTTCTGAATAACAGAGGGGGTAACCCCGAAAGCTGGTTTCGACCCAAGTAAAGAGAACCCAGCCTGGGCAGATTTTTTAAAATCAGATTTGGGAGTTCTCGCAAGTTGTTGTCGTCAAGACTCACAGTGTCGAGGTACCGCAAAGATCTGAAAAGTTCTGCCGGCAATGTAACCAATCCAACGTCCTGCAAATACAACCGACGTAACTGACTCAGTCCTTCAAATCCCCAGGACGGAATGTCGTCTTTGAGAATAGTTCCAGTGAGATCCAAGGTTCGTAAATTACACATATCCCGGAAGACCGAAACATTTTTCTCGGAGTCCCACAAGTCAGACGCACGCAAAGGATTTTCGGCCAAGATTAGTTCCTCAAGAGTTGTTAGGCCAGAGAAAGATCGAAGAGGATCGAGACCGTTAATGTTTGAGTGGCTGACATCAAGGACGCGTAGGACTGGCAAATTGTGGAACACATTGACACTGAAAGCATCGATTAAGTTGTTGTTGTCTAGAAGAATGTTTTCCAAGTGTTCTAGGCCAGCAAATGCATCAGAAGCGATATGTCGTATGATGTTGAAAGACAAATCCAGATAGATGAGTTTTGGAAGGGCGACAAATGCGCTTGGCCGAATCTCCACAAGATTATTGTTGCCGAGATTTAGTGAGAAGAGCTGAGGCATTAATGTTCCCGGTGTCTGTGGCGTCATCAATTGTGAAATCGTACACGAGCTAAGATACAACGACTTAGCGGATGTCATGTTTGTAAAGGCGACAAAGTAGATTGTTTTTAGTGGGTTCTTGTTCAGCGATAGAACGTCTATATTTGTTAGATATGAGAACACATTGTCGGGAAGGTAGGATATGTTACTCGCGCTTAAGTGCAAACGAGTTACCTGCGATCCCTGGAGGGGGGCAAAGACGGACTCGGTAACGCCTCCGAGATTCGTCCCATTAAGTCCGAGATATGTCAAGTGAGATGAATTTCTCACACCTTCAAAGAGCTCTCTAACACCTGCCTGTGATAACAAACTTCTTTGAAGTTGTAATCCCTCGATACGGACTCCCTGAAAACTGGCAATATTCACTCGATGCAAGCTATTACCACTAAAATCCAGGAATTCGACTGAGTTTGCACTCCTGGGATTCTCCAGGTCACTTTCGTCAATGAGCTGGATTTCATTATCAATTAAAGCTACATTTGTCAAGTTGCATCCGCTGGCCAGAGCAATGTTGAATTTTGCTGATGAAATGGTATTGTTGCTTAAATCGATGGACTTGATATAGTTGTGTCTTCTCAAGTCCAGCGAAGGAATCGATCGAAAGCGATTACTGTTCAAAAAGAGGTCGGTCATGTAAAGATTTTGATGAAAGACTTGACTGGGAATGCGCGTTAAATTATTTCCTATGAGATTGATGGTTTGTAGTCGGGGAAGACCTACGAAAGCCCCTACGTCGATCAAACGAATCCTGTTGTATCGGAGTGACAGAAACTCCAGTTCGAGAAGTCGACCAAGAGAGCCATTAAGAATCTGGTCCAGTAGGTTGTAGGAGAGAGACAGACGTCGGGTATCAAGAGGGATATCAGTTGGGATCTTAGTCAAGCCTCGACGGGAGCAATTGACGCTAGAAGACTTCACTAGGTACTGGCAAGGCGCCGGAAGTGATGAGATGTCTTGGTCAAAGGTCAGAGATGTGGATGGTACAGGTAGCAAAAATAATTGCAGGAAGAATCCTGTCATGCCTGGGAGCACCACCAGAGTGAGAGAAGTTCTGGTAGAGTTCGAAAATGTCATCATCATCATCCTAATCTCGTGCCGAATCATGGCCTGATTGGAAGACGCCTGTTGCAATATACTGTCAAGAGATAAAAGACAGTACCTTGACATAAAGTAGCAAGAGACCCGGGGTGTAGCGTTCACACGAGTTAAACAAGTTCATCTTCCACGCATCTTGCAATTTATTACCGATTAGAAGAACACATGGGGGGTGGCATTCGTGTAAATATATTCTATCATTCTAGTAATGTTAAAATTAAGCCATAATTGTGCCCCCTCCTCGCACACAGAGCTCCAGGGACTACCCATAAATCTGCCATGAACAAACCTAAAAGTACAGTCACTAATCTACTAGCCTTATACTCATAACTCAGCTCAATCACTTCTGTCTCTAGAGAAGATTTTGTATAAACTGTCTAATTTAGAGGCTTTGCCTCTCTCCGCCCCCATTTTTGTTGGTTAGTTTGAAGGCTTAAGGCAAACAGCCTTCCTAGTTCACCATTAAGGAACAGTCAGTGATGGACAATTGTTACCTACTGTGTGGTTGAATTGTTGTTCACTATGCTGACAGGTCCTCACAAATGTATACATTTCACTGATAAATATAAAAATGAATATTGAAATTGAAATTGAAATCGAAATTGAAATGTGTGATTCAGGGAATCTACTCTCATACGTGGAAACACGTATAATACATCTGAAAGTCTGCATCCCAAATCCTGAAGACCGAATGTAGACTGTTGTTAAGAATGTACGTACATGTACCAGGTTTAAAGTGAAACTATAGGTCCCTGCTGTGAAGGTGCCTGACCACAAACACTGTTGGCTTACCAAGTGCATTAGATTATAGACTCAATTCATACCTTCTTTTCTCACAAGCAGCACTTTTGCTTGTTCACATTTGCGTCGTATATTTTGATGGATTAGAAATATGTAGCCCACGTGTAGGTTGATAAGTCTTATAACTGGTTTGAGCTGAGAATCCCTCCATTAAGATATAACTCCCATTCAAAATCTCTATCTGTCGACTAATATATTGTGGTGCAAGATCAACACTGTTACAGTTCGCAATTCCGAAGTTTTCGTTATTCTGAAGGTTTGTTAATCTGTAAATAACGAAAAGGTTCGTTATTAGTCCGAAAACGAAATAAGGTACGTAATTCTGCATGAAGGTTCGTTAGAGACCTCAGCATGTGCCCGATTCTAGGAGACTTGTTCGTCCTGATCGTTGCACCTTTGCCTGTGGCATTATCATGACACAGAGTGCTGGTTTGTACATTTGGTATTCGTCAATGACAACTATGCCAGCATTATCCCTATTATAATTATGTCTGCACGTCAATAGTGGTGAAAAGCGCACATACAATGGTGCACCCTCTACTAGTATTTTGAGGAATGGAAACATATTTTTTCCCTCCACCTCCATTGCCACTGACCTTGAAGCTCCATAAATAGACACATAAATATATATTGCTTACCAGTGAGTCGAAAGCCACCGAGGCAGAGATCTCAACGTGACGCTGAAAGAATATTATCACCAACTCCTCCATCGACAGAGTTTGCTGTTGCTACTGAATTCCTGGTGATTTACCTTGGACACTAAAACATCGCGGAAAAGTTACAGCGTGTATGTTTACTGCTTTCTTGGTGGAGCAATACACTGCTGGGTAATATACAGATGATAGATATCAAAGAGTTGAGGAATGCATACAGGAACCACTGGGGACGAGAACGAAGGGTTAGTTCACATTTGCCTCCAGCCATTTGCGAGTTTGGAATGTCAGACCACGAGATGGCGCCATTCGACCAGGGCCTTGATGTCTGATTTCATTTCCTTTGACATGACTCGAATTTACTTCTCATATTTCAAAACAAAATACAATACATACCACTCTACAAAACAAGATTAAAATCAACGAAATAGAATTCGAAACATAGAAAATGAAATGTGAAATAAAATGATATATGTCCAAATAAATGGCACAACGCTATTTCAAATAAATGATGGATCTAAAGCGTTATGTCCACAACGAAAAGGATTATCCATAGAAAAAAAAGATATTCAGTGTTTGGTGATTTGACACTAAACAAGAAGGAGAAGAATGAACAAGATAAACAGATACAGTGTGAACTCTTCTTCAATAAGCACGTCTTCAAATTCACGTTTAAGAAAAAGCTTCCTGATTGTAAATACATTTACCGGTATATGTATCAGCGCACTTGATACGTAAGCATGACTATGACCGACCATGACCTGGCATATAAATTGCCCATCAGCAACTGGTAAAAGATAAGAAGAAAAAACACACCACGTGTGCTTAACTGCAATCCAGGTGATGATTTTGTGTGAACAAATGGGCAAATCTTTTCTGAAAACAGTCATGGGCGGTGAGTATCGATTCGAAGCAATGTTATAGATGGAAGAGCCTGTCTATACAGCCTTTAAGAGCTTGATTATGATGTGTTAACTTGTGTACACATTATTCTGTATTTATTTTATGAATACCTTTTTTATCTCTTTTTCGCTTGATTTTCACTCTAACGACTTTTGTTTTCGATCAGTATCTTGTTTCAGGGTGATATCTTTCATTCGGAGCAGTTAACTATACTTACTGAGCTCTCTTAGAAAGCAGATAATTTTTGGGCGTAACTGAGACTTGAAAAGCATTTAGATAAAATACAACTCATGACTATACATGAAGTGATCTATGTCGAGGATCCGTTGTTTATTATTGACTGAAAGCATCTGTAACAAACTCCGGAATAAAAGCCCCACATTGGATGCCTTCTTTCGATGAACATAATTTCCTTATTGAAAAAAAAAATTGATTAAAAAGGTGCACAATGTTCATTGCTTTTACAAGGAACACTTACTAATCGTCCATCATTATTTTATTGACAAAATGGTTCTGAAACCACAACTATCGACTATAACCAAAGTCATAAAGTGTTGTATGAGTCGGTTAAAATCCCCCTATCCCCATCCCCTTTACAAACCACACGAGCACACTCAACCTGTTTGTGGGAGCTACAGCATTTCCAGTCAAGTCTCTCATAAACCCCCTTTCTCTGATTTGGTGTTGTTTATACTACTTTTTTTTTGCTTTTACTTTTTTCAGTATTCCCAAAATAGAGCAAGAGATTTGTTTTCTTTCTCATTTCAGCCATCTCTTCATAAAGCATATATTATTTTTCATGCCTTTGTCACAACGCACCTCGACTATTGTAATTCCCTGTATGTCAACCTTCCCTATGCCCAAATTGCCCCCTGCAAAGGATCCAGAACACAGCAGCTCGTCTCTTCTCTTGCACCAAGAAATCCGACCACATCACCCTCATCCTTCGCTCCCTTCACTGGCTCCCCATGGTTCAAAGGATACAATACAACGTGCCCACCCTTACCTACAAAGTCAAGCACGGTCTAGTCCCTGGATACATCTCTGAACTATTAGTTCCCAGAAATCCATCCCGTGTCCTGCGATCCTCCCGCTCAATCCATCTCCAACTTAGCCCTGGAACAATACCAAGCACCCGTTACAGCAGCCGTGCTTTGGCCGTCGCCGCTCCCCCTTCACATCAGATCTTCACCCGCGCTAGATACGTTTAAGACCCCCCTGAAGACACATTTAATGAAGTCAGTATAAATTGAAATTAGTATGATTTCATGTTTTCGTATGTTACGTTTTCTTCTTTGATTTTTGTATGTGTATCTAATTTGGCTAATTTTAGCACTTGATTACAGCTAGAGTAATATAAATTATTGTAGAGTTTGTAGTTTTGTTAAATAATGTAAGATCGTGTTTCCGTATAATTATGATCCATGTAAGGCGCTTAGAAACTTTGCATTGAGCGCGGGAAAATGTTGACTATTTAGTATTATCATTTTAAGCCTTTTAATATCCTGCTTAATTACTATCCTATGAAACTGGCATATGTGACTGATATACTTTCCTTCAAGTTGGCAAACATTTGGAGTTTTGCATCGTTTTGTGTGCAGATTTCATGAATAAAATAAGCTCCGTTTGGAATGTGGGAAACCAAATAAAATTTCGATTTGACAATTGAATGAGGTCAAGGTTATAACTTCTGTAGTAAAACCTTGATGGGTTAAACATAAAAAGGAAACAGTTTAATTCATCGAACTAGTCAACGTGCCATAGCATGGCAGGATACAAAAGAGGTCACATAAGGGAATTCTTCCCCTTCGATAACAAATCAGTCGGTTTATCGTGTTCCTCGCTGTTTTTCACGGAACAAGCTATATGGGTAGCGTTACATCTAACTTTAGTGTTATCTTAACGCACTTCAAAAATTGATTCCAGAAATACTCCTCCTGTTGGATGTCGGGAAACCAGCGAAGGAAAGGACGGTTGACGCCCAACAGAAGGCGCACTATGTATGGCAACCTGTCATTTGCTATATTCTCTAGGAACACCAATAATATTGCGTCACGCTGCGAATGATTCATGTGCTGTAGGGCCAACCTAAGTTTCGTCATGTACCAAGGACTGTTGATAGCTGCATAACTGACTACAAACACTGATTTGTAACTGTTGTCAATGACATCCGCGACAGCATCGAGCCGCAAGAGCCCTGCTCTGAGATCGTCGTCACCCACGCAGAGGACAGCTTCGGGATAATTCTCGCGGACTACCGGAACCATTCTGTCAATGACCCATTCTTCGTCGTCATCGTGGAAAACAATGTTAATATCATAGCAATACTCTTCATCGTCAATCATCTCTCTATACCCAATAATGCAGAGTTTCAACAGAAAAAGCTTGTGTCTAATCCACCATCGGTTGTAATAGATTATGATACCGACGAATATGACTGCAACGCCAGATACAGCGATGCATGCGTAAAGAAGTACGCGAGGACCGCAAATAAGAATCGGTTGGAAATCAATAAAACTGTGGCCGGTGAGGTAACAGAACACAGGGTATGACTCAAGAACACTTTGTCGTAATTGTCGTGTACCCAGTTACGAAGCCATTCATTCTGACAATCACACAAGAGAGAATTGTAAGACAAGTCAAGGGAAGCAATGCTGCCGACGATGGGGGAAAACACCTCTTCGGAAATGATATTAATTCCGCTTCTTGTCAAATCAAGCTGATATAGTTTGGTGTTATTTCTGAATAACAGAGGGGGTAACCCCGAAAGCTGGTTTCGACCCAAGTAAAGAGAACCCAGCCTGGGCAGATTTTTTAAAATCAGATTTGGGAGTTCTCGCAAGTTGTTGTCGTCAAGACTCACAGTGTCGAGGTACCGCAAAGATCTGAAAAGTTCTGCCGGCAATGTAACCAATCCAACGTCCTGCAAATACAACCGACGTAACTGACTCAGTCCTTCAAATCCCCAGGACGGAATGTCGTCTTTGAGAATAGTTCCAGTGAGATCCAAGGTTCGTAAATTACACATATCCCGGAAGACCGAAACATTTTTCTCGGAGTCCCACAAGTCAGACGCACGCAAAGGATTTTCGGCCAAGATTAGTTCCTCAAGAGTTGTTAGGCCAGAGAAAGATCGAAGAGGATCGAGACCGTTAATGTTTGAGTGGCTGACATCAAGGACGCGTAGGACTGGCAAATTGTGGAACACATTGACACTGAAAGCATCGATTAAGTTGTTGTTGTCTAGAAGAATGTTTTCCAAGTGTTCTAGGCCAGCAAATGCATCAGAAGCGATATGTCGTATGATGTTGAAAGACAAATCCAGATAGATGAGTTTTGGAAGGGCGACAAATGCGCTTGGCCGAATCTCCACAAGATTATTGTTGCCGAGATTTAGTGAGAAGAGCTGAGGCATTAATGTTCCCGGTGTCTGTGGCGTCATCAATTGTGAAATCGTACACGAGCTAAGATACAACGACTTAGCGGATGTCATGTTTGTAAAGGCGACAAAGTAGATTGTTTTTAGTGGGTTCTTGTTCAGCGATAGAACGTCTATATTTGTTAGATATGAGAACACATTGTCGGGAAGGTAGGATATGTTACTCGCGCTTAAGTGCAAACGAGTTACCTGCGATCCCTGGAGGGGGGCAAAGACGGACTCGGTAACGCCTCCGAGATTCGTCCCATTAAGTCCGAGATATGTCAAGTGAGATGAATTTCTCACACCTTCAAAGAGCTCTCTAACACCTGCCTGTGATAACAAACTTCTTTGAAGTTGTAATCCCTCGATACGGACTCCCTGAAAACTGGCAATATTCACTCGATGCAAGCTATTACCACTAAAATCCAGGAATTCGACTGAGTTTGCACTCCTGGGATTCTCCAGGTCACTTTCGTCAATGAGCTGGATTTCATTATCAATTAAAGCTACATTTGTCAAGTTGCATCCGCTGGCCAGAGCAATGTTGAATTTTGCTGATGAAATGGTATTGTTGCTTAAATCGATGGACTTGATATAGTTGTGTCTTCTCAAGTCCAGCGAAGGAATCGATCGAAAGCGATTACTGTTCAAAAAGAGGTCGGTCATGTAAAGATTTTGATGAAAGACTTGACTGGGAATGCGCGTTAAATTATTTCCTATGAGATTGATGGTTTGTAGTCGGGGAAGACCTACGAAAGCCCCTACGTCGATCAAACGAATCCTGTTGTATCGGAGTGACAGAAACTCCAGTTCGAGAAGTCGACCAAGAGAGCCATTAAGAATCTGGTCCAGTAGGTTGTAGGAGAGAGACAGACGTCGGGTATCGAGAGGGATATCAGATGGGATCTTAGTCAAGCCTCGACGGGAGCAATTGACGCTATAAGACTTCACCAGGTACTGGCAAGCTGCTGGAAGTGATGCGATTTCTTGGTCAAAGGTCAGAGATGTGGATGGTGCAGGTAGCAACAATAATTGCAGGAAGAATCCTGTCACCCCGGTGAGCATCGCCAGAGTGAGAGAAGTTCTGGTAGAAATCGAAAATGTCGTCATCGTCGTCTTCATTCCATGCCGATTCATGCCAAGAGATAAAAGACATTAGCTCGACATGGTACAGCCCTCACCAAAGTACTATAATTTCACTTTCCACACATTCTTACAAATATTACCTACAAGAAGAATTAAAACAGAGACGGGGCATATATATATTATCAGTTTAGCGATGTGAAATTTGGGCCTGAATTAGGTCCGTTCCCCCATTTAACAGGGCCCTAGAGGATTACCCATAAATCCGCAAAGAACAAACTTGAAAGTATAGTCACGAATCTACTAACCTGATGTACTCATAACTTAATTCTATCAATTCTGACTCCGGAGAATATAGAAAAATAAACCATCTAATTTACATGCATTGCCCTCCCCATCTATTTTCTTTGTGTGTGTTTTTTTTTTGTATAAAGGCTTCAGGCAAAAAAAAAAAAAAATCTTTATTTCGCTTAATTTCATAGTTCACAGATATTGGACCTACTTTGAAGTTGAAGTATTGTTTTCAGTGCTAACAGGACACGAATTAAGTTTTCATTACGAAATATGAAAATACTAAAGACCTCCTTTCTCACAAACACCACTCTTGCATGTTAGCGTTTTCGTCATTAAAGGACAAGTTCACCTTCATATACATAAGGATTGAGAGAATGCAGCAATATTAGTAGAACACATCAGTGAAAGTTTGAGGAAAATTTGACAATCCGTTCAAAAGTTACAAATATTCTAAGTATCTGCGCAGTCACTACTGGAAGAGAAGACTACTACAGTGTATGATGTGACATGCGTACAACTATGTAAGGAAAATAAAAAGAGAATTTCACAAAACTTTACTTTTTGAATAAAGCGCACATTTCTTTGACTTGATACTGACGTATGTTACGGGTAATATCATTCCCCCTGCCTTCTGAAAGAGAGAAGTCGAGTGTTCTTTTGTTATGCGAGAAAAATGGAAATATGTTGAATTTTCTTTATTCTTTCTTTATATCGTTGTACTCATGTGACATCACAAGCTATAGTAGTCTTTTCAAAAGCCCTGACTGAGCAGAAACTTCAAAAATTCATAACTTTTGAACGGATTGCCCCATTTTGCTCAAACTCTCACTGATGCGTTCTACTAATATTGCTACATTCACTCAACCCACGTGTCTTTGAAGGTGAACTTGTCCTTTAATTTTGATGGATAAAAGCATTTGCATGCATCTTTGATAAGCCTACAAAATATTAGGCTTGAGCTGGGAATATGAAAAAATATAACCTCTATTCAAAATCTCTGTATCTGTCGACTAAAATGTTGTGGTGGAAGATCAACACTGTTACCGTTTGCAATTTCAAATATTACGAAAATGGTCATTACGACGATGAAATAAGGTTTGTTATTCCAAATGTTTTTCTTTTACGAAAATGAACGCAGCCTTTTTCATTCTGAAGGTTCGTTAATCTGTAAATGACAAAAAGGTTCCTTATTCCGGTACCTTAATCCAAAAAACGAAATAAGGTTCGTTAGTTCGACGCTTAGTTAATCCCAAATGAAAAAGAGAGAGAGAGAGAGAGAGAGAGAAAGTATGGCCGTTAATCTAGGAACAAAATAAGGTTCGTAACTATGAAATCTTGTAATTATACTTGAGAGACCTGCACCTAACCATATTTAATGTTTATATATGTTTAAATCACATAACGTCACTGACATTCTGTGAAATCCCACTCACATAAAGGAAAATTGCTGAAGATGCCAATGGAACAACAAGACCAATGATCGATAACAGAAATTTGCAGCTATCGTCGTCAAACTCGACGATGCGGAGTAGTTGTGCACTAAGGAAGGGGCCAACACCTCGCCACCCCGCTCTCTCATAGACAAAGCACGTAAAAGACGTGTGCGGGTGACCGTGATGATACTGATAACACATATTCCTTATATAGATATAAGGTTTTCAAGAAAAACTGTTCGGTTTTCACCTCAGTTTGCTTAGTTGTAGAAACCCTGCAAAGTTTCAAGCGTACTGAACACAGTCCCTGGCGTACATTTCTGTTCAGTGCGCTTGTAGTAGCAATTTTACTCAGGGTGACGATATTAGGGCCCCTGACCGAGGTGCGGGTACCTCACTATACCCCCTCAGCGTGTGCCCAATTCTAAGAGACGTGTTCCATTCTGATTGTTATATTCGACTCCGAAATGGAGAGGCCTGTTACATTGTTATGACAGAGGGTGCTTGGTGTACAGGTGATATTCCCCAATGTCAGCTATTCCAGCATTATCACGATCATGCCTACGCGTCAATAGTGGCGAAACCCCCACTCACAATAGCGCATCCCCTACTAAATCTAGAATTTTGATAAATAGAAATATAATTTTCCCTTCACCTACATTACACAGATCTTGAAGCTCCTTGAATAGACACACAACGATATTGCTTACCTATGAGTCTAGTCCCCTTGGCAGAGATCTCAACGTGACGCTGAAAGAATATCACCACCAACTCCTCCACCAATGATACGTTCTTGCTAGACAATACCTGGTGATTATTCTTAAGTACTGAAACTTCACGGAAAACTTACAGTGTGTATGTTTACTACTCTCTTGGTGGAGCAATACACAGCAGGATAACACGCAGATGACATTTGTCAAAGAGTTGAGGAGTGCATATATACGTTGAACAAAGGGTGCAATTCAATTCGAGACATTTGCGAGCTGGGAGTGACAGACCACGAGATGGCGCCGTTTGACCACAACGTCAATGTCTGATTTCATTTCATTTGCTCTCATATTTCACAACAAAATACGATACATATTATCCGACAAAACAATGTAAAGATCATCAGAATAGTATTCGAAACATAAAAAATGAAATATGAAATACAATTATATAATTGTGACCAAATATATGGCACAAGGCTACATTCAAATAAATGATGGATCTAAAGCGTTAGGTCAACAACAAAAAGGATTATCCATAAGGGAAAAGACATTCAGTGTTTGATGATACTGATAATAAATATGAAAGAGAAAAGAAAAAAAGGTAAAAAAACATGATGTGAACTTTACTTTATTAAGCACCTCAAATTCACGCTTAAGAAAAAAATAAATGAATGTAAAACTGGGTCTCAATCAGCCTGAACGCCAAAAGAACGGAGATTTTTCAGGGGCTGCAGAATGTTTTTTTTTCAGTGTGTGTGATGTGTGTGTGTGTGGGGGGGGGGGGTGCGGGACGGGGCTGTCAAGGTCAAGACCCTCCCCTCCCCCCCCCCCCCCGTTCCGCGGCCCATGTTGTTAATGTTGACAGTATTATAATGTATAGCGGATGGATCGTTGTCGTACCTTGTTAACAATAAAGATTTTAAGGACGTTCCTCAGTTAAAGTGAAATCCATGTCATTTTCTTGAAACTGTCCATACCGTAAATTTGACCCATCCGAAGCCCAAATATGTAAATAAAACCATAGGTTCATGTGCTTGTTTTTCTTCTACGGGACTTTGAAAAATATGACTAATCCGCCGTCCTGTACCAAAATGATAGCGTTAGAGGATCAAGACCACGATTGGCAACAAAATCTGCAATGACAAACTTAAATCCCCATAATTCTTTCAAAATCCACGTTATTTTCTCCAAATTTGCAAGAATTGCAGAAAAGGGTGCCCAAAACGAGGAAAAGGTTTTAAAGTTAGGGTTTACACTCTCATTCTTGAGCAAGCAGCGCCCTCACGCGGCAGAAAACACCGAAATCTCTCAAATCCTTCTCATCGACGTTTTCTGTTAGGGGTGAGCAAAAGGACAAGGTTCATAAAACTTATGCTGTACATTCAAAACCCATGTCAATTTCACGAAACTTTACCAAATTGTAGACAGAGGCTTACTTATTCCAGAAAAACAATCAAAAGTTGGGGTTCATGTGCTCGTTTTTGTGCTAGCAGCGCCCCTATGCGACATCATCGTAAGTCCCCAATATCTGGTCAGGAACCTATGCAGGGATGCCCTGACAGGGTGGGTTCATAAAACTTATGCTGCACATTCAAAACCCATGTCAAATTCATGAAAATTGACCAAATTGTAGAAAAAGGCTTACTTATACCAGAAAAACAATCAAAAGTGGGGGTTCACGTGCTCGTTTTTGTGCTAGCAGCGACCCCAAGCGACATCATAGTAAGACCCCAAAATCTGGTTAGGAACCTATCCATGGTCGCTCTAACAGGGTGGGTTCATAAATCTCATGCTGTACATTCAAAACCCATGTCATTTTCACGAAACTTTACCAAATTGTAGAAGAAGGCTTACTTATTCCAGAAAAACTGTGAAAAGTGGGGGTTCGTGTGCTCGTTTTTTGTCCTAGCAGCGCCCCCATGCGACATATACTATAGTACGACCCCAAAATCTGGTTAGGAACCTATCCAGAGTCGCCCTAACAGGGTGGGTTTATAAATCTCATGCTGTATATTCAAAACCCATGTCATTTTCACGAAACTGCACCAAATTGTAGAAAAAGGCTTACCTGTTCCAGAAAAACTATTGGGGGGGGGGGGGGGGGGGGGTTCATGTGCTCGTTTTAGTGCTAGCAGAGCCTCCTTGCGACAGAAATCACCGTAAGACCCCAAATCTGGTCAGGAACCAATGTAGGGATATACCTTGCTAGGATGCATGAATCTCATGCGGTTCCCTCGAAACCCCATTTTCTTAAAACACACACACACACACACAAACAAACAAAAACGTGTCACAATTGCAGTGATATGGTGGAAAATATTCAGAAAGAAAGGTCCATGTGCGTTTTCGTTATTATTTCCCTTACACAGCCATAATGATATTATGTGGATGCAAGCGTGGGAAACTCCATATCGTTGACATGCACGCTTGTTTGTTTTACCCACTTGCTGTAACCATGTACAGAAAGTGATAATGGAGGAAGAAGAATAAATATATGGAATGGGAGTTTTGGCATTAGTCTGACGGTCCTCCAATGGAAAAACAAATCTTAATACAATGACGTTGATTGTAGATTGCATGTGTTGGTTGTTGCAGTGGTTGGTAAAGTGCGTGTTGTAAGCTATGGAGATGAACTTTGCCCCCCCCCCCCCAAAAAAAAAAAAAAAAAAAATCTTTGATTCTCCTTTTGTGACACCAGATTTGGTAATAAAAAAGATAATATACGAAATAAAAAACCCAATATTTTGCATTATACTAGTAATGACAAGTTTAGATCTAATTTAGATTAATATTTAACAGAGATACTCAGATTGTTTTAGTTGCTAGACCTAAAGATGAAATGTGTGTCATACGCTTGTGTTGTTGTTGTTGTTGTTGTTGTTGTTGTTGTTTTTAACACCTAGTCCAATAGAGTAGTGAGCCTTAGACCCCGACTAGGGCCTAGAGGCCCTTGGTACCTTAGCACTCGACTTTACCATGTTGATGACCGGATAATGAACTTCATGTCACAAAACAGATCTATGAATTGAAAATGCAAACAGCTCTGTTCCACTTCCAAGCTTCGCGATTCCGTCAATCCGTGTTGTGCTACAATGACCATGTATATGCGGCTCGGACCGCTGAACTTTGCGTAGTATGTACAGATTGTAACGCGTACAGTCGGCACGCGAGCCGAGCGAGGTCGCCCAGCACGGCTGCACGGCGCGGCCGCGGTGGGGAGCTCTCGGGTATCCGTACGTACACGTACCACACTCTGGCTCGATCTACTAGCAGCTGCTCAGCTCAGCTAGCTCAGCTCATCACTCTCATCAAGACAGCTTTGAGAAGAATCACAAAGCCGGCGCCATCTTTGTCGACCTCACTGCAGCCTATGACACTGTGTGGCACCAGGGTCTGACTCTGAAATTATTAAAGACAATCCCTGATCGCCACATGGTGAGGTTCCTCTGCAACATTCCAGCTAACTTGAGGTTCGTTCTGAAGACTAGTGATGGACAGTCCAGCAGACCACGCCAACTGCGGAATGGAGTTCCTCAAGGCTCTGTACTATCCCCCTTGCTCTTCAACATATACATCAGTGACATCCCCTTCACAACCTCACGACAGTATGGCTATGCAGATGACCTTGCCCTCCTTCACTCTGACAGAGCCTGGTCAAATGTAGAGAATACCCTCACTGCAGATATTTCGCAAATCCCGAAGTATTTCAGGATCTGGAGACTCAAGATTAGCATGTCCAAGACAACGGTAACAGCCTTCCACCTGAACACCAAGGAGGCTAATCGGCAGCTCAGTGTCATTCTTGATGGAACACCTCTTCCATACAATGCCACACCAACCTACCTTGGAGTGAAGTTGGATAGGCAGCTGACCTACAAGGAACAACTCAAGGCCATAAGTGCAAAAGTGTCTTCAAGGAACAATCTCCTTCGCAGGCTCAAAATGGGGTGCCAGTGCAACCACTCTCCGCTCTATAGTGCGCTAGCACTGGTATACAGTGCCGCAGAATACGCCTCCCCTGCGTGGTGTAGGAGCTCTCACACCAAGAAACTTGACTCAGTTCTGAATGACACCATGAGATTAATTACAGAATGTCTCCGGCCTACACCAACAGAATTCCTACCTGTTCTCTCAGGCATCGCTGCCGCCCCCATGCGCCGAGAACATCACACACATAGGCTGGTCACCAAGGCCTCCAGCAACCCGGACGACCTCCTCCACGACGTAGTTGAGGGCTCTGTAACTCTGGGTCAGCGGCATCAGCGACTGAAGTCTGGCCGCCCTTTCTCCCGCCATGCAGCAACGCTGAGAGGATCAGACTTCAACATCTGCCAGACATGGAGAACAAGCTGGGAAGACACCCAACGACCTGCCAAACTCGTTGTCACGCCCAATACATCTGTCTCCCCAGGAGCAAACCTCCAAAGGAGTGAGTGGGTGTCTCTAAATCGGATTCGAACGGGAGTTTGGCGTTTCAATGCAGCCATGCATCGTTGGGGGCTACGCCCGTCAGCAGCTTGCCAGTGTGGTGCACCAGAACAGACTGCTCAACACATCATGAGTGAGTGCCCTGATCTCCGCCCTCCTGACAACATGGCCCTAACGGACCCTACTCCAGAGATTGTAACTTGGCTACAACAATTGAGGGACATTATTTAGCTGCTGCTGCTTTATAAGCAAGAAGAAGAAGAAGCTCATCACTCGTGCGTGCGCTTCTATACGCTCTTTGTTACGTCACTGACACCTGCTAGGATGCGCACAAACTCAACTGAGGAACGTCCTTAAACTACTTTTGAATATAGGTGGAGGGAAGGGCTTTTGGTGACAACATTTAGGGATGTCACTACTTGATAGTTTTCTGGGCAAAAACTATTCAAAGAATGACTTTGTTGGGTTGGATAAACATTAATTTGTCGTTTCTTTTAACTTCAAATTCGTTTCAATTTATTTCATACTTCTCATAATATATATCAATATTACATCAAAAGTGATAGCACAAGTTCGTGTACCTTTTCAGTAATAAACAAACAAATGAATATACATACATAACATACACAGTAATCATAGTGATGACTGGTCGAAATTGAAATAGGTTTGTACAAAGTGAAGTATATAACTGGACCCTATCCACATAAAAGCAAACTTGTGTGGCTGTAAGGCCCGTATAATCAGTGTTTGTGAATGAGAAACGGAGAGCGGATAGGAAGTTCAGACCAGGTATGTTAACAATACCAAATAAAGGAAATGAGAAATGGCTATTTATGATTTTAAAAAAAAACAGGGTTAAAACAACAACAACAACAAACTAAACTAAGATGTGAACCATACGGGGAACCATAATTGTGACCGAACTATCATTTGCTTTTAGAGTAAACAGGAGTTGTGTATACTTTGGTATGCGCAAGACTGTTGTTGCACCAGAACTATAACAAGTATTCAGCATATTCGAAAGCACAATAACAACAACAAAAAGACATGTACAGTTATCGAGTCATTTGATGCCCGCCGTCGAGCTCTGGGTAGAAAGACAGAGAGAGAGAGAAAAAAAAAAATAAGGAGAGAAGGAGAGAGAGAAACGAAATAGAGTGCAGAATTGCTAATGATGAATTCAGAGAAGAAGATGGCAA
This sequence comes from Diadema antillarum, assembly GCF_040938485.1. Taxonomy (NCBI): domain Eukaryota; kingdom Metazoa; phylum Echinodermata; class Echinoidea; order Diadematoida; family Diadematidae; genus Diadema; species Diadema antillarum. The sequence continues at coordinate 3,881,815 of NW_027271172.1, forward strand.
GGTCGAGATTGCAATCTGCCGCCTGTTGACAAGTGTGGTTAATGGGACAATAATGTACAACAATTATCACTTATGACATTGCAAATTTATTCAGCGTCTGCAAAACATGCATTCAATAGACTTGACTTGATTAGATACATTGGTTTATGTATCGCTATCATTATACATTTACATAAAAAAAATTCGCCCGACCGCAAGGAATACTATATATTAAAGAATAAAAACATGAGAAACAAAGAAAGCGATGTAGCAATTACCAGACAAGAAGGGCTACAGCTTAAGAAAGGCTTGATATGTTGGCAGCCTTTCAGAGAAAACAGACTATTATCAGACTTCCAAGTTGGTGACTTGCACAGCTGTCCTGAAAAGAAAACTGTACGTTAAAGGCCGATAAACTTCCCGCTTCTGGATCATGTTTTGTCGGTTGACAACTTTGGCGCCTGATGGCGGACGATTATACACTGTACGTATAACTGCTTGAACAATTGTTGAATGGAACAAAAGCTTCGGAGCTTCGTGTTTGACACAAATTCTACAAATACCATCATTGACAAAGCAACGCACTTTTCACAGCCCTCTTAATTCAGCACATAATCAAAAGGCTGTTTCAACAAATAGAGAGTTTCAGACGTCAGAACCTGTATGTCTAAGAAAGTTCTATTACAGTGTATTAAGCTGTTGGAGTTTAAGGATTTTTCAAACAAAATGTGTCAGACTGTCTAAGTGTGTGAGATCCGATGTCACCATACACTTGAAACCATGACACAAAGAACTCTAGCTAGGATACTGGCAATTTGAAGCGTAAAACATGTATTCTGTGACACTGTTATTTGACCTACGCTTAAATATAGTCCAGCACTGTTTTGAAACACTTTGACAAATTTGTTAGGATGATATGTGCAGAAGGAATGCCTCCCTTGTACGCTTGCTAAAGTTAGAAGAAGACAGACTATCCGAAGCTGCAAATCTTTTCACAGTTGAAATGATTTGGTTGATATTGTATTAAAAAGAAGACAGTTGGTAGGTTTATGAAATCATGATGAAACTTTGTCCATCAAGAGGTTGCAAGTTGATTGCACGAGATTGTGCAAGGCATTTATTTGGCTTGTGTCCGTGATTTTGATCGTATATCAAATTCGTCAGACTATATATAGAATTATAAAGTTTGTGTGCCTTCTTCCTTTCATAATCGTATGTCGTATAGTGTCACGACCTGATCCCGGTTCAATTACTAAGTTTCAGATTAATGCAAAAAAAAAAAAAAAAACCAACACACTATAATAACCATGAAACCCTCGTGCGGAATAAAATTCTTCATGATTCTGTGATTTACGAATATGACTACCGAGTCATCGCCCAAACAAGTGAACTAATTATATCAAGTGGCACTTTCAGACAACGATGTCGGATTTATGTTGATCAGCTTAATGATAACAAGGAAGTGAATTTGAACTTCCTTCATCTTACCCTCAATCCCACTGTTCAAGTTAGGGGTATGCATACTCTGCTCAAACATACAAAACCCCGCATGCACACATTTCCAACACTTTCACACGCATACACACGTTAAATGACAGCAATTCTGACAACGGTGTTAAATAAAAGAGCCTGTCTACAATCTTTATGAGCTAGATCACGATTCCGCGACAATCCAACATGTGAACACATTGTTCGGTGTTACTTCATTTTATGAGTAGGCCTACCCATTTTTATTTCTACTTGCTTCGATTAATTCCTTACTCTGACAACTTTTGTTTTCAATCAGTGCCTCATTTCAAGATGATATCCTTTATTCGGAGCATTTAACTACAGGTAATACTGGGCTCTCTTCGAAAACAGGTAGGTTTTAGCCTTAACTGAGACTTGAAAAGGAAAAAGAGCCGAGCGCAAATAAATGGCTGAATAAAATGACTGACATTCCACGTTTAGATATGAGCAGCTCAAGACCACGTGAAGTGATCTGTGTCGAGGGTCTGTTGTTTATTACTGACTGAAAGAATCCATCGCAAACTGGAACAGAAGACCAACATTGCATACCTTCTTTACAATAATGATAATGATGATGATGATGATAATAATAATAACAATGATAATGATAATGATAATGATGATAATAATAATACAGGGTACTTGTAGTGCGGCAACTCCACATGACTAATGTGCTCAAGGCGCAGTAGGAAAAGTGAATTATGAAATACAAAAATTTGGGTGAAGATATTGAATAGACCTTTTCTTTAAAGGTGCGCAATGTTAATTGCTTGTAGAAAAACCTTCCTGATCTCCCGTCATTTGCTTGAAAAAGGTTGCAAAAACAATTAGTATAGTCAGAGAGATGGGAACACAATCGCTACTGGTATCCTGTTACATATGAAGACTGTATGAAGTATACTGAGACAAGTGACCACATGTAGGCCCTATACAGCAATTTTTTTCCTTTCAAATATAATTTAAATTCTTCTGGATTCTTCTGAGCTCCACCTCCAATGCATAAGTGCACAGTAAAATTTAGATTTGACAATCTAATTAGATCAAGATGATAATTTGTGTTGCGAAATTGCGCTTGAACATTATTGGCTTAGCATAAATACAGAACATTCTCATTCATCGATCAGCCGTGCTCTAGCTAGCATGGCAGGATACCTTTCGTCTACCCCGTTGTTTCTCGGAACAATTTATATGGGTAACGTTACATCTAGCCTGGCTGTTTTCTTAACGCACTTCATAAATTGATCCCAAAAATACTCCTCGTGTCGGATGTCTTGGGACCAGAGAAGAAATGGTCGGTTGACGCCTAAAAGCAGACGAACTATGTATGGCAACCTGTCGTCTGCTATGTTCTCTAAGAACACCAATAATACTGCGTCACGCTGAGAATGATCCATGTGCTGAAGGGCTAACCTCAGTTTCGTCATGCACCAAGGATTTCGATAGCTGCATAACTAACTACAAACACTGATTTGTAACTGTTATCGATGACATGCGCGACGGCATCTAGCCGCAAGAGCCCTGCTCTGAGATCGTCGTCACCCACGCAGAGGACAGCTTCGGGATAATTCTCGCGGACCACGGGAACCATTCTGTCAATGACCCATTCCTCGTCGTCATCGTGGAAAATGATGTTGATATCAAAGTGATATTCATCATCGTCGATGATTTCTCTATACCCAATAATGCACAGTTTCAACAGAAAAAGTTTGTGTTTAATCCACCATCGGTTGTAATAGATTGTAATCCCGGTGAAAACTATTGCAACGCCAGATATAGCGATGCAAGCGTAAAGAAGCACGTGAGGACCGCAAACAAGAATCGGTTGGAAATCAAGAAAACTGTGTCCAACGAGTTCGGCCGGTGAGTTATCAGAACAATTTGTGTCACTTAAGAACACTTTGTCGTGATTCTCGTGCACCCAGATACGGAGCCATTTATTCTGACAATAACACGAGAGAGAATTGTGAGACAAGTCAAGGGAAGTAATGCCCTCGCGAATTGGAGAAATGACCTGTTCGGGAATGATACCTATTCTGGTCTTCGTCAAATCAAGTTTGTAGAGGTTAGTCGTATTTCTGAATAACAGAGGGGGTAAACTCGAAAAATGGTTTCCACTCAAGTATAGAGAACCCAGCATGGCCGAATATTCGAATATCAAATTTGGGAGTTCCTCCAAGTCGTTGCGGTCAAGATCCAAAATGTCGAGTTTCAACAGAGATTTGAAGAGTTCTGCTGGCAATTTAACCAAACCAACGTTCTTTAAATACAACTGGTGTAGGTTACTCAGTCCATCAAATCCCCAGGATGGAATATTAGTTATGAGACTGATCCCGGTAAGATCTAAGACTCGCAAATTACTCATGTCTCGGAGAACCGAAACATTTTTCTCGGAGTCCCATAAGTCAGACGCATGCAACGGATTTTCGGCCAAGTATAGTTCTTCAAGGGTTGATAGTCCCGAGAAGGATAGAGCAGGATTGAGACCATTTATGTTTGAGTTGCTGACGTCAAGGACGCGTAGCGCTGGCAAATTGTGGAATACATTGGAATACATGAAAGTATCGATTAGGTCGTTGTGTTGTAGATTAATATTTTTAACGTGTTCCAGGCCAGAAAACGCATTGGCATGGATGTATTGTATGTGGTTGAACGACATATCCAGATAGTCGACATTCAGAAGGGCAACAAAGGCTCTTGGTGGAATCTCTACAAGATAATTTTTGGCGAGATTTAGTGTGGAGAGCTGCGGCATTAACGTGCCAGGTGTATGTGGTGTCATCAATTGTGAAATTTTGCATGAGGCAATATACAACCTCGAAGCAGATGTCATGTTTGTAAAGGCGACAAACGATATCGTCTTTAGTGGATTGTTGTTAAGCGACAGAGCTCTTACAGTTGTCAGATATGAGAAGACATTGTCGGGAAGGTAGGAAATGTTACTCGTGCTCAGGAACAAACTAGTTACCTGCGATCCCTGGAGGGGGGCAAAGACGGACTGGGTAACATCTCCAAGCTTGGTCCCACTGAGTCCGATAGAAGTTAGGAGAGATGCATTCCTCACACCCTCAAAGAGCTCACTGGCACCAGCCTGGGATAATGGATTTCTTTGAAGCTGCAATCCTTCAATATGAGCTCCCTGTAAGCTCGCGCTGTGCACTCGACGCATGCTGTTATCACTTAAATCCACATATCTGATTGAGTGCGCACTCCTCATATTCTCCAGATCGCCTTCGTCAATCATTTTGATTTCATTATGAGTGAGTGCCACGTTTGTCAAGTTGCATCCTCTAGCAAGAAGAATGTTGAATTTTGCTGATGAAATGGTATTGTTGCTTAAATCGATGGACTGGATATAGTTGTGTCTTCTCAGGTCCAGCGAAGGTATTGATCGAAAGCGATTGCTGTTCAAAAAGAGGTCGGTCAGGTAAAGATTTTGATGAAAGACTTGACTGGGAATGCGCGTTAAATTATTTCCTATGAGACTCTTGATGGTTTGTAGTCGGGGAAGGCCTACGAAAGTCCCTACGTCGATCAAACGGATCCTGTTGTATCGAAGTGACAGAAACTCCAGTTCGAGAAGTCGACCAAGAGAGCCATTAAGAATCTGGTCCAGTAGGTTGTAGGAGAGAGACAGACGTCGGGTATCAAGAAGGATATCAGTTGGGATCTTAGTCAAGCCTCGACGGGAGCAATTGACGCTAGAAGACTTCACTAGGTACTGGCAAGGCGCCGGAAGTGATGTGATGTCTTGGTCAAAGGTCAGAGACGTGGATGGTACAGGTAGCAAAAATAGTTGTACGAGGAATCCTGTGAGCATCGCCAGAGTGAGATAAGTCCTGATAGAGTTCGAAAACGTCACCATCATCGTCTTAATCTCGTGCCGAATCATAGTCTGATGGGAAGATGACTGATGTGATTCACTGTCAACAGATAAAAACATTAGTTTGACAAAAAACAACAACAGCAACAGCAACAAAGATATCAAAGAAATGATGAGATACAGGGTTTCCATTGGCGTTTTGACCTGTGCACCAATAAGTGTCGAGCTGATCGATTCATCTTGATATTTCGGTTCAAAGAAGGTAACTATACACTTACTGTTCTAGAGAGGTTGGAATGTATGCGATGGTACTGAATCGGTGCACATTTTTAAAGTTTAAAGAAAAATAAATCTTCATTTTGCTGAATCTGCATGCTTCAACATTGAAGAACATTCGGTGTTAGAAAATTTATTCGTGATTTGTAGCTTCATATCAGTTCTTTTTTTCTTCTATTACAGGACACAGATGTAGGACCAATACCATCAAACGTACAGAGACAAAGATACATATTATGAACCTTCAAACCGCGCGTGGGTCGATTTTCGAGCAGGCCGAAAAAAAAATGTGTCTGAAAGCCCTGCAAACACTAGCATTAGCTTTGATATTTTGTAATATGAATGAATAGAATGTTGATTAAAAGTGTACCAGGTTTGACATTGTTTGAGGCGAATCTGATAATCTTTTCTTTGCAGTAATCTGTAGTTAATCGCCTTCATTTTTCAGAAAAGCTAAAGACTGACTCAGTGCAATAGGCTAGACCCTTCCCTTCACTCCCCCTCTCTCACAAGCAACACTCTTACATGTCTGATTTTTCGTCATTTACTTCGATGGGTTACAAACATTGAGGTTTAATAATAATAATAATAATAATAATAATAGTAATAATAATAATAATAATAATAATAATAATAATAATAAAAATAATAATATATCAATTTATAAAGCGCAAACCATGTAGACATTTATTCTTCTGCGCTGCAAAAGCTTCTGATATGCTTGATAATAATGAACAATTAAATGAAAAGATGTGTTTTAAGCCGAAAGACTGCTACGGTTGGGGATTTCCTGGCTTCTAATGGTAGATCATTCCAGAGTTTGGGAGCTGCACAGGCAAATGAGTGTAATGTCAGGTTTAACCTTAGAACCCCTCCTTCAAAATCGAACCTAATATTCAAAATCTCTTTCTGTCGACTGGGGTGTTCTGGTGCAGGAACATAATTTATGTTCGTATCATTGTACACACCGTTGTTGGGGTATGTAGCAGATTTCTGGTGGTCATGTTGCAGAGTATGGTTGTCCATTGAATATCCAATTCTTGCTTTTATTTTACGTTCTACCGCTGGGTTTGCCTATTCGGTTAAGCATAATTTTGTCCCAAAACACTTGTGAAGTCCACAGAGTCGTTCTTGTTAAAGAAAATAAAGCATATAGTAAAACATCATATACAAAAAACAGTGCCAAAACGGAGCTCTAGTCAGAATTAACTGGACATTCTTTTTCCTTATGATAACGAGGAAGAGCATTATATGACTTTGATGTGACCCGGCGATCTGACAGAGGCAATGATAATAATACATTATTTCTTTTGCATTTTGCCTTTTTGTGTGTAAGGAGGGAGAAGGCGATTAACATAAAAATAACACTTAAATATGCTATAAGGAACATTTCGTTTGCAAGTATAGGGTGATACTACAGCTCATGTCTTATGTTTTAATCAAGATTATATATATATATATATATATATATATATATATATATATATATTATATTCATCGTTGCTCGGGTGGCAATGTTAAGGTGAAAATGACTTTTTTGGATTAATGGTCAAACAATGGGTTAAGAGGTTAGTGATGTCCTGTCCAAATCCAAACTGTCTTACTCCAAAAATGAAGCCACCACGGCATGTCAAAAGAAAGGCTATCCCATTCGCTGTAGTGCCTTGGTCGCCATGTTTTTTGGCTCTCCTGAACATTTGTAGAAAAGAGGTCTTGTCGCCCTAGCGACGATATATATTTCCTGTTTGATAATTATGTTCTTGAAGGGTGAACCCGTGTCATGTTCAAATTGCTTTGATAGATGGATGACACCCAAATTGATTGCTCAAAGTAATAATGATATGATACATAGAAGAAGAAAGTGTTGGACTTTATAAGTTGCCAAGGTGTGAAGGAAGAGATCAAAAAACAATGAATAGATGATGCAATCAACAGATTGATTGGTGATCATCCCACTGGTTGTTCAACAATATCATATGCCGGTGATTTAGCGACAACATCCATGTGCTTATAGATATTTTAAGGAGATATAACAAACTGAGAGATACTTCTTTTTTCCGACTCAGCAGCAAGCTTGTGACGGATAAAATTTACTTTGCGTTCCTCTTCATCCAAACAGAAGATGTAATAATTTTATTTTTTTTTGTCAAAGTTAAAGGTGAATTTCTTACTTTATCGCTTTATCTTAATTGCATATCATGTGATTGTATATCACTGTCATTGTTTCGTGAAATCTCCTCAGTGTGTGCCCAATTCTAAGAGACTTGTTCTGTTCTGATTGTTGTATTTTGACTTCAACATGGAGAGGCCTTTGAGAGTATTGTCACACAGAGCGATAGGATGGACAGGTGGTGTTCCTCAACGTAAACTATTCCTGCATTATCACTATTATATGTCTGCGCGTCGATAGCGGTGAAGAGTGCATATACAACGGTGCACCTTCTACTGGTATTTTGATGAATACAAATTAAATACTAGCTCATTATTTGCCATGGTGGAAACCCTCTACTCTCTAAAAAAAAATCGAGTGAAAATATTCATTCTTGAAGGAGTGAATAGGGGCCTACTAAAAAGAGTGAATATAACAGAGTGAAATTGGAGTGAATTTAGAGTGAAAATGTTCATTTTCACTCGTTTTACAGCGACCTCAGGGATCACTCAAAAATCTTCGAGTGATCCCTGAGGTCACTCCAAATTGAGTGAAAATGAACATTTTCACTCAAAATTCACTCCAATTTCACTCTGTTATATTCACTCTTTTTAGTATTCACTCCTTCAAGAGTGAATATTTTCACTCGATTTTTTTTAGAGTGTGCCACGTTATTATGAGACACGAAAGTGGTCATGCTTTGAGAAAGAATTCTATTTTTTCCGATCTATGCAACTTCTACAAATTTCTGTTAAGCTGGACATACTTATGAGCAAAGTTGAAGAGGAATGCCAAGCTTTGCTTTGATATAAATTGTATGACAAATCTATTTCTACTTATTTTTTTTTTCAATAACCAGTTGCTATACATTACTGCAGGGAGGTGAGAAGGCGTGACTTTTGCACATGAAACCGTGAGAGAAACTTAGAATTTACACGCAAATTTAGTTGGGGACACCGCTTGATAGTCAATCACCACATATGAATGCAAACTGCATGTAAAAGGAACAAAAGTGCGAGAAAAGCTTTCATTGTACAGCGGGATTAGGCGATTTATCGAAAGGTTTAAGCGGATTAGTGCGTTTGAGCTGAATATGCGAAGTTGGCACGCCGTCGACTGAGTGGGACGTGCGAACATGGCACATAAAGAGCTAGTAGACCTTGAAGGTCTTCGAATAGATACACAGCGCCATTGCTTACCAGTGAGTCTAAAATCCCCTATATAGGCAGAAATCTCAACCTGACGCTGAAAGAATATCACCACCGACTCCTCCACCAACGATACGTGCTTGCTAGACAATTCCTGGTGAATAACCTTGGACATTGAAACTTCACGGAAGTTACAGTGTGTATATGTTTGCTGCTCTCTTGGTCAACCAGTACTACACCGCAGGGTAGCACGCAGATGATAATTATCGAAAAGTTGGGGAAGCGGTGGAGCTGATACAGGAATTCCGTAAAGGGGGGGGGGGGGGGACGCCTTTACAAAATTAAAGGGGGCGCATGTGTGCCCCCTCCATTTTTTCTTTTTATTTCTTTTGTTTAAAAAAAGGTAAAGGGGGGGGGGGCGGTGCGCCCGCGTCTGGATCCGCCACTTTTGAGTACCTACAAGGGGGTACAAAGGTTTAGTTCACATCTGCATCCAGCCATTTGCTAACTTGGACTGTCAGACCACGAGATGGCGCCATTTGACCATAGCCTTGGTGTCTGATTTCATTTCATTGACAAGACTCAAATTTATTTTTCATATTTCACAACAAAATACAGCACATATCACTCAACAAAACAATATCAAAATCAACGAAATAGAATTTGAAACATAGAAAATGAAATATGAATAACAATGATATATGACCAAATAAATGGCACCAGGCTACATTCAAATAAATAATTGATCTGAATCGTTAGGTCCACAACAAAAAGGATTTTCCGTGAGGAAAAAGATATATAGTGTTTGGAGACATTGGTAAAAAAAAACAAGAAGGAGAAAAATAAACAAGGTAAAAAGATACAATGTGAATTTTAGATTAGTAAGCACTTCTTCAAATTCACGTTTAAGGAAAAAAGATCAATAATCCTTAATCATCAGCCTGAACGCCATAGATGTGAGAAGAACTACTGAAAATTATGACAGTACTTAGGTACACGTCTGTAAAGCTAAAGTACCTATTATATTCCAATTAACATTTTATTTATGCTTCGTAATTCCTCTATATTGTCGTACATCCCGTATTGTAATATTTGTCTGGACAACCTCAATAAAAAGTTTTAACAATAGCATATTCCTCTTGTAAAACAGAAAAGAAAGCCATTATATACCTACGTGCACTCACTCCGGTTTTCAGGATCATTCAGATCATTATATACATTCGCAGAATTAAAAACACTGGAGGTAAATGATATCATTTTTTTTGTTCAAAATTCACTCTTTTATGTTTCGTTTACAAAACGGTCAGTTGCAAACTTCTTCTTTTTTTTTCTTATTATCTATTTCCTCCAAGACGATCTGGAAATTCATATAATCCTAAAACGGTGATGGCTCTGAAATAGACGTTATCAGACACACCGGGTCCGATATTTGGAACTCTTTTCCTTGTGATATCGAAACATAAAGTCGATATGCATTCCTTTGAGAAAGCTGTGAAAACAGTGCTGCTCTTCAGATATCAATGATCCTTTCATGTGCTGTACATTATCTTCCTGATTCTAAACTTTTAGCTGTGTATGTATAAGCTCACTGGCTTGATCTCTGACGTAACCACGATTATGACCGATCATGACTTGGCATGCAAAATTGTTTATCTGTAATTGGGGGAAAAAACATACCACGATATGCTGAACTGCAATCCAATATTTTAAAGCTGGTAAAAGAGTTTGGTGATTTCTCAACCAAAATTTGTCGGACTGTCCAAGTGTGGAAGATCAGATGACATCATGCAGTTGAAACCATGGCATAAAGAACTCTAAGATACTGACAATTTGAAGCGTAAAAAATGTATTATGTGACACGGTTATTTGAATACGCTTATATAGTCCTGCACTGTTTGGAAACATTTGGACAAATTTATTAGGATAATACATTTGTACGTGCAGAAAGAATTCTATTTCTCCAATGTACGCTTTACAAGATATAAAGCAAACTATAATCCATGTATCCGTAGTTGCAAATCATTTCACAGTTGAAGCAATGATTGGGTTATCATTGTTTAGAAAAAAAATACATATTTGATTAGTTACTGAAAATGTGAGCTTCAAAATGATTTTTAAACAAGTGGGACATTATACCAGTAGTGGATGACACAAGATTCTGTAAGGCATTTGGCTTGTTATCCGTCATTGTTAACGCATGCTAAATTCGTTAGACTCCAAAACGTTTTGGGGCCCTCTCCCTTTGATATGTTTAACCGTATATATATGTCAAACTGTTACGACTTGATCCCGGTTCAGCATTTGAGTTTCAGATTAATGCAAAACCCATCACGATAACCGTGAAACCCTTGTGCGAATTGAAATTCTTCATGACTCTGTGACTTTGATTACTTCATCATCTTCTAAACAAGTGAACTGATTTAAAAAAACACACACAAACATGTAATGGACCAAGGCACTTTTAGACCACCACGTCGGATTTTAAATATGTTGATCATGCAGGTTGAGGAAAATAAGGAAGTGAATTTGAAATTCTTTTATTTTACCCTCAATCCCGCTGTACAAGTTAGGGGTATTTCTACTCTGCTCAAACATACAAAACCTCGTAAAGTACTCACAAACACACACAAGCACATACTCACGCGTTAAATGACTGCAATTCTGACAACGGTGTTAAAGGGATCGTACAGTTTAGGTTGAGACCTAATTTCAGGTTTTAACATTTTTGGTGAGACAATGATAAACCTCTTATGAAATAATATGAAAGAGCATGTAATTCTACGAGGAATTCAACGTTTATTTGATGAAAATTGGTTTTGACATGGCTGAGATATCCAAGAAAGAGCGATCGCTTGTTTTACTTTGTTTTTGGATGTTTCAGTCATTCCAAACCCGATTTTCATCAAATAAACTTTGAATTGCTCTAAAAATGGTATGCTCTGTACTACATGTATATCATAAGTGTTTTCTTGGTATCTCGCAAAAAGTTAAAGCCCAATTCTCATCTCCACAAATACTGTACTATCCCTTTAAAGAAAAAGAGGCTGTCCTACGATCTTTGTGAGCTATAGATTGTGATTCCGCGATATTCTAATATGAGAACACATTATTCGGTGTTATCTTATTTTAAGAGAACCTTTTCTTTTAAATTTCTACTTCGATTAATGGCTTATTTTGACATCTTTTGTTTTAGATCAGTGCCGTATTTTAAGATGATATCCTTCATTTTGGAGCAGTTAACTACTTATTGGGCTATCTTCGAAAGTAGGTAGTTTTGGGTCGTAATTGAGACTTAAATGGCCGAATAAAATGACTGACTTTCCGCGTTTGGATATGAGCAGCTCAATACCACGTGATGTGATCTGTGTCGAAGGTCTATTGTTTATTACTGTCTGAGAGAAGCCATTACAAACTGCGGAACAAAAGACTATAATTGGGTGCCTTCATTGGGTAAAAATATTGAATAGACCTTTTCTTTAAAGCTGCACGATGTTAATTGCTCATTAAAAGTGTCTACTTACTGATACCTCGCCATTTGTTTGAAAAGTTTGTGAAAATACTTATAATAGTCAGTGAGATAGGAACACAATCGCCATCATATCCTGTTAGAATATAGGAAGTATCATAAGACAAGTGACTACACGTAGGACCTATATACAGCCATCTTCCTTTCAATATATACCTTAAATTCTTCTGGATTTTTTTTTTCTGACTTCCATCCACAAGGTAGGATGCGCAGCGAAATTCAGATTTGAAATTGAATGAGGTCAACATGATATTATGTTGCAAGTGATTGAAAATTGCCCTGTAGGAAAACTGCGCTTGAACTTTATGAACTTAGCATGAGTAGAGAACACTTTAAGTTCATAGAACAGCCCCTAGCCGTGGCGAAGCATCGCCGGATACCCTTAGCTAGAGTTCACATCACTAAATTTTTGCCCGTCGCGATGATATCGCTCATTGTCCTCCTCGTGTGATCGAGGTCTTTGTAATTCTTTTTTTTTTCTTTTTTTTTAACGGAACAATCTATATGGGTAGCGTTACATCTAGCTTGGCTGTTTTCTTAACACACTTCAAAAATTCATTCCAAAAATACTCCTCATGCCGGATGTCGGGGAACCAGCAAAGAAATGGTCGGTTGACGCCTAAAAGCAGACGAACTATGTATGGCAACCTGTCGTCTGCTATGTTCTCTAAGAACACCAATAATATTGCGTCACGCTGAGAATAATTCACATGCTGAAGGGCTAACCTCAGTTTCGTCATGTACCAAGGAGTTTCGATAGCTGCATAACTAACTACAAACACTGATTTGTAACTGTTGTCGATGACATCCGCGACGGCATCGAGCCGGAAAAGCCCTGGTCTGAGATCGTCGTCACCCACGCAGAGGACAGCTTCGGGATAATTCTCGTGGACCACAGGAACCATTTGGTCAATGACCCATTCTTCGTCGTCATCATGGAAAATGATGTTGATATCGTAGCGATATTCATCATCGTCGATTATTTCTCTATACCCAATAATACACAATTTCAATAGGAAAAGCTTGTATTTTATCCACCATCGGTTGTAATAGATTATGATCCCGGTGAAAACTACTGCAACACCAGATATAGCGATGCAAGCGTAAAGAAGCACGTGAGGACCGCAAACAAGAATCGGTTGGAAATCAAGAAAACTGTGTCCTACGAGTTCGGCCGGTGAGTTATCAGAACAATTTGTGTCACTTAAGAACACTTTGTTGTAATTCTCGTGCACCCAGATACGGAGCCATTCATTCTGACAATCACACGAGAGAGAATTGTGAGACAAGTCAAGGGAAATAATGCTCTCACGAATAGGAGAAATGACCTGTTCGGTAATGATGCCTATTCTTGTCCTCGTCAAATCAAGTTTATAGAGGTTAGTGGTATTTCTGAATAACATAGGGGGTAACCCCGAAAGCTGGTTTCGACTCAAGTAAAGAGAACCAAGCCTGGCCGAATATTCGAATATCAAATTTGGGAGTTCCTCCAAGTCGTTGTTGTCAAGACTCAAAGTGTCGAGTTTCAACAGAGATTTGAAGAGTTCTGCTGGTAATTTAACCAAACCAACGTCCTTCAAATATAACTGGTTTAGGTTACTCAGTCCATCAAAGCCCCAGGATGGAATATTATTTTTGAGACTGATCCCACTGAGATCTAAGACTCGCAAATTACGCATGTCTCGGAAGACCGAAACATTTTTCTCGGAGGTCCACAAGTCAGATGCATGCAACGGATTTCCAGTCAAGAATAATTGCTCAAGGGTTGATAGTCCATAGAATGATCGAGCAGGATCGAGACCGTTTATGTTTGAGTTGCTGACATCAAGGACGCGTAGCACTGGCAAGTTATCGAATACAGTGCCGCTAGTGAAAGTATCGATTAAGTTGTTGTTCTGTAAGTTAATATTTTCAACGCTTTCCAAGCCAGAAAACGCATTGGCATCGATAAATCGGATGTTGTTGAACGACATATCCAGATAGACGACATTCAGAAGGGCAACGAAAGCTCTGGATGGAATCTCTACGAGATTATTAACGGCGAGATTTAGTGTGGAGAGCTGCGGCATTAACGTGCCAGTTGTCTGTGGCGTCATCAATTGTGAAATTCTACACGAGGCAATAAACAACCTCGAAGCAGACGTCATGTTTGTAAAGGCGACAAACGATATCGTCTTTAGTGGATTCTTGTTCAGCGAAAAAACTTCTACAGTTGTCAGATATGAGAAAACATTGTCAGGTAGGTAGGATATGTTACTTGTGCTTAGGTGCAAATGAGTTACCGGCGATCCCTGGAGCGGGGCAAAGACGGACTTAGAAACGTTTCCTAGCTTGGTCTGACTGAGACCAATAAAAGTTAGAAGAGATGAATTCCTCACACCCTCAAAGAGCTCCCTGGCACCAGTCTGAGATAATGGATTTCTTTGAAGCTGTAATCCTTCAATGTGGACTCCTTGTAAGCTCGCGCTGTGCACTCGATGCACGCTGTTATCACTAAAATCAACATATTTGACTGAGTTTGCACTCCCGAGATTCTCCAGATCGCCTTCGTCAATCGTTTTGATTTCATTATGAGTGAGTGCCACGTTTGTCAAGTTGCATCCTCTAGCAAGAAGAATGTTGAATTTTGCTGATGAAATGGTATTGTTGCTTAAATCGACGAACTGAATATAGTTCTGTCTTCTCAGGTCCAGCGAAGGAATCGCTCGAAAGTGATTGCTGTTCAAAAAGAGGTCGGTCAGGTAAAGATTTTGATGAAAGACTTGACTCTGAATGCGCGTTAAATCATTTCCTATGAGATTGATGGTTTGTAGTCGGGGAAGGCCTATGAAAGCCCCTACGTCGATCAAACGGATCCTGTTGTATCGAAGTGACAGAAACTCCAGTTCGGGAAGTCGACCAAAAGAGTCATTAAGAATCTGGTCCAGTAGGTTGTAGGAGAGAGACAGACGTCGGGTATCAAGAGGAATATCAGTTGGGATCCTAGTCAAACCTCGACGGGAGCAATTGACGCTATAAGACTTCACCAGGTACTGACAAGGCGCCGGAAGTGATGCGATGTCTTGGTCAAAGGTCAGAGATGTGGATGGTGCAGGTAGCAAAAATAATTGCACGATGAATCCTGTCATGCCTGTGAGCACCACCAGAGTGAGAGAAGTTTTGGTAGAGTTCGAAAATGTCATCATCGTAGCCTTAATCCCTTGCCGATTCATGGCTGATTGGAAGAAGCCTGCGGCAATGTAATGTCAAGAGATAAAACAAACAAACAAACAAAAACATTAGCTTTACATAAAGTAACAACAGGCTCGGGGGTAAAGCGATCACCTGAGTATTACAAGCTCACGTTCCACGCATTGTTTCCTATTAAAAAGAGAACAAAAACAGGAGGGGGACATTCGTGTATACTAAAATATCCAGAGCGTATAAAAAAAAAAGAAAGAAAAAAAAAGAAGGTAATCCTACTTTGAAGGATTACTATTTCATACTTGTCACAAATGGAGCGCAGTATTAGTTGTGAGGAAAGGGGAAATCTCTTCTTTTCGTTAATACCTAATCATGTTGACAAATGTCATGCATGACTGAGCACATGAATGTTTAAGACAACAATGATATATTGCATTTTTTCCAAGTTTGACTGCTATCATTAAGGAAATACTAATGTCTCACTGAATGATAAGATCTATAAAAAAAGTGGTCAATTTTACAGGCCAGCCTGCACGCCTGCAGGTTTGTGATTTTAGGGTTTCTCTTAACCTTCTATGGTCCATAACCTTTAATATGACCACATTTTTGATAACTTGGTCACTCCCACAAAGGCTAATCCATTATCCATTTTACTCTCTTTATATTGAAGACATGATTTTTCGCTGCAAGCTATGTGTTGAATATAAACAGAGAAATTTGAACTGTGTGGGTTGGCCTTTGTGAGAGTGACCAAGTTATCGGACAGGTGGCTATGTGATGTTAAAGGGGACCTCCGGATGATTTTCAGACTTTTACATTTGAACAACTATAAATCAGTTAAACTGAGTACAGAGTTTCAGAATTTATAGTGATTGGGATGAGGAATGAGAATGTTTTCAAAATTTATAACAAATTGCAATGAACAAAGATGATGACTGGCAGCGTCACCATAAGAATTCATGAGTTGGGGCTCAAGGAAGCAGTACAAAAGAAGAAGGCATGCATTCATTCTTCACAGGTGAACTTGTTGAGCAAGTGGTATTGTAATGGAATTGCACTGCTACATTTTTGAAATATATGAGGCTCTGATGTCATCAACACTGTTCAGTGTAATTTGTTTAAGGTTTTCAATTCATTGGTTGCTCTGCTCAAGGACCACAACAAATTCCACGAATCTATACATGGAACTATTGATTTATGTACTACATGACTTGAAATTATGAAAATCGTCCGGAATGTCCCTTTAAAGGTTATATGGACCATAGAATGTTAGAAGAAACCCAAATACAAACCCTAAACACAATCCTGCCGTCGTGCAAGCTGACATATTTATTTGGTCACTTTCATTTACATTCTGTGAGACATTTATTGTTCCTGCAGGTGACACTCAAACTTGGAAAAAGTGCAATTTGTCATTGTTGTCTCTAAAGTTTATATGTTAAATCATACGTGATATTTTTCAACATAATTAGGTGTCAATGAAAAGAGGAAGAGTTCTTCTTTCCTCTCAATCAACATTGGGCTCTCCATATTATAATAGCAGACAATTAAAAAATAGTAGCCCTCCAAAGTTGGGTAACCTTATATATATATTTATATATGAGATAAAACCTAAAATGGCATTAGACTGAAAACGCTTTATCCTGGCGAGGAAAGCGCATGATCTAGAAACAAGACACCAAACAGGTTAGTCATCGCATTCTTCATCAGCGACCAGGATGCGATGTGATGTTAGATTAAAATCCGTTTCTGAAGCAGACATACACACAAGGGTATACGTCTGCTCCTGGTCGACGTATATCCTTATATATATATATATATATATATATATATATATATACACTCAGCAAAAAAAGTAAGTTCCCCCCTAGCATTTGTGGATATATCTCAAAAAGTATTCAACCGATTTTCATAATTCAAACGGAAATGGATAAAGAATTTTATTACTCATAACATGAGTGGCAAATCATTGCCACCAGATATCATTATTGGTGTGAAAAAATGCATTTTATGTCAAAATGCATGGAAACAAAAGTCGCACTTTAGTGATTTGCAATGACTTTTACACACATAATCAAACAATCACTCATGATTCTGAGCATTTAAGCATGGGTTATTGCATATTTCTCTATCTCTTTCTTTTCATGAGCATATAGTGAAGTATTTGATAATTGATATGTCCACCACCCCAATGACCAACCGCCATCTCCTTCTCATACTGTTAACTAAAGTTTGTACTTGGCGCTGCTCAATGTTGGCCCATGCCCTCTGCAAGATGCGCTGAAATTCTTGCAGTGAAGAGTCATCTTTCAACTTCTTGCTCGCTTTCCACTTAATGATATCCCAAAGATTCTCTACTGGATTACAGTCAGGGGATCTTGCAGGCCACTCCATACGTTCGATGTCATTTTCCTCAGCAAACTGATCTACAACTTTAGGGCATGATGCAAAATGCCAACAGGCACATTAATGTGATCAACCTAAATTGGAATTACAAATCACATGGCTTCTACCAATATTTTCATATTGAGAAGGCCTATTGTTCAAAAAGTATGCATAACATCTGTTTAATAGGGAAGCACATTGTACCTGAAGAAATTCCTGAGAATTACACAATTTAAAAAGATCATTTGATAACTTAAATAGGAAATGTATACAATATGCTTCCTATGGCCTAAAGTGCAACTTTTTTCCCCATGCATTTTGACATAAAATGCGATTTTTTACACCAATAATGATATCTGGTGGCAATGATATGCCATTCATGTTATGAGTAATGAAATTCCCTATCCATTCCCGTTCGAATTATGAACATCCGTAAAATACTTTTTGAGATATATCCAAAAATGTTAGGGGGGAACTTACTTTTTTTGCTGAGTGTATATATATATATATATATATAATGTTCATCTTGGAATTTTCCACGTGTTGGACTTCGAATGTTATAATCATAAGAAGAATGAGTCTCAAATATGCCATCTGTAGATCCAACAAAAAGGTTTTTATTCACAAAATTTTCAACCCGCCTCGGGCCTTCGTCAGTGTAGTGTATACTAGGACAATGATAAGTTTTTGCAAATTATGATTCATGAACGAAATCATAACCAAATTATGATCAAACATAAATCAAATTATGATTCATGTTTGCAAAAACTTATTGTCCTAGTATACACTACACTTACGAAGGCCCGAGGCGGGTTGAACAATTTGTGAATAAAAACCTTCTTGCAATTGGATCTACAGATGGCGTATTTCATTCTTCTTATAATTATAATTATATATATATATATATATATATATATATATATATATATATATATATAGATATAGATACACGCACTGTATATTTTATCACCTTAGCGATGTGAAATTTGGGCCTTTATTAGGTCCCTCTCCCTTCCGCGGGGCCCCATACACGAATCCACTAACCTGATACTCATAGCTCTATACAATCACTTTTGATTGCCCTCCCCCTATTTTTGGAAGCTTCAGGCAAAGAAAAAAAATCTTCATTTCGCATAATCTTCATACTTCCCAATTATAGAACAGTTGCTTGGTAATGGACAATTTTTTGTAACCTACATATGTAATTTTTAGTTGATTTGTTGTGTTCAGTGCTGACAGGACACGAATGTACTTTTCATTGAGATATGAAAAGAAATTGAAATTGAAATCAAAATTCAAATGTGCGATTTACAAGTTGAATCCCCTTCTTCTTCCACGATTACTAAAGGCTCATCAAGTGCAATGGACTATCATCCTCTTTTCTCACAAGCAATACTCTTGGAAGGTTCACGTTTTCGTTATATATTTTGATGGATAATAAAGCATCTACATGTATGATTGATAAGTCTAATATCAAGTTTGAGCGTGAGTACCTCCGTGAAAATATAACCTCTATTCAAACTCTTTGTGTCTGTATACTAAAATGTTGTGGAGCAAGATAAACACCAACTACGTTTTGCAATTCCGAAGTTTCGTTATTACGAAAATGAAATAAGGTTTATTATTCCAAAGGTTCTCTCTAAATTCCTTAGATTGAGATGAGGTACAAATCCAAAATTAGATTGAAAATCTCAATCTAATAGATTTAGAAGTCAATCTAGTGTTCAAGTCTAATTTTGGATTTGTCCCTAACCACAATATTACAGATTGATTTGACATCTAAGGAATTTAGAGAGTTCGTTAATCTGTAAATAATAAAAAGATTCGTCATTCCTACGGTTAAAACGAAAATGATGAAGACGAAGAAGAAGAAGGAAAGGTGGAAAACATGACAAAAATAAGGTTCGTAATTCTGAGGGTTCCTTAGTACCTCCTTAGCGTGTGCCCGATTCAACATGCACACTGCATGGTGTACAGTTAGCATTCTTCAGTGGCAACATGCACGATAATGTCTACGCGTCAATAGTGGTGAAGAGTGCACATACGATGGTGCACCCTGTGCCTCTATTTTGATGAATAGAAACATTTTCCCCTCAACCTACATTACAATAGACATTGAATATCTTTCAATAGACACATATCGATATTTCTTACCTGTGAGTCAAAAGTCCCCTAGGCAGAGATCTCGACGTGACGCTAAAAGAATATCACCAACAGCTCCTGCACCGATAGTGTTCGTTGTTGCTCCAGACTTATCGGTGATTTATTACACCTTGGACATTAAAACATCATGCATGGTTTAGTTATCCCTATACTCAACTCCAAACAGGAAGTAGCAGCATGAGTGTTTGTTAGTTTTGAAGAGAACCAAATCACCGCAGAATTATACTTGCACGCAATTGTCAGAGTGCGTACGGGAACAAAAGATTACTTTTCATCACTCTGTCAGACCACAAGATGGCGCCTTTGAAAACAACCATGAGGTCTGCATGGATTTGATTTTATTTGATTTGAGTGATTTGATGCAATTGCTTTTGTATCTTATTCCTCATAAATCATTTAAATTCATTTTCATTTCATTTACCTGTTCTGCAACTAGATTAAAGGACAGGTCCACCTTCATAGACATTTGGATTGAGTGAATGCAGTAATATCCGTAGAACACATCAGTCATGTCAGTAAGAGTTTGAGGAAATCGGACAATCCGTTCAAAAGTTATGACTTTTTAAAGTTTTTGCGCAGTCTCTGCTGGATGAAAAGACTACTACAGCCTGTGATGTCACATTATTGTGTACAACGATATAAAGAAAATATAAAGAAAGTTCAACATATTTTCACATTTCTGGCTTGGAAGGTTACTTGACTTGGCTCTTTCAGAAGACAAGGGGAATAATATTACCCTTAACATACGTCGGCAACAAAACGAGGAAATGTACACTTTTTTCAAAAAGTCTCTTTATTTCTTCCTTATATCGTTGTACGCATGCGACATCATGCACTGTAGTAGTCTTGTCATCCAGCAGTGTCTGCGCAGATACTTTAAAAATTCATAACTTTTGAACGGATTGTCCGATTTTCCCCTAAACGTTCACTGATGTGTTCTACTAATATTGATGCACTCATTCAATCCACATGTATATGAAGGTGAACTTGTCCTTTAAGTAAAATTGTCACACAAAGAGAATGCATATTCAAGATATGACGTAACTATGGGCCCATTTTGACATCATTATAATAACACAGATTTATCAAAAATCGATAGGTAATATAGATGAATTATCTTTTGCGGATTTTTTTTTTTTATGCGATTGTAACACAAACAGCAAAGTTTTCTATAAAGCAAGATTTCTATCAAATTGAAGCAGTGGTAAAAACATTCTACGTAAAATATCGATCTTTCTACAAAGCAAGTTACTTAGAGTGTTCTCAATATTTTGCAAATGAGAGATAGAGGCAGCCTTGATTATACTGTAGGGCGCGTTCGAACGCTTTCCCAAGGCTTACCTTGTTGATACCGTACCATTATAGCCGCACCAGAGGAGCGCTCGAACTCTCCCAAAGACAAGTGTACCATACCGTACCACACCGAGCCAAAAGTGAACCACTTACCGATGTGCACCAAAAGTATATCATAATCGTACCAGAAATTGGCATGAGAAGAATGCACGTAACACTCACTACGTCATAATACGAAGAGTACCGTTTTGAGTCTCTTTGTTTGGGCAACACAGGTAAAGCGCGCCAGGTGCATGACCCTGTTACCGTTATTGTCTAACATCGCGATGTTAAAAATCCAATTGTTATAGGTCCAACCATTTACACTGTAATTTTGCTAATATCGCCCTGTTCACCATAGCAATAGTCGCAAAATCAGGTTAGATCCCGCGCAACCGCGATGACTTGTAAGTTGTGCCCAGTGCCCATTCTAACCATGTTTACGTTGCTTCAGTTTCAAAGTTTTAAATATATACGACACACGCCATTATAATCAGAAAACCCTCATCCGAAATACTTATCTTAAGGAATGATTTACAAATACGATTACTGAGTCATTATCCAAACAAGACGCACTAATAAAGCTATCAAACAGGAAGTGGACAATGACATTTTCAGACAACGATATCGGATTTAGAGCAATAAGGAAGTGATTCTCAACTCCCTCTCATCTTCTACCCTAATCTCCTGTTGTACGAGTAGGCTATCTGCAATCTCTCTCTCTCTCTCTCTCTCTCTCTCTGTATATATATATATATATATATATATATATATATAATAGTAATATATGTTACATCTATTTATATATGTAACATATATTACTATATGTTGCCTAATGTATGATATATATATATATATATATATATATACATATATATTACTTATAGTTTCTTTACAAAAGTTACTAAATCAACTTTCGATGGCAAGGACAGCCATGACTGCTGTGTCCTATATTAACAGGAGTACCCAGTAATGATAGAAATAATACCAACAATAAAAATAATAATGATAATAATATGTCTTATTTATCCAGGGTAGCATCGTCAGTGTTGCCCTGCTCTACCAGAGGGCCCGTTTTGGAACGATTTGTTATCTTTTACATTCTTCTCCTTTTTCCTCAATCCCTCCAAAGAACTCACACGCATATTGAAATGAAATATCGCACAGATGAATAATCAGGTAATACGTGGGTCATCTGCTACAACTAGGAAACCTACCCAGCCTGGCCTTCCTCTGAGATGGGGTCGAAATGCAGCCGAGCATTATGCACTAGGGTTTCTGATTGGATAGAGCTGGGCGTAGCTTATCATCTTTTTGGGGAAAAAAAAAAATCATTTTTCATTGCACGATTAACCATTGTCTCACTTGAATTTCGATAATTTAAAGAGTTATCTTACGGACTACTAAAATAAGTAGAACCACTTACCGATGTGCACCAAAAGTACGATACGTACCAGAAATTGGCATGAGAAGAATGCGCGTAACACTACGTCATAATAGGAAGAGTACCGTTGATTCTCTTTGTTTGGGCGACACAGATAAAGCGCGCCAGGTGCATGACCCTGTTACTGCTATTGTCTATTATAAAATGGGTTCAAGAATGTAGCCAATTGGAAGCGCTGAAATGAGTCACGTGTGCTTCCATTGATAGTTTCAAAAAGAATCTCAAGACATATATTTTTAATTTGAATTGAAAATATTGTATATCTGTATGTATAGTATGTGTACGTATATAGGACTATTGTTTGTTAGTTTGTCTTATTATTTTCTGTGATACTGTTGTAACGTGACACAATATGTACTCTGTTCTATAGCGCCTTGAGTATCTTTTTTAGGTAGAAATGTGCGCTTTATAAGAGTCTCACTATTATTATTATTATTATTATTATTATTATTTTATTAATTTCTCACTAACATCCACGGCCGACGTCACAATGTTTTTTTTTTGTGCCTTTCTTGTGTGCATAACATGTGTGGCGTACGTATACTCTTATACGTACCCAGTACTTATATGTGCGGGATTTCCGAGTGCGACGTGCGTAAATGTTTGGGACGAACATCTTCGGACATCTTGATCCACAAAGGTACGTGAAAAATGCTGTTAGTTTTCGACCCATTTTATAAAACAAATGATGCACAGGATTATTTCGTGGCGCTCGGGTATTTACAATGTAGTGCAATATGCACTCGGCTTCGCCTCGTGCATGTTTCACAATTGTAAATACCCTCGAGTGCGCTACATCTCCACTAACACACCCTATCCTGTGCATCATTTGTATAACATCGCGATGTTAGAAATCCAATTGTTATAGGTCCACCCATTTACCTGAGGGCAAATTCAGAATTTGGAGGTGCTTGGTACTTGTTATAGTGCAATAAGATGTCATGCACTATGTGTTATATAAAATAGCATACATACCCAGGCAAGATAAATTGAAAAAATACGAAAGCCTAGATCATTTAAGACTCTACACGTGTCTAGACAAGCAATAGTACCAGTTTCTTTGAACCTGTGTAGACAAAATCCTGAAGATCCAAATTCAACTATAGAGTCTAGGGTCTACGTGGTTATATCTAACGTTTTCTAGGCCCTACGATAGGTTAAGTCTAGGGGCCCTGGCCTAACGTTCTCTACGTCACTTACGAGCGACAGAGCTAACGTTAGTTAACACTTGACTCTACAATAGGTCTACCATGGATCTAACAGTATCACGTTAGACGCCCTACTTAGTGCACTGTGGGTCCAGGACCAGGACTAGATGATGTTTTGTAGGACTAGGAATCTACTGGATTTAAACACAAGGCTCGTCACATTGAAGTCACCATTGCTGCACATGTGGATTCCAAGAGTGTGTTGTAAATGTCGTAGTAAAAGTTCATAGCGTAGCGTGATCAAAGAGCGCTTAGCGTATACCGTACACACGCTGCCCATTTCCACGGCGCACTTCCGCGTAGAATGTACGGAGAAAGCGGCACAAATCTTGGGTTGACTTGCTCAATATCCGTCGGATTGATTCCTTTTTCAGAACAGTAGAAGTCCAAAATTCGTAGGGCGTATTTGATGGCATCCTTTGTGTCCTTTAATATTGTCTAAGATACTGTTTATATAGATCAGTCTCTGTAAAAGTAGCGAACCTGTTCATTTCAGCTTCCATGTTTAAATCTACCGCTGAAAGTCTAGTCTCACACGTACAGATAAGTTGCTGGCAAAGCCAGCGAGAATTGAGAATAACGATGATTATCGAGCAAAGCATATCGCGGTTGTGGCGCAATCGCGTCGATAAGGTGCGGGATTCAGTACTCGATGATTAAAATGAGGGAGCAAAAACCGATATCAAATCGATAGTGGATTATCGTTTGCAATCGTTATATTTTGCGTGTACTATTATACAAATGATGCACAGGATAGAGTGCGTTAGTGTAGGCGTATAGTGCACTCGAGGGTATTTACAATTGTGAAACATGCACTACATTGTAAATACCCGAGAGTGAGCTACGCCTCCACTAACGCCACGAAATAATCCTGTTCATCATTTGTTTTATAAAATGGGTCGAAAATTCGAAAACTAGCAGCATTTTTCAGCGTTTTTCACGTACCTTTGTGGGTCAAGACGTCCGAAGATGTTCGTCCCAAAAATTTACGCACGTCGCACTCGGAAATCCCGCACATACAGTATAAGTATGATGGGGGGTTGGGTTTCCGGACACTTAAGTTCCCGCATGAAAACTTACTTATTACATAGAATATGCACCCTTTACCTTAAAGACTTGATATAGACTCCTCATATAGGCCTACTAGACAACATACTCTGAAAACGGCGTGAGAATTAATCTGCTAAATCGTTGGATTTGCCCTTCAAAGTGACTCCATGTACGCGTCCGGTCCCACAACGCTTGGTCTACTGTACTGTACAAAGTGTACGTAAGTAGAGTATACGTACGCCACACATGTTATACATGCACAAGGGAAGAAAGGCCGGCCGGCCGGCAGCCCGAACTAGAAGTTGTTTACAGGATTGACAGCGCGTATGCATGCAATTCAAAGGAGCCGCCGCGCGCACAGACGATCGGCAATAGGATTTAACACGCAGTGCAATGGGACTAGAATAAAGGAAGCACACGTAACTCATTTCAGCGCTTCCTATTGGCTACATTCTTGAACCCATTTTATAAAACTATTGTCATGCACTGCCGGCCTGTATCATAAGTACCGTGGTATGTATGCTATTTCATAAGCACCGACAAATTCTGAATTTGCCCCGAAGGCCAAATTCAGAATTTGGAGGTGCTTGGTACTTGTTATAGCACAATAAGATGTCATGCACTATGTGTTATATAAAATAGCATACATACCCAGGCAAGATAAATTGAAAAAATACGAAAGCCTAGATCATTTAAGACTCTACACGTGTCTAGACAAGCAATAATACCAGTTTCTTTGAACCTGTGTAGACGAAATCCTGAAGATCCAAATTCAACTATAGAGTCTAGGGTCTACGTGGTTATATCTAACGTTTTCTAGGCCCTACGATAGGTTAAGTCTAGGGGCCCTGGCCTAACGTTCTCTACGTCACTAACGAGCGACAGAGCTAACGTTAGTTAACACTTGACTCTACAATAGGTGTACCATGGATCTAACGCTACAGTATCACGTTAGACGCCCTACTTACTGCACTGTGGGTCCAGGACCAGGACTAGATGATGTTTTGTAGGACTAGGGATCTACTTGATTTAAACACAAGGCTCGTCACATTGAAGTCACCATTGCTGCACATGTTGGATTCCAAGAGTGTGTTGTAGCACAGTTAAATGTCGTAGTAAAAGTTCATAGCGTAGCGTGATCAAAGAGCGCTTAGCGTATACCGTACACACGCTGCCCATTTCCACGGCGCACTTCCGCGTAGAATGTACGGAGAAAGCGGCACAAATCTTGGGTTGACTTGCTCAATATCCGTCGGATTGATTCCTTTTTCAGAACAGCAGGAGTCCAAAATTCGTAGGGCGTATTTTATGGCATCCTTTGTGTCCTCATTGTAAGATACTGTTTATATAGATCAGCCTCTGTAAAAGTAGCGAACCTGTTCATTTCAGCTTCCATGTTTATTCTACCGCTGAAAGTCTAGCCCCACACAGACAAGTTGCTGGCATTGCCAGCGAGAATTGAGAATAACGATAATATCGAGCAAAGCATATCGCAGTTGTGGCGCAATCGCGTCGATAAGGTGCGGGATTCAGTACTCGATGATTAAAATGAGGGAGCAAAAACCGATATTCAAGTTCAAGTTGATTTATTCACTTCCAACAAACAAATAAGAAATACAAAGAAACGCTCATATACACAGACGTCATGAAATCAGTACCACAATGCGATGAACAGAATAACATTGTAAGAAAAATATAGGTAAATTATCAACAGAGGTACAAATAACTGTTACGTCACTGTGGTAAATGCATAAACGATATTGCTGGAAATGGAGGGGACTGCTAAAAAGCAGAGCTTGTAGAATGCAGTCCCCTCATAAAGAAAAAAATTGCAAAAACAACATCAACAACAAAAAATTTCCCTAAGCGGTAGCAAAAAAAAAAAGAAGAGAGAGACAGAGTATAATACACACATACTTTTTGTACACGCACACATACGGACGCACATTAACAAACACATGGCGGCTCTCTTGTAAGGAAAAAATTGATGAGAGGATAGAAAAATGTAGTAGTGAAGAAGGTAGTAAGTCCGAGGTGGACAAGGAGGGGGGGGGGGGAGGGAGGAGGGGAGAGGAGAGGAAAATGGTGGGTCATAACCAGGGCACTGGAGGCACAGAAGCACGGGCTCGCTGATGAAGAAAGAGTAGTGAGAATAACGAAGCAACAACAACTTTGAAAATCAAAAGTAAACAAAGAAAAATGAATTATGCTGCGTACGAAGTTTTTAGATGATTCTTTAACTTTAAAGAAAATGTATAAAAACTTAAAGCTTCTTTTATATTATTATCCAGAGAATTCCAGAATTTTGGTCCAGAAAAGGAGAATAAAGATTTTGCAAAAACCGTCCTAGTCAAAGGCAAATGATATTCATGGGATTGACGGGTTGGATATGCATGAACAGTTTCATTCTTTAAAAACATGGAATCAAACACAAGGGGGAGAAAATGGTTGGTGAGTTTATACATGAATTGTCCTAATTGCAAACGATAAAGATCATGAATTTTCAAAATATTATTTTCGTGGAATAAATTATTAATATGACTTCTCCACGATTCGTGACAAATGATACGAAGAGCAAATCGATAGTGGGTTATCGTTTGCAATCGTTATATTTTGCGTGCACAATAACTTTTGTCATGCACTGCCGGCCTGTATCATAAGTATGTATGCTATTTTACATAAATATATATATATATATATATATATATATATATATATATATATACCGGGTGTCCCAAAAAAAGCGGAACGGTGGATTTTCAGTACCTTGCGTTCTAAAAGTGAAATATTTTTTTACATCATTAGAAAGAGCATCTTCCGCAGAAGACAATGATACCAAAATCATTAAATTTGGTTCAGTACTTTTTATTCTACGCCAATTTCTGTAAATGCAGTCATTTTCAATTTTTTGCGACTTATGAGATAATAATTTGGACGCGACACGCGTTCCATAAGGCGAATTGCATAAGCACGTTGATCCATGTCAACAAAAGATAACGCTTTCATATTGGGCGCGCGCACACACAGACACAGACACACACACACACACACACACACACACTGCTTTTTCCTGGCCAGTGCCCAATGTGAAAGCTGTATCTTTTGTTGACATGGATCACCGAGCTTACACAATATTCACCGTATGGATCGCGTGTCGCACTCAAATTATTATCTCATAAGTCCCAAAAATCCGGCGAAATTTGAAAATGACTGCATTTTCAGAAATTGGCGTAGAATAGAAAGTACTGAACCAAATTTAATGATTTTGGTATCATTGTCTTCTGCGGAAAATGCTCTTTCTACTGATGTCAAAAAATATATCACTTTTAGAACGCAAAGTACCGAAAATCCACCGTTCCGCTTTTTTTGGGACACCCGGTATATATAGAATAATAATATATGTTACATATATTTAGATATGTAACATATATTACTGTATATTGCCTAATGTATGATATATATATATATATATATATATATATATATATATATATATATATATATATTTATATAACTTGCATTATAAAGAGTTCCTTTACAAAAGTTACTAAATCAACTTTCGATGGCAAGGACAGCAATGACTGCTGTGTCCCATATTAACAGGAGTACCCCATTATTATAGAAATAATAGCAACAACAATAATAATGATAATGATAATAATATGTCTTATTTATCCAGGGTAGCATCGTCAGTGTTGCCCTGCTCTACCAGAGGGCCCTGACATAAAGAAAATGTGTCACGGAGAAATCTACGTGTCCACACTGACTTTCTAAGAACTGATTTTCTTTTTTGAGGAGGGGGGGGGGTGTTTCGGATTTAGTACTTTTTGGAACAAAAATTGTATCACGACAATGCTAAACAAGTAAACGCTATAGTGACGATAGATTCTGTAACTTCATGTATTTTATTTTGGAACGATTTGTTATCTCTTTACATTCTTCTCCTTTTTCCTCAATCCCTCCTAAGAATTCACACGCACATAGAAATGAAATATTGCACAGATGAATAATCAGGTAATATGTGGGTCATCTGCACAGCTAACACAGCTAGGAAACCTAGCCAATCTGGCCTTCCTCTGAGATGGGGTCGAAATGCAGTCGAGCATTATGCACTCTGGTTTCTGACAGGATAGAGCTGGACGTAGCTTATCATCTTTTGGGAAAAATCATTTTTCATTGCACGATTAACCAC
The DNA here is from genome assembly GCF_040938485.1 of Diadema antillarum. NCBI lineage: Eukaryota > Metazoa > Echinodermata > Echinoidea > Diadematoida > Diadematidae > Diadema > Diadema antillarum. The sequence goes on from NW_027271172.1 coordinate 3,911,179, forward strand.
TGTCTCACTAGAATTTCGATAATTTGAAGATTTATCTTACGGACTACTAAAATAAGTACATTTTTGCATCCCCCTCCCCCCCCCCCGCCAAAAAAAGGTTCAATTTGATTACAAAAAAGATTTAGCACTGTTTAGAAAGTAACTTTTTATGTATACTTATACATTTACATTCAAACACACATAGGACGATACAAGCACACACACATACAAAATCAAGGCAGACAGTCTGTGGTCGTGACTGAAACTTCAAGAGGAAAAGGAACTAAATACAAATAAAATATCAAATAAAATGACTGTAGTTCCGCCTTTCAGACTAAAGGCGACTCGTGACCACATCATGACATGATTGTGATCTGTGTCAAGGTTCCTGATATTATCAGTGGCCAAAGGCATCTATTACAAACTGTGAAACAGAATTGGACGCTTATACTCCTTTTCCAAACGAATATTTATAACGATAAGGGAGTTCACGGTTGGTACATGTCTCATTTGACCCCGACACAACAGACTTTCAAATAACATGGAAAGGTCTTGTGATGGAATGTTCTTTGTTGACGCATACCATCCTTGTAATTATTGTTGACGATTCATTTCATTTGTAGGTTCTAACAAATAGTGTGAAACACATAATTGAAATTTATTAAAAGTAAAAGGCAAATATACAAACATGCTCATTTTAAATTTATTTTGCATATGCACAAATCACAACCTTCAACTCCCTAATAATATGCCTAGCCACTCGTGGTTATGCATGTAATTCATTGCTTTTAAAAGAGTCCACTCACTGATCAACATTACTTGTTTAAAAGCAAGGAAACAAACACAAAAGATATACAAAATCACCATCGTGGTCTTAAAAGTGTTTTACGAGAATGCAGGAAGGGGGGGGGGGTAACAATCTCCATCCCTATATCGTGTCCTGTTATACACGAAGTATATAGAGCTAGGCAAGTAACAAACTTAACATAGTTATTCGAGGGATATCATGCACGGATACTACATACAATAGTTTGTACAAAAATATATACTAACCGGTAGATATGACACACTCTCCACGGCACCTTTCTTGTGCACATAGGCACGCGGGGGACCCTGTATACCGGTCTTGTTCCAAGTGGGCAGCGCCATCATGTAACTGCACATTTATAACAACACGAAACATGGTAATTTGATTTAATCTTACTGAAATTATGAGGAAATAGCTAATTCCATAGACATTTAAATTTCCTTTTTGTTACCCCAATCTATTTTTATATATATGTATTTGAGGTAATCTATTAGGTTGTTATTTGATTATAGCAAAACTTGAAATCTCCACTTCTGTCTTGCTTAAAATAGACTTGTGCAAATCATTACCAGTTATGTTCCAAACTTCAGTGTGTTCATTTTGTGTCTTGTTCATTAAGTGAAAGTTGAAATAAATTCCACTTCAATATCAAACTTGGTTACTTACGGCATGCACCGGCTCCGATCCCTCGCCACTCTTCTGTACTCTGTGTGGGTAGGCCTACTCATATATCTCTGCTACAAGTATTCAGTTCCTATGAGCACATGAGCAGGGGCGGATCCAGGAATTCCGTGAAGGGGGGGGGGGGTGGCAAAGAATATTTCTGGTGCTACTTCCGGGTTTCATATCAAGTTTTTCTTGTTCTTTTGTTTTTAACAAAAAACAAACAGGGGGCGCGGACCCGGAGCTCCCCCCCCCCCCCATCCGTCACTGGATGGGTCTCATTACGTAGACCACCGAAGCAAAAATCCTAAGATCCCCATCCCCTTCACACGCCACACTAGCTCACGTGTGTAGTACCCATGTGCATGTATCTTTTGTGTACTTTCTTGAGTGCAACAGAGCTATAATGCTTGCCTGTCTTGCACCGTACTTTAAACAAGAAACTGCATAAGAAGTTGATTTAGTTGCTGACGAGACTTCGCCCGAAACAGACTGTCCATCTGAGTCACTAGAAAGCAACGCTTTCCACCCTTCTATTGTACTACATGAGCTCCTATGTAGTTGAGCACTTCTGGCCATTGCAGTTCACACTTCTATATATATATATATATATATATATATATATATATATATATATACATATATATATATGTATACATAAATATATATATAAATATATAATACATAAGATGACTCACTGGTATACATACAACAACATGGCTGCACTCGGTAGCAGTGTAAGTCTAAGTAACGTGAGTCTTTAAAGGCCATTTTATCAATGGGTTCATAGCTGTATAACAAAATACAATAATGATATAAATAAATCACTTCATATTATTCGTTTCATTTGATAAGGGTATAATGATATCAGACTGAACATTCGTGTGTTATTGGTTATAAAAACTACAATATGAGCGTAAACATCAAAAGTCGCCAATTTGCTATCCTCGCGTTGTATACTATATGACATAAGACCATATTAGTAATGTAGGGCTATAAACATTTTCGTATTGTTGACTATATGTTACTTATGTTTGTTTCCCTATCAATGACACAAAAAATAAGTCTTAAACAAAAATGTCGTGTTTCTCTTTCATCTCAGCCCTATCTACCCTACTATACTGAGTGATAGGCGTCATTACGGGTAACAGGAAGCTCAGTGTGTAACTCCTCTTCCGAAACCGAAAGTTTGATAATGCATTAAAATTGCTTGGTGTATTGACTCTATAACGACACGCTATATTTACTGGGAAAACAGACTGAATGCATTTGTTGTTGATAATTCATGTGGAAAAGAGTCTTGAGCAAGCTTTCTGGTTATTAGGAACAACCGTTCTTATGAATGTTATACACGCTAGCAAACAATCTATTCACAAATGACATCATAATCACGTAGTTAATTTTGCTCATCCTTTTCGGAGGCGTTCCCAATACATTCATTTATATCCATATTATGCCTCGATTTCACATTTCTCGGAAAAGGTGCAATGACGTCAGGAATTTTTGGTTGATTATTATAAAAAATAAGGGTCAATTTTAAAAGCATCCCACAGAACATTAAGACTCATGCAGTAGAGAGTCACGGTTGCACAATGAAGCTTGAGGATGCCAAACAGCATTCCATTGCAAACAAGGCTAGGGGATTGTGTCTCCTCCTTTTTTTTTTCATGGAACAATCTATATTGGTAGCGTCACATCTAGTCTAACTGCTTTTTTAACACACTTCAAAAATTGATCCCAAAAATACTCCTTGTGACGGATGTCTGGGGACCAGCGAAGAAAAGGTCGGTTGACGCCTAAAAGAAGGCGGACTACATATGGTAACCTGTCGTCTACTATGTTCTCTAAAAACACCAATAATATTGCGTCACGCTGTGAATGATTCATGTGCTGAAGGGCTAACCTCAGTTTCGTCATGTACCAAGGACTTTCGATGGAAGCATAACTAACTACAAAAACTGATTTGTAACTGTTGTCAATGACATCCGCAACAGCATCGAGCCGCAAGAGCCCTGCTCTGAGATCATCGTCACCCACGCAGAGGACAGCTTCAGGATAATTCTCGCGGACAACAGGAACCATTCGGTCAATGACCCATTCTTCGTCGTCATCATGGAAAACTATGTTGATATCATAGCGATATTCATCATCGTCGATTATTTCTCTATACCCAATAATGCAGAGTTTCATCAGGAAAAGCTTGTGTTTAATCCACCATCGATTGTAATACACTGTGATCCCGATGAATATTACCGCAACGCCAGATATAGCGATGCAAGCGTAAAGAAGTACGCGAGGACCGCAAACGAGAATCGGTTGGAAATCAAGAAAACTGTGTCCAACGAGTTCGGCTGGTGAGTTAACAGAACACAGGGTATGACTCAAGAACACTTGGTCGTAATTGTCGTGTACCCAGTTACGAAGCCATTCATTCTGACAATCACACAAGACAGAATTGTAAGACAAGTCCAGGGAAGTAATGCTGCCGAGGATGGGGGAAAACACCTCTTCAGGAATAACATCAATTCCACTCCTCGTCAAATCAAGCTGATATAGTTTGGTGGTATTTCTGAATAACAGAGGGGGTAGCCCCGAAAGTTGATTTCGGCCCAATGAAAGAGAACCCAGCCTGGGCAAACTTTGGAATATTAGATTTGGGAGTTCTTGCAAGTTGTTGTCGTCAAGATTCAAAGTGTCGAGGGAACGCAAAGATCTGAAAATTTCTGCCGGCAATGTAACCAAACCAACGTCTTGCAAATACAACCGACGTAACTGACTCAGTCCATCAAATCCCCAGGATGGAATGCCGTCTTTGAGAATAGTTCCAGTGAGATCCAAGGCTCGTAAGTTATACATATCCCGGAAGACCGAAACATTTTTCTCGGAGTCCCAAAAGTCAGACGCGTGCAACGGATTTTGGGCCACGAATAGTTCCTCAAGGGTTGATAGTCCAGAGAAGGATCGAGCAGGATCAAGACCGTTTATGTTTGAATCGCTGACATCAAGGACGCGTAGGACTGGCAAATTGTGGAACACATTGACACTGAAAGCATCGATTAAGTTGTTGTTGTCTAGAAAAATGTTTTCCAGGTGTTCTAGGCCAGCAAATGCATCAGAAGCGATATGTCGTATGATGTTGAAAGACAAATTCAGATAGATGAGTTTGGGAAGGGCGACGAATGCTTTTGGTGGAATCACCACCAGATTATTGTTGGCGAGATTTAGTGAGGAGAGCTGAGGCATTAATGTGCCAGTTGTCTGTGGCGTCACCAATTGTGAAATTCTACATGAGGCAATATACACCAATGAAATCGATGTCATGTTTGTAAAGGCGACAAAGGATAATGTCTTTAGTGAATTATTGTTCAGCGATAGGACTTCTACAGTTGTCAGATATGAGAACACATTGTCGGGAAGGTGGGAAATGTTACTCGCGCTCAGGTACAAACGAGTTATTTGTGATCCTTTGAGGGGGGCAAAGATGGACTGGGTAATGCCTCCAAGTATGGTCTCACTGAGACCAACGTAGGTTATGTGAGATGAATTCCCCACACCGTCAAAGAGCTCTCTGGCGCCAGTCGGGGATAGTGGATTTCCAAAAAGTTGTAATCCCTTAATGTGGACTCCCTGAAAGCTTGCGCTGTGCACTCGACGCACGATGTTATCACGAAAATCTACTAATTTGACTGAATTTGCGCTCCCTAAATTCTCCAGGTCGCCCTCGTCAATCATCTTGATTTCATTATCAATGAATGCCACGTTTGTCAAGTTGCATCCACTAGCAAGAAGAATGTTGAATTTTGCTGATGAAATGGTGTTGTTGCTTAAATCAATAGACTGAATATAGTTCTGTCTTCTCAGGTCTAGCGAAGGAATCGATCGAAAGCGATTGCTGTTCAAAAAGAGGTCGGTCAGGTAAAGGTTTTGATGAAAGACTTGACTGGGAATGCGCGTTAAATTATTTCCTATGAGATTAATGGTTTGTAGTCGGGGAAGGCCTATGAAAGCCCCTACGTCGATCAAACGGATCCTGTTGTATCGAAGTGACAGAAACTCCAGTTCGGGAAGTCGACCAAAAGAGTCATTAAGAATCTGGTCCAGTAGGTTGTAGGAGAGAGACAGACGTCGGGTATCAAGAGGGATATCAGATGGGATCTTAGTCAAACCTCGACGGGAGCAATTGACGCTAGAAGACTTCACTAGGTATTGACAAGGCGCCGGAAGCGATGCGATGTCTTGGTCAAAGGTCAGAGATGTGGATGGTGCAGGAAGCAAAAATAATAGCAGGAAGAATCCTGTCACGCCGGTGAGCACCGCCAGAGCCAAAGTAGTTCTCGTAGATCTCGAAAATGCCATTATCTCGTGTTGATTCATCGCATGATTGGAAGACGCATGATGTAATTTACTGTCAATAGATAAAAGCATTTATATAGACTAACTTAGTATTCACAAAGCGAAAGTAATGATAAGATACAGGGTTTCAACGGACGTATTGGTATACTGACCTGTACACGATAATGCCCCTATCGATTCATTATAATCATTTCGTTTCAAAGGAGCCAACTATATCCTGACGGTGTTCTACAGAAAAAGGGCGAAATGCGTTGGAGTTGGAATATTGAAACCCAAATTGTAGCTGACTTGCTGTTTTCTGTGACAAAACATAAGTGTATGATTTGGGGAACCAACTCTCATAAGGACTAATCCATGTGCGTATGAAACCTTACACTTTTCTAAACAGTCAGCATTTGCTTTGATACTTTGATATATTCTTTAATTGAAAGTCGTTGAAGAGTATACTAGGTTTGAGGTGAATCTGATATCTTAATGCAGCTGTCTGAAATCAATACTTTTCACCAGGAAACACTTAACGACTTACCAAGACCCTTACATACACATCCCTTTTTTATCAATTAACACTCCTACACATGAAATTTCCGGGTCATTTGTTGTGGTGGGTTATAAACATGATGAGTGTACATATTTTACCCGTGTATTTTCCTTGCTATATTGACACTCGACATTTTTCTTCGGAAGTTTTCGCCGTGAGATTCTTACCCATGACATTTCCCCCACACTTTGCCTTTCACAAATTTCCTCAGATATTTTCATCCAAGTCATTTTACCTTTGACATTTTGTACCCCTAACGTTTCCCTCCTGTTTTACCTGTGACACATTTACCCGTGGTATTTTTCCTCTGACAGTTTACCTTTCATTTATTTTCCCAGACATTTTCATCCTTGAAATTTTTACATTTTACATATTTACCCTTGACATTTGTACCTTTGACATTTCTATTTTTTGACATCACTACCTCTGAAATTTCTACTCCAAACCTTTTTCTGGCACTTCTACATGTTTGAATTGTCACCATTTACCTCGATGGGTGAGAAACATTCAGGTTTGATAAGTCCAATATCACGTAAAAGCTGAAAATCCCCTCCTTCAAAGCCGTGTAGTCTGTTGCGTTCATTTGTTTTCTTTACTTTGTGCAGCTTGGTTTTCCTGATCAACATTGTTTTCACTCCTCTGATACCATAATAAAAGATCACTTGACTTGGGAGGGGAGAATTCACGTCATGTTCACGTTTATCTTAAGGAATTGAATTTGATTGGAATTTGATTACAATTTCATTTGAGCGCTATGGAAGCCATGAATGCTTTATAAGCAGGCAACCACGATATTAGCGGTTTTGGGTTTCCTCCTATGGACTTGGCAACTCCCCCCTCCCACTACTCAGGTATTCAATCACACACATATACTTTATAGGGATGGAAATGGGTCAGGATTGTGACCCCCCCCCCCCCCCCATCTCTTATTTGGTACCATTAAATCGCCTGGTCTAATCTTCTATCCGTTCTCCGTTTCTTTTTAACAAACGCTGATGACTCGGGGCTTACAGCCAAACAAGCTTGCTTTCATGTAGGTCCCGTCATACTTCTCTTTGTGCAACCCCATTTCGATTTCGACCAGTTATCATTACAATCGCTGTGTTGTTATCATGTATATTGCTTGCTTTTGTACATTGTTGACAAGGTAAAAAAAAAAAAAAAAAAACTACACTATTATTTCTGATGTAATATTCATAAATGAGAAGTATGAAATAAATGAATTGAAAATGAAATTGAAATAGAAATTGAAAATGAAATTGAAATAGAAATTGAAAATCACCCCCTTTCAAAGCCCAACCAGTCGTCGTAAGAAGCACGGCCTGTCGCGACTTCTGTACAGCGACAGGGCTGTGTATATTTACCCCTGTCACCGTAAAACGATAGCAACAATATCAGCCCTTCCATGTCCAGGAATGTCTTTAGAGACTTTCTCATACTGAATATACCAGAGAAGACGTGGGCTTACTTCCCTGCTAAAGGAAGGTCAGCCCGATGTGCTTTGCAGCAAGACATGCACAGTTAGCACGTTCGTTAGAATCGGGGTAAACACCAAAAAAAAAAAAAAAAAAGCACTACCCGTATTTTGGAATTTTTCGGTGGTTTCAAACTAACTCTATTCTGGACCCTGTTTTAGGATTGTTGGGGAAAGTTTTAGAAACAACCCCTAATTAAGAATAGTTTAGGGAAAAAATTTCTTTAAGGCACCCTATTTCAACGATTTTCTTTTCCGGGAATTTCCCCCAAATTGAGCTCCTAAAATATACCCCATTTTTACGGGGAAAGTTGGGAACGGCGCATGCGCTACAGAATGACCACCTGAGTGAAGGGGCCAGGTCGGTATAGAAGATATAGAGCTGCTTCCAAAGGACGTCTTGATTGATAATCCTTGGTCTTATCAACTGAGCTAGTGGTGCTTCAATTGATTGCAAGGATTTTAAAGTTATCCACGGTAATTTTAAATCTATATTTTGGTCGATAATCTAACAACAACCCCAGTCCCAAGTTATTTCTTCACCGTAGAAAGATACACAATATCCATTCTCAATGATTACGCTTCCAGATAGGAAACATAATAACGATTTGTGTCAAGGCCAAAGATAGGATAATGAATGATGATATGATTTATTCACTTTATTGAATGTCTATATTATGTGATTGTCTGCATTGTCATTGTAGCGTGAAAACATGTAAAACGTCTGAAATCCATAACCTCTTCAGTATCTACCCGATTCTAATGAGCATTTTCCGTTCCGATCGTTGGCTGACTTTGAAATGGAGAAACTTGTAACAGATAGCGAGTGCAGTGGGTGTAGTGTCGCTATATTCCTCAGTGAAAGCAGTGCTATTCAAGCATGATTACGAGCCTCTGCATGTTAATGGTGCTGAAAAAGCGTACATACAAAGACAAACGCCATTGAAATACAAGTAATTTGATGAATGAATATTCTGGTCCCGTCACCTGCATGACTATAGGGGGCTTTAGATTTTCGTGACGCGGACGTTCGGAGGAAACAAAAAAATGTTCTGTGCATGTCATGCGAAAAATTGCTTATCAAAATCGATCTCGCGTCGTCAGAGTTTTCATTTCGGTTCTGGGCCATTTTTGCGTCCGCTCAAACTCACGACGCAGAGAGTTCTTGCTGCAATGATCCAATGGGGGCATTTTACTTTGTAAAGCTACTTTGCGCGGGGCAGGAATAGAGGATACCAGCCAGCGCAATTGTTGTTTAAGCGTTCGCGTCGAAAATCTAAAGCTTCCTAATATGCACACCACAAACTTGCTTACCAGCATAAGGCTGAAGAAGTACCCGAGGTCGAGCTCTTAACGTGACGCTGAACGAATATCTCCACCAACTCTTTCAGCAGTGATAAAGTTCCCGCTGATTTACCGTTTACACTGAAATATCGTATATTTTACCTGCCCAAACTCCGAAAGACCACTTAATGTTTACCAACGCAACAGCTTTCGGTGAGAACGAATAAGTGGCGGGATGTCGATCGCATACCAAGGCCTTGTGTACGGTAAGTGCCTAGGAACAAGTTCAAATCTGTCTCATAAGAAACATGTTCGGCCAGGGAGATACTGTACTTCACTGGTAACACCACAAGATGGCGCCATTTGAACAATAGCACGATGCATGTTACCTTGGATTTCATTTGATTTGATGGATTCATTTCAGTCTCATTGTTATTCATTAATCAGTATAAAGGTCTATATTCAATCGCTAGGAGTACAATATCTGTATAAAAAAAAAACAATGTGAAACGAATGAACTGATACATAAGAGCTTTATGCGCTAGCAGCCCTTAAAACAAATATGTTCATTTTACATATCAGATTTCCATGGCATGACTTGCTCGAGAGATATATAGAGAATAAAGAGAAGAAAAGAACGAACAATTGAATAACTTCATTTAAAAGAGTAATGAAATAGAGGTCATCGATATTTTCGCTACTGCTCTACAATATCCCGTTGAAATCTTTGAAGGCTTCCGTAGCGGTAGAACGTTGGGAGTTAGAAGGCTTAACGGTGCACCACGAATTCTTTCTTGGGTATGTATGTGGTGCTGAAAAGGGCCTACCCACTGTCACCCAATGTCCTGTTGGGTGAAAACTGTGATTAAACACTTTACTCGATAGCTAATGATAATTAAATGAGAGCTTCGGCGCTCGACATACATTTTACACCAATTCTGCCGGAAAATCAATGTTTTCAAAGAAACGTACAATAGGTGCTCATGGGGCTGTCCGAACTTTTAGTTACAGTTTGAAGTCAAACTTAGGTGATATTGGATTACCAAGGGATCCTAACTTAACGTTCAGAGATTTCTGTGTTTATAATTTTGTAGTTATAGCTAGCTTCATGCTATCATTGGCGCTACTAGTAAAAAAACGAAATCTTGCGGGCTGATTCATGCATACACCAAAAGGTCAGTCTGTATTTATCGTCGGGGATATTACAAACTACGTCTGGCTTCTCGGAGTCCTTCTAGAAAAACCGTCAAAATCAAGCAAACCTATAAAACTCTTCAGAACACACCGATCTTTCTGTCCAGTTCAGCCAAAGCTTGACAGTGTAAGAACATTCCCACGTGGAGTGTCGTAAGTCAGGGGCGTCACCAGCTTTTTTTCAAGGGGGGTGCGTTTTGACACTAAATGTTTACGATATTTTTTGGACAGACATTTGGAATATAGGAAGCTCTCAATCCCTTACAGTTTTTTTTTAGGGAAACCGGCGCACCGGTAGCTAGGATTTCATCTTGGGGGGGGGGGGGGGGGGTAATATGCGAGGGAGCGAGCAAGGGTGGGGGGGGGGGGGTGAGGGTGTGGAAGTGCCGGAGAGGGTTGTACCCCTTATAAATGGATTATAGAATGACGGTGTGAAACGACAAATTACTTCCAGCGATATCAGGGGAACGGCATAACGACCACATGCGAGCGAGCGGAGCGAGCGAGCTTGAAAATGTTGACATTTTACAGTCCAAAAACTGCCGTTTGTAGCCATATTCTTTTGCTTTGTAAATTAAGGGGGGCGCACCGGGCGCAACTGCTGGTAATTACTGGTAGCAACATCAGGTAAATGGCATAATAATTAAATGCGAGCGAGCAAAGAGAGCGAGCTTGGAAATTTTGTCATTTTACAGTCCAAAAACTGCCATTTGGAGCCATATTTTTTCGCTTTGGAAATAAAGGAGGGGTAGGGGCGCACCGGGCGCAACTGCCGGTAATTACTGGCAGCAACATCAGGAGAATTGCATAACAATTAAATGCGAGCGAGCGAAAAGAGCGAGCTTAAAAATTTTGATATTTTACAGTCCAAACACTGCCATTTAGAGCCGTATTTTTTCGCTTTGGAGATAAAGGAGGGGTGGGGGCGCAACGAGCGCAACTGCCGGTAATTAGTGGCAATAACATCAGAAGAATTGCATAACAATAATTAAATGCGAGCGAGCGAGCGAGCGAGCTTGAAATTTTTGACATTTTTACAGTCCAAAAACTGCCGTTTGTAGCCGTATTTTTTTGCTTTGGAAATTAAGGGGGCGCATCGCGCGCAACTTACTGCTGGCAATATCTGGCAGCAACATCAGGTGAATGGCATAACAATAAATGCGAGCGAGCGAAGAGAGCGAGCTTAAAAATTTTGATATTTTACAGTCCCAAAACTGCCATTTGGAGCCATATTTTTTCGCTTTGGAAATAAAGGAGGTGGGCGCACCGGGCGCAACTGCCGGCAATTTCTGGCAGCAACATCAGGAGAATTGCATAACAGTTAAATGCGAGCGAGCGAGCGAGCTTGAAAATTTTGACATTTTACAGTAAAAAACAAACAAAACTGCCGTTTGTAGCTATATTTCTTCGATTTAGAATTTAAGGGGGCGCATCGGGCGCAACTCCTGGCAAATACTGGCAGCAATATCAGGAGAGCATACTAGTAATGATTACATTCGAGCGAGCGGGACGAGCGAGCTTGAAAATATTACATTTTAGAGTCCAAAAACTGCCGTTCTTTTCTTAGCAATATTTTTTCGCTTTGGAAATTAAGGGGGGAGGGGCACCGGGCGCAACTGCAGGCAATTACTGGCAGCAACATCAGAAGAATGGCATAAAGATTAAATGCTAGCGAACGGAGCGAGCGAGCTTGAAAATTTTGACATTTTACAGTCCCCAAATTGCCGTTTGTAGCTATATATTTTTTGCTTTGGAAATTAAGGGGGCGCACCAGGCGCAACTGCCGGAAATTACTGGCAGCAACTTCAGGAGAATGGCATTACGACTAAATGCGAGCGAGAGGAGCGAGCGAGCTTGAAAATTTTGACATTTTACTGTCCAAAAACTGCCGTTTGAAGCTATATTTTTTTTCGCTTTGGAAATTAAAGGGGGGGGGGGGGGACGCCCGGTGCGCCCCTCTCCCTGGATCCGCCACTGGTAGTCAAGGGTGTGGGTTTATGTTCATGACTGGGGGAGGTATGACCAGCGAGGTGGCGTCGAAGTGACCAAGCGGGGAAAGGATGTCCAAAATCTGCACTTTAGAGCATCCCCTAAACTAATTGTGCGTGTTTGTTTGTGTGTGTGTATTATAATGTACATGGAAAAGTTAGGAATTAGCCCAGGTCAAGTCTTTTCATTGGCAATGCAAGACATTTTTACATAGACTAGTATGTAAAGCAACACTGCAAAATCAATGATCTAGCTTTGATATAACGAAGCGTAAGGTACAAAGGTGTACATTCTACATCACATTGCGCAACATTGTAGCGACTCTTCGTTCGGATGTACCGAGTACACTGCGCACATCCTGCTTATATGCAGAATGCCAACCAGGAATCACGCTGAATCACAATCTTTTATCGGGTCCGGGGTTTTTAAACAATGTTTCACACTGTATCTATACCTATCTAATTATGGACAAAAGAAATCATAGAAAAATATCTTATTTCTTGATCACCCTTTCATTCAAAAGCAGTTTACTAACACTTGAATTACTATTTCGGTTAGTCTTTTTTTTTTTTTTTACCAGCGGATTGGGAGGGGGCGCACCCCTACCCCCCCCCCCCCTCCCCCCGTAGTTACGCCACTGCTTTTGGGTGAAATAATTGGACAGATTTCTTGAATTCTAACAAAAAAACAAGAAAATCTTTTCATCGCGGGAATTATGATTATGTGGGGTGGGGCAAATGGTACGCTTGCCTTCCAACATTTCTATGGGGGCAACATTTTTGTTTTCTTTCAAAAGCAAGAAAATCTTCTCATTTCGGGAATTATTAATTATGGGGGGGGGTCAAAATTTAAATATGCTTGCCCCTCCAATATTTTTATGGGGGTAACTTTTTGTTTTTCTGTCAAAAAAAGAGATAAGAAAATCTTCTCGTCTCTGGAATTATGGAGGGGGGTGGGCAAAATGATACGCTTGCCACTCCATTTTTTTCATCTTTTTTTAGTGAGGCTAGGGCTCGCTCTTGGGCTGGCAATGGATTGGTCTGAAGTAACGTACATAGACCCTAAGTAGCACACGTATCTCCGTATCGTACGGATGTACAGTACGGTCGATAAATAGTAAACACTGTAGAATACTAATAGATATGTATAAAATCAGTGCTGCCAGAACCAGGGGTTCGAATTGATTTGTGTGGGTGTGTGTGTGTGTGTGTGTGTGTGTCCCTGGTGCAAAATATAAAGAAAAAAATAGAAAAGAGTAATCATCTAGCATCCGGCGTTGAGGTCGCTCGCAGACTGATTTTTTTTTTTTTTTTTTTTTTTTTTTAAGGATCTGAAGGGGGGTGCGTTCGCACCCAACGCACCCCCCCTGGTGACGCCCATGTAAGTTAACTCGCCCATGCGAACCCAGTTAACCTTTTCCAAGCTTTATCAAAAACAGTATCTTCTTTATCCAGGGTAGTCTCTTCTGTCATAGGCCTAACTCCTCTATACCAGCTTCTGAGGGCCCTGCCATTATTTTTACCCTGTAGCTTTGCCAGGTACCCATTTGTACACCTCGTTCGAGAGGGACATGCTGGGTAAAAACCCGTACCCTTTCCCCACTCAGGCTGTCAACCAGGCGGTCAGGATTGTGACCCCTATCATGTCCTTTTGGAAAGGAAGAAATCAAAATTACCTTCTATCACAGGTTTTTGGAAGGGAAGATAGCCAAATTACCCCCAAACTGAAGGAAGAGTTCTGAGGTGACCAGTGTCCACAGTTCCGGCCCTTGCATGGACAGGAATGTCTTAAGAGACTTTCTCATGTTGAATATACCAGAGAAGACGTAGGCCTACTTCCCTGCTAAAAGGAGGCCAGCCCGGCGTGCTTTCCTGCAAAACAGTCATGCAAAGTACCTTGTACCTTGTAGTTGTTATCCCCGAAGACCTCCACTAGGAAGGGTAACTCAGGGCTGACGAGAGTGGTAACACAAGTTTCTTTTGTTTTATAAAAGCTTTGACTTTTTTAGTTTGGTTTTGAAGACTTCTGTGCTCTTGGATAATATTATTTCTTTTGGGAGGTTATTCCAAAGGGAAATTACATCTGGGAAGAATGAGTGTGCTAGCTGGCTTGTAGAAATGAAGGTCGATACGGGGTCATACTGCTTGTCGTGTGTCCGCCGTAGCCTGGTTACTTTCTTTGAGGCGTATTTGTGGAGATCTAGGTCAAGTTCACCATGGATGAGCTTGTAAAAGCTGATGAGGCGTAGATGTTGTCTTCTGTCTTCCAGGGGGATCCAGCCGAGTGTGGTCATCATGTTAGTGACACTGGACTCTCTGGAGTAGGTTCCGGTTATGAAACGGGCTGCACGCCTCTGTACCATTTCAAGTGATTTGGTGTTCTTGGCGGTGCCGGGGTGCCATGCTATGGATGCGTACTCAAGATGGGTTCTTACTAAGGTGTGATAAAGTCGTTCTTTAACTGCTTTGGAGCAGTGATGGAAATTCCTTCTTATGAAGTTTAAAGCCCTTGTACCCTTATTGACGGAGTGTTGGGTCTGTTTATCCCATTTCAGATTATTTTCTATGTAGATCCCTAGGTACTGGTGATTGTCGACTTCTTGGAGGTGTTCGCCAAGGAGAGTATACTTGGTATGCCCTGGGTTGCGTTTTCTGGAGATTCTCATGATGGAGCATTTCGTTGCATTGAATTTCATTCCCCATGTGTTTGCCCATGTGACTAGATTGTCGAGATCTTCTTGCAAGGATTTTTCGTCTGAGGGGTTAGATATTGTACGGTAGACTATGCAGTCATCTGCAAACAACCTCACTGTGCTGTTGGCTGCTTCTGGGAGGTCGTTGACATATAAGATGAACAAGTGGGGGCCGAGCACAGTGCCTTGTGGTATACCACTCAGTACTGGCTTCCAGTCAGATGATTTACCGTTGACGACTGTCCTTTGGTGACGGCATGTCAGGAAGGATTTCATCCAGGCAAGGTTCTTGTTGCGGATACCGTACATGTGAAGCTTCTGTAGTAGTTTCTGATGTGGAACGACGTCAAAAGCTTTACTGAAGTCAAGGACGGCAATGTCACATGTATCTTTATTGTTGTAGTTTGAGGCAAGATCATGGATAGTAGCTACCAGTTGGGTTTCACATGACCTACTTGATCTGTAGGCATGTTGGTAATCAGTGATGATTGAGTTTGTAGAAAGGTGTTTCATTAGTTGACTGTCCAGTATATGTTCCATCAGTTTACAACATACACTAGTTAAAGATATAGGACGGTAGTTAACTGGTTCGTTCTTGTCACCCTTCTTATAGATAGCAGCAATATTGGCTTTACGCCAGTCTTCGGGTAGTTGTCCTTGATCATAGGATTGTTTGAATATAAACTGGAGGACTGGGGCTACTTGTTCGGCTGTAAGTTTCAAAATACGATTTGGGATATTATCCGGGCCTGCTGCTTTTGAAACATCCAATTTATTCATCAACTTGATAATACCACTGACGGTAATATCAACTTCAGGCATCTCTGGTACATTACTTGGTGAAAGATTGGGTACTTCTTTACTGTCCTTAGTGAAGACACTTTGGAATTGTTCGGCCAGTATGTCTGCTTTCCCTTGATCATCAGTGACAGTGCGGTTTCCAGATCTAAGACTTCGGATTCCTATGTTATCCTTCCGTCTAGTTTTAATATACTTCCAAAACTGCTTACTACCTGCCTCAGAGAGCTTGGATATGTATGCCCGTTGTGCGTTTCTGAGTTTCTTATTGACTATCCTCTTCATCTGCTTGTATTTGTCCCATCTATCTTGCCCTCCAAAATTTTTTGCCTTTAAATAACATTTCTCCTTTTTACGACACAGTCTCTTAAGCTTAAATGTAAGCCAAGGAACATGTGGTTTACCGGACGTGACTTTTGAAGGTACATGCTGGTTGATCAGGTCATGCATCTTATCTCTGAAGTTACACCAATTTTCTTCAACTGTTTTACTGATGGGGTTTGAACTCAGAAAATTTTCACAAAATATTTGTGCATCTGCTTTAAGCTTGTCTTCATCCATCTTATTCCACTGATGAATCTGTCTTGGGGGTCTGGCGGGTAAGGGTGCTCTAGTATTGATTTCCACCATAACAATGCTGTGGTCAGAGAAACCTGGGTGGGGATGGATGCTCTTCACTAAAGATGGGTGGGTAGTGAAGAACAGATCTAGTATGTTTTCAGTTCCACTTGAGTCACGACGGGTTGGGAAATTAACGAGTTGTTGTAGGCTGTGCTCGTCAGCAATTCCTAAAATTTCCCGTTGGGTTGGAGTGGTGGTTGTAGATGAAGGCCATGACATATTTGGGATGTTGAAGTCCCCTCCCAATAAAATATAGGGCGTTTTAATTTCCTGTTGAATTTTATTCAAACTTTCACTAAGGTTATCCAAATCTTTCCTATCAGTCGGTGGTCTGTAATAGGAGCCAATATATATAAAGCTCCCGTCATTCATGAGGAGTTGGCACCATGTTAATTCACTGTCTTTCTCGGTAAGATCCGGTCTCTCAACTATCGGTATTGTTTGGTCGACGGCGATGAAAACTCCTCCTCCCTTACTATTCTTACGGTCATTTCGAATAACCTGGAAATTGGTAGGGAAAACCTCCGTTGACGTTATGCTCCCGTCAAGCCAGGATTCAGAGCCAAGTATTATATCAGGATTTGTTACAGAGCAGAATGCATGAAATTCTGATACTTTGTTTTTAATGCTCTGAAAATTAACTACAGCTATCTTAACACAGTTCTTCTTTAATTTCTTGGGTGGGTTACAATGCACTGATCTGTTGACTGGATTACAAACAGTTGTGTTGCATTTCCTGGTAATGATACTCTCTCGTTTCTTCTCCACTTTCCTTTGTTTAACAGTACGTTTAGGGCTTGAAGAAAAAAGTGGTTCAGAATCCAGGGGTTCAGTACTATTGTCATTATTCAAGTCTGGATCTAACACACTAAACTGATTAATACTTCGATGTGAGTCACTGTCATCAGAATTCGATGCTACAATATTCATAAGTTCACATGCTGGGCAGTACCAGATGGCACTGGAATTTCTCATATGGTATTCATACAGCTCATCTGTCACACCTGTACAGCTATTGTGTGACCATTTGTTGCAGTTTGTACAAAGCATTCCCTTATCCCTATTCTTCACTGCGTAGTTGCATAGTGTGCATGGGTACTTAGGCTTTCTTCCTCTTTTCTTACTCATACTCATACGCTTCGGCCCTATGATGGGGCCAGGGTTCAGTTCTATATCTCCAGCAAGTATGCTAGTGATCTGCACAATGGCGTATAAACCTCTCGGTAATTTAGGAATAACAACTGTAGTTTGCAGACCTCTCGCTCGTTCTGTGTGGGCTGCACAATGGTACGATATATAATACTGTAGATATAAACGGGTCTGAATAGGTATGTCGGCTTGGACAATGTATTTAGTTGCTGTGTCCGACTGAAGATCAGTATGAAATGGAAAGTTCCTACCGTGAAAGCTGGCTGTCTCATTCACCCGTAAATCTCCACTGACGATGCGTGTTGCAATAAAGAGTAATCCAAGTAGTGCATGGAAACCTGGACTTCTGAACTTAAATTTCGCCATTATACAGTGGTAGGCTTGTCGTGTATTGTGGATGTTGAAATTCCCGCGGTGCTCGATGTACGATACACGTTGTAGGCAATAGTGGTGACACAGCACGAGGTAAAAAACGGAGGGTGGTTTTCAGACGTTAAAATTCTCCTTCCAGTGAAAAAATATGACATCAAAACGGTGCAATTTTCGACGACAAACATTTAATAAGCAAGATTTCCATAAAAACCAAACAAGATGTGCGAGTAAAAAGATGATATTTTAGGATAAAAATGAGCCGCCGCAGCGATCCTAAAAGTACGTCCACTCTCGTCAGAGTAAGCCTATTCGGTAGAATAGGGGCAAACATCAAAAAGCCCCACTACTGCTCCACATTTATCTTGGATTTTTTTTTTCTGGGGTTTGAAACTGACCATGCTCGGGACCCTGTTTCAGATTTGTTAGGGGGAAATTTGAAAACCACCCCTATGAAAGATATTTCGGGGAATATTTCAACGATTCGTCGGGCTTTTCCCTCGGATAGAGTCCCTAAAATATACCTACTGCGTGCAGAATGACCACATAAATGATAATGTTAATGTTAGATCAAGGATTTTAAGCGCAGACGACGTGTGTGTTCGTACATTGTGCGCAGCATTCATAAACGGATTCGCTACAGCCCAGCTCCGCACATGTAATATATTACTATAGGTGTTACAAAAAGCGTTTCCCACATAGGTCCTTAATAGCTCGAAAACTTTATATCAGATATCACTGTCATTTGGTTGGAGGTGATTTGACTATGAAAAAATGAATCAGGTTCATTCAATACATGATTAATTATAAAGTTAAGTTCCAGATTTTGGTCAAATTTGAACCCTCTGTACAAAATTGAGCTTTACACAGGAACCAATAATATGTATGTCAGTGTGTGCTTACTGAAGCTGTGTTCAGACGAAGGCAGTTTTGGTCGGAGTAACTTCGGAGGAAGGGTCGGAGGAAGCTTGGTCGGAGGAAGGTTGGAGGAAAGGTCGGAGTAGTGCCCGTCCGAACAAGGTCGTGGTAACTTCCTCCGGTCGGGGGAACTCACCACGACCTTAGTCTCCCTGTGAGAAAGAGTTTTCTCAGGAGTATCTCGCTACCACGACTAGCCGGTCGGAGTAAATTGCCCATGCGGACAAGCCCTCGGAGTATCTATACCTTACAAACCTTATACGACCTAGGTATAACTTCCGGAGTCAAATGTGAGTACAATTCTAACCTAGTCGATTGCGACGGAGAAGCTAGCACTCAGAAATTCTCAGCAACAAGAATGGAGAAGATAAATGCCGCTGGTAAAAAAAAAAACCAATGGCATGGTCGACGTGCGCGGCGCTACCACTTCCGGAAGTTACACTGACCCTCCACGGTGATCCCACGAAGGCCGTGGAGTTTCGTCCCACGACTGTCGTGTGGACACAGGGTCGTGGTAAGATAAGCATAAATTTGAATTCTAATTGCTGTGCCATAAAACTTTACTCCGACTAGAAATACGTCTGAACGTGGCTAATGACTCGGAAAAATAGACATGAATACCACCTTTTCAGAGATCTGCTGACTAGGTTTCTGCACGATCTCTCGCTACAAGGCACGGATTGCCCTGGATACTGCTAGTCTGCATTCATGGTAAAGGGTAAAATGCATGCACATGAAAAAAAAAAATAAGCGCATTTTTTCATGTGCTTGCATACGCTACATTTCAGGATGAATAAAGGCTAGCTGTGATAGTGGAATTTCTCATGAATATGTAGTAGAGCATTAAAACCCTGACTATTATTCAGGACCATTGTCTGGATGTTAAAGGGATAGTACAGTTTTAGTGGAGATGAGAATTGGGCTTTTAACTTTTTGCGAGATACCAAGAAAACATTTATGATATAGTACAGAGCATACCATTTTAAGAGGAATTTGAAGTTTATTGGATAAAAATCGGGTTTGGAATGACTGAAACATTCAAAAACAAAGTAAAACAAAGCGATGGTAATAAAATGTGGGTCCCACACTTTATTAGCATTACTCTTTTTGGATATCTCAGCCGTTTCAAAACCAATTTTCATCAAATAAACGTTGAATTCCTCATGGAATTACATGGTCTTTCATATTCACCAAAAAATGTTAGAAACCTGAATTAGGTCTCAACCAAAACTGTACAATCCCTTTAACCACACACTCCCATACACACCATTTGAGCCCAGTGCAGAGCTACAGTTTTGTACAGAAGGTTGAAAATAGGGCAAAATCTGAACCCTAACTTAAGAATAAATCTTGAATTTAATGAAACTGATTTATGCTTTCATTTCTAAATTACCTCTAACAAAATTGTACGCTCTTCAGCTATTGCCAATATGAATGTCAGTGTTATCTGATGTAGAGTTTTTGAACTATGAATGATCAAACGTGGGAAATGGTTTTTGTAACACCTAGAACAAACAGGCGAGCTGTTTGTTTTCCCTCCAGTTCTACACCAGATGCGACGTATATACCCGATAGTGGGGATGTGCACATATTTCTAAGGTGTTACATAGCGGGAAGGAAAAGGTAGCGACTCAATAAAGACTCACTAGATTAGATATGGGTGCTTGAAGTTGCCGATTGAAAGAAACGGAACGACATTAGTTGATTTCCCTGAACTTAAAGATGAGGAGAGACAGTTGGGAATTAAAGTTCCTCTCAATTCAAACAATGTTATACATTCCCATACACTTGATGACATGAATACCAATAGAATGTCAATGTTATCATCATTATCATCATTATTATCATAACATCATTTATTCATTCAGCCAAACGAGGCATCATAATGAGACTTACATTCACATGGAAATGGTAAAGCTGACATGTTAGCTGTGAAGAATATTAGTTTTGCAACACCTCGTGCCTTTATATAGGCTTACATAATCATTGTACGTAGTAAATAGAGAAATAAACGTATTTATCAAAACAGACCTATATCAAAAATGTTATATCAAAGTATATATTGAATTAAAAAGAAATAGCTCCAGTTCATCATGCTTTAAATCACAAACCTCAATCAAATTATGCCTTATTTCCAATTGATAAAACAACAATACTGTCATAACGACAGTTAGGCTGTTGACATGCAACTGCTAGAATCTTGAATGAGAATCATCATGTAGGCTGTCACAGGTATGGATACTGATACGGGTTGACAAACACAATATAACGAATATATGCTGAAAAATAATCACACATCCTTCCCTGCACCCCTTATCCCTTGCAAATGTCCACAACATCAACCGATTTAGAGGTCCAGTCAGTTCATGGGCTGTGGTTTCACGTGCAGAATTTCTCTGGTCCCCGCACTATAGACCCCGTTTACAGTGCGGGGCCGGGCTCGGTCGCGGCTCGGCAGCGGCCGAGCCCGGCCTCAATTGCGCGGCCGAGCCTCGCAATTTTGTCCGTTTACACTGCTGGGCTCGGTCGCGCTTTTAATTCAAACCTTTCAATATTTTGTCATAGTGGCGCTCTGCTTGTAAACAAACGCAATTTGGTATTGTCTGGTTTCAGACCCTTTGCCAACTGGATTCCGTGGCGACAAAGTCGCCGTTCGGGCAAAGGCTTTTGCCGAAGGAAAAAATCCTTTGCAGGACAAAACCACCTTAAACTATATTAGTTTTCGACGTTGAGGGGGTTAATATCCCGAATACCAAAAGATACAGGCAGAGGGTTTGGAAGCCAGACTAAAGTTGGCCGCGCATTTGGCCCAGTTTGCGTTTACACTGAGAAAAGGCCGGGCTCGGCCGCGGCCAAGCCGCGGCCGAGACCACCTCCAGAGCGAGGCCAAATGCGAGGCCAATTTTGGCCTCGCATTTGGCCTTTTGCGCGTTTACACTGATGCGGGGCTGGGCTCGGCCGCGGCTCGGCCGCGGCCGAGCCTCGCACTGTAAACGGGGTCTTAGTCTCTTATTGATCTTCTATTCCATTACATAGCGGTGGTCGTTTCTGTTAAAAGCACGCCATTTTGAAAGACTTGTTTTTGCTTCAATGATGAACAGTGAGAGTGTCTTTTATATGTTAAATCACAGGAAAGCTACCTTATGCTTATCATATCTTTTGACAGTTTGTTGCGCTCCGTAGAGCAAGAAGTGCTCTTAATGTTCGATCGAGGTTCTTTCGCTATGTCGGCATAGCTTCAGCTCTGTTGGTTATCACGATGTCTCACATATAGTTTTCTCGAGAAAATCCGTACGCCTTCACATCTTTCAAAACGGCAATTTTCTGCCACCCGCCTTCGCCCGGAAAGGTCACGTTGTGGTAGGAGTTAGATGCGGCGTAGTTTGGAACTATCCGAAGAATCACTCTGCCAGCTTCTTTGCCAATTGCGTAGAGCGTTTCATCCGATACGACGAAGTCTATCGTATCCGCCCCCGAGAATATATTTTCCAGCCTTCTAAGCTCTGTTTGGTTGAAACCGGAAGCCGTCAAGTTGAAGAGAGCCGTGTATAAGATTTCCCACATAGTGCCAAGGACAAGGTCGTGTCCTGCAAAGTTTGAACGAGAGGTCACACTATTATATCGCCATGTTCTGTGAGCGATTTCCTTAAATATCCATACATACATCCCAGCAAGTGTAATTATCACAACTTCTTTTAAATTCATCAGGTCAACCCAGATCCACAAGTCGAAGTATAGATATAGTTACAGAAAAGGTGCAGAGAGAGAGGGAGAAACTGCAGGGTAACGTCGCTATGGCGACTGGTATGCCCCCACTATAGTGCATGGTTCTCCCAGTATGTCTAGAGAACATCTTGACAAAGTGAGACGACACTTTTGTTTCAGAGAGCAGGTGTTCGGGGATTTGAGCATTTTTACTTGACCTTTGACCCTTTGCCCTATGACCAATTGGCCATCAATTCTTCAAATATAACGTAATCATAATAATACAATATAATAATACATAAATGCTATATCACTTTTATACTAGTAGCATCCATTTTCATGACAATACTTCGAGCTGTTTTAAAAATATGGGAAGCATTGTGACATTTGAACATTTTCACTTGACCTTTGACCCCTCGGAAAAAATCTTTTCACACAGAATAACTATGCAGTTATGAATGTATATACCAAGTATTATTCATTTTATGCATTGAGTAATCTCCAAGGTATGAAGAAAAGTGTAATTTCAGCATTAAACAGTACATTTTTAGCATTCTAACCTGAACCTTGACCCTAGACATTCGACTCCATGGCACAGAAATTTCTACAAGTATAACTGCTAGGCAGTGCATGCATTATGTCCTGAGTTTCATAACACCTTGAGTTCTGAGATACGAAGAACAAAGTGAAATTTTAGCATTTTCACTTGACCTTTGACCTTTTGCCCTTTGACTCCATGGCCCAAAATTTTCCAGAGAATCTTTATCTGGTAATACATGTATACACTATGTTTCAAGAAATGCCTTCAGGCATTGCAGATATACGGGGGGAGCAGTAAAATTTTAAGAATTTGATGGCGACCTGTGACCCTTGACCTTTGACGTCATGACCCCAAAGTTCCAAGAGAATCATTGTCAGGCAGTACATGCATATGTAGGCCCTATTAAATTTCATAAAGATACCTTGAGCTCTTTCCGAGATTTGAAGGGAAAAAAGTGAAATCTTAACATTTTCACTTGACATTTGACCTCATGGCCAAAACTTTTCCCTGGAGAATCTTCATGCGGTAATACATGAATGCACGAAATACCTTCATCCATTGCAGAGATATGGGGGGGGGGCTATAGTGAAATTTCAAGAATTTGACCTTGACCTTTGACCTTTTACCTTGAGTATGTGCAACCAAATGTTGATATGCACAACTTCGTCCACTTATACACACATATGCCAAGTTTCATTAGATACCTCAAACAGTTTGAGGTTACGTTGTCCACAAAATTGATTACGGACGGACGGACGGACGGACAACACGAAAACATTATGCCCTTGGCCACACTTCGTGGCGGAGGCGTTAAAATCGTTTTGTCTATTACTGAAAGAGGCATTGCCATCCTCTCTCAAATCATACAAATACCTGAAGTCATTATCAATAATGTTAAACTTACATTGTAGTATTATTTACTTTCTTTCGTAAAATCTAGCCCTCGCGACCGTATTCCCCCACGAATGAATGTTATATATATTCAGTCCATGCCGCAATGTATAGCTGAAAATGCAGTTGATGAATTGATCGTAAAGAATCATTTTATGCCTGGGCTTCGATCACGTGATTTTGAAGTAATTTCAGCATTATTTGGACAGACGATATGTAAAGACGTTGCAAGTTACATGCTCAGGCAAAGAAAACATTTTCTTTAAAAATGTACCTCCTCTTCCAATCCGAAGCGTGTAGATCATATCAGCCACCGCGGGATATGTGTAGATTTTTTCTGAGCCACTTTGTCCCGTCATACGTTTGCGAAAGAGTCCCGCGCTGGCAGCCCAATAAAGGTAACTGCATTCACAGGGAAATATCAGAAGCACATTAGGCTTGTCATGTTTCATTTCAGGACATCCACACATACAAAGTCACATATACAGTGACATACGCATGCAAACTGAGTAGGTAGTGTGTGTGCGTTGGGGGGGGGGGGGGGGGGGGGGTGACTCACATAATATTTCTCACCACAGTATTAATATGCTATTGTGCGTGGTTGTCAGTCCAAATTTGTCGAAAATTCCGCACTGTGTATTTAATTCTTGACCAAATACAACGCGTTCCCTCTATTTTACACACACACACACGCACACACGCACACACACACGCACACACACACACACACACACACACACACAAATGCGTTATCCTTATGGCCTGTTGCATCATCTTAGAGCTAACAGCAGAATGCACTACTACCACTATTTCATAACTATCGATTCCGCTGCAGACATCATCGTTCTATTATTTAAATTCCTTTACAAATTTTAACCGACCATGGGTAGATAATTATTGCAGATGGTCAGTCACCACGTCGTAGTCGTATGTTAGCCATTTCTGAACAATTAAGTTATCACCCCTCCCGAAACAACAATAACAACAAAATTAACTTACCCATCTTTATCGCTTGCTGTCATACACATCATTTCAGATGGCACGCTGGCAAACTTCCCCAACGTTGTCATATTGACTAAAGATATTGAGATTATGTTGGCTCCATTCCTACTGTTGCAGAAGCTAAAGATGACTCGATTCTTCTCGGACAAAGTAAGTGAATCACTAGGATGACCTTGAAGTTAAAATGTGAAATTCCAACAGGGAAATGTTTCCTGTTAAACATATCAAACGCTTTAAGCTTTAATATGCATATCACACATTACACACACCCACAAACACACAGTGAGTTATACTCAAGTATAAATGCATATATATTTATCCTTGTATATATTTATATAGTATTCAGTTCACATT
Organism: Diadema antillarum; assembly: GCF_040938485.1. Lineage (NCBI taxonomy): Eukaryota > Metazoa > Echinodermata > Echinoidea > Diadematoida > Diadematidae > Diadema > Diadema antillarum. The sequence continues at coordinate 3,936,501 of NW_027271172.1, forward strand.
TCTCTCCATATTTTTCATGTACAACATGGTACAAAGCTAAACAAAATGCATATTGTGCATAGGAAGAAAATTGGAAGTCACTAATGGCATGTGACAATAGAGTTGCAAACAAGGAAGTATGTATAATAGTATGTATAATAATAAGTATTGTATATACAATCTGATGGTCGGCCCTGCATAATCAAAGGCAAAGAAGAGAAAGGAGACGTAATAGGGCTTACAAACAATTTCACAGAATCAAGTGATGATGATAGTTGGACGAACCTATACTCTCTAAAGCTAGCATCTTGCATTGAATACACCCATGTCTTTCACGAGATGGAGAAATGGGAGATAGACAGTGATAGCGAGAAATGTGGAATACAGGATACAAATGCTCTTTTGTTGGTTTTGTGATGCATGGTCATATATATATATATATATATATATATATATATGTGTGTGTGTGTGTGTGTGTGTGTGTGTGAGTGTATCAACATCCTTCCAAATGAAACAAACCCGGTGACCTAAAAGAAGCACGTTCGTTTTATTTGTGTTTTTCTCCGTGCAAATCATAATTCATACAATAGCTGACTATATGCATTACCGGAGACGAATTCGACGAGATAATCAAAAATTCCAGTCCGAGCAATAAAATGTGTACTCCCGTCTACCCAGTACAGCTTGCGCTCTGCTTGGTCAACCGTCAAGTCCCACACACGCGGCGTGGTGTAGAGAATGTTTCTAACGACGAATCCGTCTGGTTTACTCACGAGAAATCCAGACGTACCGGCCAGAATCACCAGGTCGGTTATCTCAGAATCTGCCACACGTGAAGAAAAAGAGTCATTTACAATCATACTTCTTAATTAGTAAAATCATTTTATATAATTTTTAAGGAAAACTAATAAACCAAAACGTCATTCTTGGCCATGGCTCGCTGAAAATCAGGGGAACAAATCACCAGGTGCGCACAATGTCCATCTAATGGAAGTGACGATTAAAAAGATGGGTCCGTAGTTAATGATAATAACGATCAGTTCTAAGAATTCATAATACTATAAGTTAGAACCCTATCTCTCTGATAGTTAGTAAAGAAACAATTCCCTCCTAACATTTTCATATAAACATGTACTGACATATTCAACAATTATCAAAAAAATGAGTTTTTAATACAGGCTTTAAAATATCGAAATCTGTAATGCATAAAATGCTGACTGGAAAATTGTTCCATAATGATAGTGCGATTTTTCCAAAAGGCCTATCATGAAAAGATATCCTTACTAACCACTAATATGGCTATTCTAAGTGTGGAACTGTGTACGGGTATACACATTGCGAATTACTATTTGAGGTCATCTAGTGATCCGCTTCGTCTCACATACTCTGTTACTCGCACCTTAGCCGGTGATAGGACATTTACTGTGTCTGCTTCAAAGCACTGGAACAATTTACCACTTACCGTTAGACAGTCTCCATCAGTCAGTGTGTTCAAAAAAGCCTTGAAAACACATCTTTTCAGTAGCAACTAGTTCGTAGCTGTTATAACATTTATCCAATTATACATACTGTCGTACATGTTTTGAATTGATTGTAAGCGCTTTGGGCCTTATGGGAAAAGCGCACTATAAATAATAGTAATAATAATAATAATAATAATAATTACTATACTATAACATTAACAAATGATTTTGCTACCATTCTCAATTTCAATTTCAATTTCAATTTATTTCTGCAACTTTTTTTCTAACAATATACAAACGAATATACAATAACAATGATTTAGGTCCAATAACATTTTATAAACTGAACAGTCTGTTTTAAACTAAGGAAGATCAAATAATCAAACAAAATTGTTTAAAGACCCAAATGTAACTTGAATAATTGTCCAGCACGAAATAAATTTTGCAGTATAAAATGTTATTCTGCAGTTTCACCATCACAGGAACGCATTAAGAGTAAACAAATTACATAATCATACTAAACAGTCTGGTAGCAGGGTAACATACTAGAATCACGTTCCCTTGTAAATAGATGGTAACGATTCGATTTGGGAAAAAAAATATGTTATGTTAATGACGAAATGAAGAATGGCGAAATTCAATACTGTTTACAATCTCCTTTTTTTCGTCCGTAAACAGCAGCAACAACAAGGACAACAACGACAAAAGCCTATCTCCGATGTTTTTGTGATCACGAAAACCAGGGGACTGCAAGCTCTGCTTTTTTTGTAGTCCCCTCCATTTCCAACAATTTTGTTTCTGTGTTTACCACAATGATATAGTATTTATTTGTATCTACGTTAGTAATTTACCTGTGTCTTTAATACATGTTATTATGTTCATCACATTGTTGTATTCATTTTGTGACATTATTTGTATACGCGAACATTACATTGTATACCTTGTTTATTGTTGGAAATGAAAATAAATCAACTTGAACTTGAACCACAGAAATCTGTCAATACCTTGTGAATTACCGGACCTTTTTTGTTCGCAGTACGACAGTGAACGACGTCTAAAGCCAGTCATCTGCTTCTCAACTGATTCGAAGCTTTTGCTGTTGTCACCACAGAGTATTGCCGAGCATGCTGCAGTATCCACGCTGAGATATTTGTTTGCCCCTGCTGTTTGTTCAATACAATTGATAAATACATACAAAAAAATGCAAGAACTTAGCGTCTATTTTTCTCTGAGCTTCCAATTCCTGCTCCGCATCTGGTTTCTAATAATTAGTCGTTTTGTGCTCGTCCATCAACTCATTATGTAATGCTTCATTATAATAGTTCAACAAAATATGAAGAAAAACAAACCATTTTTATTTTCTTGTTTCGAAAATTGTGATCAAAGCTTTTAACATGCTTCATAGTGGATTGCAAGATTTACATCGTTCCCTAGAATAGACCAGGCAACATAGCCAAGTGATAAACACTATAGATAACCCGATAGATAAACACTATAATAAACTCGAGGAGGATGGCCTTTAATACAATGAACTCAAAGGAACAGAATATAGATCTTTGGAACGTTATGTTTCTTGCATATTATATGAATACGCCGCTGATGGGAAATATTGAATAAAGGAAGAATAAGGGCAAAACAAAATTGATGGTATGAAATATTGCTGGTATATTTTGGCAAGTAGGCCCATTAGAGTTCGGCATTACAGATTGTCCAGGGCTACTGAAGATTTGATGGCGGGCCACCAAATGTACAAAAAGGCTATCTCTTGGTAGTGTGATTGGGCAGCTAGAATTAAAAATGTTATTTCGGGACATTAAGATTTCAATTTCAAAGAGTTGTGTGGCGCGAATTGGCCACCAGAAAAATGTCGAGCTCCGATAAATACATACACATACCATAAATGGTGTTCACATGATACCGTAGAAATACCTGTTAAGAATATGATGATTACAAGTTTTACTATGGTCGACGTCATGTTGTGATGGCTGTGCGCTCTTTAGCAGAAGATCTCCAAAACTGAAAGGTTAATGAAACGTCTCAGCAGATGAGTATCTACGAAGTGTTTGATAACTATCTTTTGTATAAACTTTTCTATGATATTTAATATTGCTATTAGCAAGCTGAAGAAAGCGTAATTGCGATGGAATTAGAAAGAAAAAAAACCGCAGATAGTTTTCACAAAAACACTACAAGCATCAGGATTACGAAAGCTCAAAAGAAATCATGAAGGTGAAATGCAAAAGTGAATGGAATATAAATCAAGATAACACTTTGAACAGTCACTTCAAGTTCAAGTTTACTCCAATTATTGTATCCTTACACTTATCTGAAACTTGACGGAAGAATAATGAAACTAACTGACTTTGAATAAAATCAAATTCACACAGTCATGCAGGCCTAAGCAAGGAGACAAAAGCGGAAGAAATTATAGAGGTAAATTACATCAAAATAGGACAGTGAGTGAGTTATTATCTAGTCATTACATTTCATTATATGTTTATATGTATTCATTATTTGCTTATATATATATTCATCTGAAGAGCTCATTATCCAAAAGACACGAAATCCACATTTCATCAAAGCAGATCGTTGACAGAACTCTTCAAAGGATTGACATTTTTGTGAGAATACATACATATATATATATATATATATATATATATATATATATAATACCAGGACATACCAGGACATTCTTACCAGGACACAAGATACAAAATGAAGATATCAGTATTTAGAGGCATTAGTGATGTCCAAAGACATAATATAATTGCACTCATAAAGATTGGTTTGAAGTTAAGAATATATCACCCATCTTTTTTTTTGCATATCATGCCTAATCGATACATAAACAATGGACTTTATGCGATTTCACTGTTTTGATATTCTTTCAATGAACAAATATGAAGTTATTAATTTAGTGTATAATAGCAGGTAGCTTCATTTAAATGTGGACTCCAGCTATAATTTCGTATGACATTTTTTTTTTGCACTGCAATAGCCTATTGCCGCAGAAATACCTCCATTCTTGCACATCGCAATTTTACCCTTTCTTATGCTACCCATTCGCACAATCTACAAATATCTGGATGGAAATGCTGTCTTTTGTATACTTACCAACTGCATCGGTCCAGGGTTCACCCTTGCTTTACTAAGGACACTGTAGTTTTTGCCATATTTTGCAGATTGATAAATTGCCTGTTTCTGTTTGCACGCTAGTGCACATGTGGTTGTCAAGTAACGACACTCAATGAAATTGTCACGGATTAGTACATTATGTATCTTTTAAGAGTCAACAGGCAATGTTTATCTTTTATCGGTTTTACTTTAATGTCTTATCGGTAACAGCTTTATTTGATCCCAGCTGCCTTTAAACCCGTAAAACAAAATGGATGAAGCATCACGCTCCTCAAGATGACAATTCATCGCATACCGATAGTAACTGAAGCCAACTAAAATTTTGAATTGGAAAAAAAAAAAATTCTCAGCTCGATCTTTTCACTTTGATATCAGATGTCGTGCTTTTTATCGGGGAGTACAAAGTTTTCTTGCCTCATCTGTGTAAAGATTCGCAGATATTGGTTTAATCCGTTAATGGACTCATTTCTTGATTAAATGAAAAATTAATATAGTCTGCTTTGGCAGTTTTGTATTTCTTCACTCTTTGGCTGAGTCGTTTATTCTCCTTCTCTCTTTTGGTTTTTGATGATAACTGCGATTTGATCCGAGACAACCAAGAAAATGAAGCTTGTCTGAAAGCAAGAAATTTCCTGCTATTGTCAATTGGGGATGATCAATATATATTGTGGATGACCATCGTATGTGAGTGTGGTTTGTGGGAATCAATGATGCAGTCTCACGAAGTTAGTCAGATAACAATCTTCGTCAAGAGTGTAAAGCCCGCCGCACACTACACGATTTTTCCCCGATTCACCGGTCTTAAGACCTTAAGACTAGAAGTGTGACGTCACAGTCTTGCCATTTTCTAGTCGTACGACTGGGTCTTAACGCCAGTCGTAGAGATTTGACATATTGAATTTCTACGACCAGTCGTAGGCTTTCAGCCATTCACAATGCAGTAAAATGCAAGCGCACGCAGTGCGCACTGCGCGCGCTTTACAGTCGTAAGCCTACTCGTAAGGTTCGGTCGTAGTAGTGTGCGGTGTCCGGTCGTACGACTGGTCTTAAGTTAAGACTTTAAGACCACTCTGATCGTGTAGTGTGCGGTGGCCTTAAGGTTTTGTGATCTACAGGTTCTAACTCTGGATCCCGCTTAAGGTAGGCAATAACGGAAACCGCGTTGTCAGTTGTAAAACATGGGTTGAATACGATATGATATGGTTGAAAATGTTGAACAAGGAGGCACAAATTTACCTCCTTAAAGGGAACCAAAACCCAAAGAGAAATGCGGATTGAGTGAAAGCAGCAACATTAGTGGAACACATAAATGAAAGTTTGAGAAAGATCAGACAATCGATGCAAAAGTTACGAATTTTAAAAGTTGTTGTGTTGGAACCATTGGATAAGGAGACTACTTGAGTTTATGACATCATGTGAGGACAACAATATAAGAAATATAAAGAAAATGCAACATGCTTTCACTTTTCTAGCGTAATGAAAGAGGACTTGACTAACCGTTTTAGAAAGCAGGGGGAATAATTACTTCCCTTTACATATGTTAACATCAAGTTGATGGAATGTGTAATTTTCCTGAAAAATGAATTTTTGTGGAATTCTCTTTATATTTTCTTTATATTGTTTGTCACACATGACGTCATGAACTCTAGTAGTCTCCTTATCCAGTCTTGCAACACCAAAACTTTAAAAATTAATGACTTTTGCATCGATCGTGCGATTTTCCTCAAACTTTCATTGATGTGTTCTATCAATATTGCTGCTTTCAATCAATCCAAAGTGCTTTTGGGGTTTTTGTTTACTTCAACGTCTAGTATCTCCTTGATGTAGTAATAATAAGCATCGGTCTCTCTCCCTCTCTCCCCCCCTCTCTCTCTCTCTATTCTATACATATATATATATATATATATATATGTAAATATACATAAATATAAATAAATAAATATAAATAGATATATATATGTATATATATTTCAGGCAATCATCATATTATAATCATCAGGCAATTAATCCGTATCTATTGCAACTCTGAGTTTCATGCAACCTCCGTGAGGTGCAATCGACAGGCAATTGCCTGATGATTGCACCTCATGGAGGTTGCATGAAACTCAGAGTTGCAATAAATACGGATGAACCTGCAGTCAACCGCGTGAACTTGTTCCAATACTTCTGTCTAAAGCTCTTCCTTTGAGGATATCGAGCACTCTTCATAGTAGGATAGAATCACCAAGTGTATATTATATATATATATATATATATATATATATATATATATATATATTGCACGAACCTTAGAAAAAATGAACATTTCACAGCTGCTACATGCACATCAACATCAACCAACAGAAAGTCGACAGACATGGATTTTCAGCTGAGGGCATATTCTGAAAGAGCAAACTTTCTAGTTTTGAAATGATGAAAACTCAACATAAATGGACTTTCTTAACCTATCCAAATAATGGAAAGAAGGAGCATATTCTCTGGAAAAGTGTTGAAGGAGAAAAGAGGCTTTGAAGTTTAGGCTCTATTCAAGCCGTGCTCTGGGCAGTAAATGGGACTAAATTTAGGATGTAAAACCTCATAGTACTGTAACAGCAATTATGAAGTTGTTATCAGATTAAGCTGAAACTATAAGCATTCTGTTTTAACTCATTTTACCAATTACTAATACCAACTGTCAAAGCAGTGCCAGTATTAGCATTATTCATTCAAAATTATTAGAATTGAAAGTAACGAGTGCGTACAGGGTCTTTAAGGATTGCTCTTTCTGAAAATATGGCAAACACACGATTGACTAGAGTGACCTGTTTCACCCATTATGAGTCCTCACATAAAATAAGGGCGGTGCGACTTTTTGTTGATTTTGTGATGTACGGTCATAAATATGTATATATATATATATATATATATATATATATATATATATATATCTTGGAACTTTCCACGTGTTGGACTTCGAATGTTGTAATCATAAGAAGAAAGAGTCTCAAGTACGCCATGGATCCAACGAGAAGTTTTTTTGTTACAAAATTTTTCAGTCTGCCTCAGATATTCGTCAGTGTAAAGACAATGATAGACAATGATAAACCATACATTTATCATTGTCTATAGTATCATTGTCTTTAAACTGACGAAGGTCTGAGGCAGACCGAAAATTTTGTAATAAAAAAACTTCTCGTTGGATCCATGGCGTACTTGAGACTCTTTCTTCTTATATATATATATATATATATATATATATATATATATATATATATATATATATATATATATATTTTGTATCATGTGTTACCAGTACGCTTTTCAATCTTTACTCTTCAGAGCAAATTCTCCTTGAAAATGGTCAAGGGTTACACTTTTAGACACCATTTCACAAGTCCAAGAAGAAAAGCATTACGGAAACAGCATACGCCTTTTTATTATCCCAATACTATACATGTACAAATAGGCAATACAAGCATTACTGTACATAATAGTTTCAGCCTTTTTACATGCAATATCTTTTTTTCTCTGTCCATATTTGGTATATACATAATGCATACTTTACTGTCGCATCACCTTCGTACAGTATATGAGTACAATCTTTGAGAAAGATAGATAAACGCACGCTAAATGTATGCTACAACAAAGTTGAAGCAAAGAAATAAATACTGTTTTTTCTGGAAGTTTTGAGAAACAAAATTATCTACATCTAATTACAACAAGTCTCATTGTGGCTTGAATCTTTAAAGACTTGTCTACGTCCATTCTTGTACAGGAAACGTCCTCGTATTGATAACGAGTTTCAGATCTGCGACGCCAATCCAACGACGCAGCTATTATAGGCAAAGAATGTTGTTCTGCACATGCGCGGGACACCTGGTCCCATCGTCCAACCGTGGAGGAGGCGGGTCAAAAACATGAGCGTCACAGATCTTAAAGATGGATATCCACCAGGAGAAAATAGTTTGAGTGAAAAAAAAAAGCCCGAAGAAAAGCCAGTGAAAGCTCGAGCAAATTCTAGTAAAAACTTTTTTTAAAAGTTATGATTCTCTTGACGTTGTGATCAATCAAACGCAAATGGGCAATTCTTTGATGTCACAAACAAGCTCACCCCCATTATTATGCTCTGTACTACAAGATAAGGAATTTTTATTTTCCCATCCAGTAAATTGTCCAATCTTACATCTGCCGTTAATTTAAAAAAAAAAATTGTAAATACACTTCTATACAACCCCGCATGTCCGTCATCTGTCAATGACACACAAAAAGGGAGAGATTTTATGGAATTCAATGCAGAGAGCTAATTAGCCGTTTGCAAAGGCAGCTCACAGTAATATGAGGACATTACACAGACAGTGGACTCGCTCACATAGCGCGCGAGAGGCGAGCAGCTGCGAGATCAGATCGCTGCGTGCGTGCGAGCCCACTGCGAGCTGTGTGCGAGTCCATTGCGAGCTGCCTTTGCAACAGGCTAAATGCGAATGGAAGGTGAGCTCACATGCTACATCACGGAGTTGCCTATTTGTGCTTGACTAATCACGATTTCAGAATATAATGATTTACTTAGTTTTCAGCAGAATCTGATCAAACTTTCACAATCTTGTTCCTTCCCTCTTTCGGCTTCCATTCACACAAGCTAGTTATCAATGTGGCTTTCCCTCTTTAAACTCACTACTGACAATCAAAAGATAAAAATACTGTTTTGTCTACAACTACAATCAGCCGAAGCACCTAACATTTTTGTTTCTTTCTTTTTTTGTGCTGGACAACGATGAGATTTTGGCCTCACTGTCTTGCCAAGAGATCATTCCTCTCAAGAAGGAGTAATGAGTCAGTGTAAAAATGGTAAATACATTGTATAACAAAGACATAAAACTTATACAAGCTGACATGGCTGCGCGAATATCAATCGAGGTATATAACAATTGCGCAATTACAAAATTAAAGAAACAAACACTAGAAGCCGAACTGTGCTAGAAGTACAGTACAAACTCTTCAAATTGACTTTCTGTCTTTCTGTCACGGATATGAAACAAACACTCCTAATCCTTTTTCCTCTTTTCCTCTCGTCTTTCATCTTATCATCATAACAATCATCTACCACTCATGACGAAATGTTGTCAATTCAATAATATCGATGGTCAAAGCTGGAAATGACACATTTTCGGGCCAACAGTGTTTCACAAAGAATTTACGTCGATCGTTAAACTTAAGATCGACATAAAATCAAGGTTTCAGTTTCTTAGCCTTTCAGAATCAACTTCAAATCGTTACTGGTATTTACAAAAAGAAAAATCCCTAGCCAAGTTCTCAGTACTTTTTTTGTTATTGAATTTCCAAAAAAATTATTTTCATTTGTATGTAAGTACACCGTTGAAGACACACACATCGTGGCGTAACAAAAATGTAAGCTGATTTACAGGTTAAGTTCGACTTAAATTCTTTGTAAAAACCCCACAAGAATGGCAATGTAATTATAATGATCAAATTATGCTATTAAAGATAAGCTGGCGAAAGCGAAAAGCTATAATTTAAATGGATGCCTATAGGCACTAATTGTCATGCACACTCATCACGAAATGGGATATTTCGTTTTTCTTTCCAAGCGGCTTCGGCTGAAACAGACCTTGAAAGCCCAATTAAATTGCTGTTAGCACGGAGAAATAAAGGCTATAGTCAGCAGTGTTTAGGTGCTACTGTCTTTGGAAGTTACACTGTACTGGATATATCTGTGATCTACAATTCACTCGATTTCAGTATCAGAAAATGTACTAGTAAATAGATGGACCTATTTTGGTTTTGTGAACAATTTCTTGCTAGCGGACAGCAAGTGCATAATATTGAGAGTGTAAAGGTCTACAAAACAGTAACCGCGGTTTCATTTCACACATGTATGCAGTCAAACCAAATACGATCAAGTTTATCAGCTAATTTATGACATGGAATCCTTTCTTCTTATCTATTTTCCATTACTTTTTTCCTTTTGCATATAATCGTTGCTGCTATGTTAGGCAATCCTCAGACAAAGGAAGATGCATAATATGTTTTAGATACATCCTGAGGCGGATTTGGTTCTCGACCCGATGGGCGTGGATTTGAACATTTAACCGCCGCGCCGTAGAGAGCTCTAATCCGACGCTTTCAGAGCGGGTTTCACGTCAATACTTCGACGAATTATTTCTACAGGGTTTTCACATCGGCGCGCAGTACCATACACGGACTCAGCGGCAGTGTGAGATACCAATTGCTTGCAACGGGAGTGTGACTCGTTGAGAAAAATGTCCTGTTTTTACGGCAATCATGTAAAATCAATGAAGTAGAGAAAGGAGTATTTGCTGTCGAAGGCAAGGAAACGGATGCAAACAACCGGTAAGGATGGAATATTTTCAAAGTGGTTTTGACGTTCCTGGATGATGTTGATGGGCGAACGCAAAATATAAGGACGAAAATATTATGTAGTCCCACTCCTTTGCATTTGTTGTTGTAATTCAAAATCCCGGGCTATTGGTCTTTATTGTTCTTATGACGACTAGGGGGAACTATTCTGAACCCTTGCGTAGAACCCATGCGTAACTCTACTTAGCGCGAGCCACGGAGCAAAATAACAATAATTATGTGAATTGTTTGCGTCATTAATGGTGTACGCGGTTTTCCAAGGTCTTATCGACATCGACATCATTATTTGTTTGTATGTCCCTTCTTTAAGACAGAAGGTAAAAGATTTCTCGAAAAGTATTATAGATAGTATCCTAACACATTTAAATATGATCAATTGTTCAATTCCACTAAGAAAAAGACTTTGTCAAACACTTCGAGGTTTTGTAAGGTTATAATGTCCTTTTTTGTTAATTACTGTACTTTATCATTTCATTTGATTTAGTTTATGTTATATACCCTTTGTGTGATTATTTGCATCAGGCAGTGCCTGCATTGTTCGTAATTAATGTGATAGATTTACATTTGTATAATATAACACACTTTTATGCAAATTGTATTTGAAAAGTATGTTGATATCTTGTATATATTTGTATTATACATGCATATATGTTAATTCTTATTTGAAAATTTTCTATTTTGTGCATTTTCAATTGACATTGTACTCCCATACCCCATGAGGGTCGTTGAGCAATAAATCAAATTTCAAACTTCAAACTTCAAACGATCGGGGGGGAACTATTTTGAGGGATTGACCAATCAGCGCGAACTTCCGGTGTCGCAAGTCTCTCTTTAAACCCGCTCTGGACGCTTAAATATTAATACACAGAACCTTGTATTTTACCGCGTTTACGTGTTTGGGTTGTAGAGCTTACTCGTCTCTCGACAACACGGCAGCTTTACAATTGCCGTGAACTTCAAGTAGGATAGAGAACGGACCGAAATAAGAATGGGTACAAAAGTCATAAGAAATCAATACCATTTCTTGTATCAAATATTTCGCGATGTCACATGAATTCCAACCATTTCCGTCATTTCTAGTGAGATGCCGCTTTGTTGTCTGATCAATCATTAATTCCTCCAAACTTGACATTTGTACATTTGGCAAGCCTACTCAGGTGTAGCGATTAATTTAAGGTGCAACAGGGAGGTCATGGTGACACAATAAGGATTAAGGAGATTAAGTAATCTCTGTTCCTGCGAAATAAGTCTCCAGACTTTTGTGTCACATGCGCGCGTGCATATCATGAGAATGTATGGTATAAATAGCGCCCGGCTGGCGCCCGCCGCAATAGTTATATCATGCATTCAGCATCATACTCGTGCGCAACCGGCGGGACACCGCAATTAATGGCGGGTGTTTTGTCTAGCCGGATCGGTCCATATGTGGGACAGATGGCAATAATGTGCTACGCTTTGGTTACATATATGTATCGTATCAAAGGAACATTCATCAAAAGGAAAAACAAAGCAAAACACGAAAATCCAAGTTAATGCAAATTCTGTTGTTCTGGTCATACACGCTATGCCCGTCGGTCCTATATACACTCCAGATTTTCACGATGTTACACGTTCGCAACTGCATTCACAGCTTTAATTGTAAGTGGTCCCTTCACGACATAATAGCCTTTGCTCACTCCCAATGTAGAGCTCTTACTTTACCCGCGGCTTGCATGACCCGCACGTAGTAACTCTGAGCGGTTGCATGGTGTGGTGCCCAGCCGCCTTCCATTGACGAATGGATCAGGTCTGGAATGCAGCTGCAAATATAAATCTATTTCACCTGGCTTTGACTGTTACCATGGTTATGAATGTAAACAAACATTATGCATCGAAATAGTCAACTAAGAGTTTAATATGCATAAAAGTTACCAAGTATGTTAACCAGTAATGACTCGGGTCCCATTAAGAGTAAGGTGAGGGGAATGATTTGATGTCCACGACCTAGAAGAAGTAACATTGATTTCCCCTTCCTTTGAAGTCCCCACTGATTAATGTCGATGTGTACAGGCAAAGCAGAGAAAGAGTATCATGACACATGATGATAGATCTAAGGTGATTTATAAGCGAAACGCTGTACGTCAGAATCGTTAAGGTGGCATACTAAGTGAAATGAAGAGTTTTTGGCACTTTGAACAACATTGTTGCCTTCAAGATGGAATCCATCAAACCAATCAGGTTTTCCCCACATCACCGATCAGTGCGAGACAAACACACGTTCAACTTTTTCTATCTCGAGTCACTGATAAATCATATACACATTGACTGCAAAATTACCGATAATGATTATATCGCACAAGACATCACTTAATGATGACAATATTACAAAATAACTATTCAGCTAACTCAGGTGTAGAAAACAGCAATAGAAAAACTGGTGCAAAAGTTTACTCTTTAACCAAAATGGTAAAAACAATTGATTCCCCTCATCTTTGACCTGCAACAACTCACGTCGTACATGTCGTAAGTGCACGAGCGTAGATTATCACGAATGGTCAACGCAATGCAATACAACGAAGACAAAAGCCATCGGTGTATTTTTACGTAATATTCTAACCACTTAGTGCTTATATTATCTGTAACAAATCGTCTCCATACGCGCATACAACGTTCGTTGAACGCTGGATATTTTCGAATCGTTTCGACGCGTCTTTGCGCGTAAAATGCAACGCTTTCACAGAAAGCTTGTGATCTGTATTTCTTTGTGTTTATGTGTGTGTGTGTGTGTGTGTGTGTGTGTGTGTGTGTTTTGGCTTCTAGTGCCAATTTTCTTCTGCTAATGATTAATCTGCCAAACCACTAGAACGAGAAGCTTGCCACAGAAACGCAAGACCGCAGAATATTGTCTAAAGTATTGGCTGAAAATGATTGACCACAACAACGCTCCGAGTATTCGAAGTATTTACGAGAGCTTCTCTCAAACTAAGCTTTAAGAAAGAGCAGATTAAAATAAAGATGGATGAACGAAATTAAATGTTCTCCGATATAAGCGACGGTGATCCTGCAATGAGTTACCTTGACGGTTTTGAGGCGAACCCATCAGAGCATATTCTTCTTCTTCTTTTTCTTAAACGCAAATATGAACCAAAAGTCTTTCCCCCTTTCCTGTTATCCAGAGACAGTTGCTTAAGGGGTATTTGACTAAAAAGAAGAAGTTTCGCTGAGTGTGGAACCTCGGGTAGTGGCCTAAAATATATTTGCTGATTAATACATTGTAGCAACATTATTAGCCCATCGGCAGGAAGGCGAGGCAGATTGATAAAAGTTCGCATATTGGACAGCATGAGCGCATGCGCTGAAATCTAGGGAAAACCCCCATTCAATCCAACATCCCACGGCGGTTTTACTGGACTGAAGAAGTGCCTGACTCAAACACCCGGGACTCATGAACTCTCCAAAGCGTAGGGAATAAAACAAAAGTAACAAATAAATGAACATCTAGATGACACTGGGGAATTTAGAGAAAAGTATGACACTTGGAATATCAGTCGACAAATCCAAAAATGAATACGTCATTGGAAATCTTTGAAGGTTTCCTTGGCGTTAGAACGTTGAGTGAAAGAAGGCTCAACGGTGCACCACGTATTTCCTAAGTATGTTCTTGCCATTTTATTCTCTTGAAAACGGTAATAACATGCTTACCGAAACGTCGGGAGTGGGTAGGCCCTTTTCGCGGCCACATACATACTCAAGAAAGAATAAGTGGCAAGCCGTTAAATCTTCCACCACTCCATACGCCACGTATTTAAGGTCAGTTTTCTAGTATACATTCAAATTAATGTCTATTTCAGTTATAGCAGGGGGGGGGGGGGGGGGGGGGGGCTTCAGTATGCCGAGCAACAGTTGATTAATAATGCACTGACATAGTAATGCACCTGACTCATTGCATAACCCATTGAATCATCTTCTCTTTTATTCTTGAAGCCACCCAGTAATTGCCGACATAAGTTACAGTGTTTTAAAACCGAATAGGCTTGTACGTATACTCAATGCATTTCCATATTTGAAATACACTTTGTATGCATTAGTTGTTGCTATGTCGAAAAAAAATTCAGAAAAAGCTCGAACAAGCTCAGGCAAAATATCTGTCACTGAGGTAAGCATAACATTTGAATATGTAAGTTATCGGGCATTTCGCATTATGTGGACATGTTTTATATGAGATGATAATTTGCACTTCATGGTGCCTATATGTCGTACGTATTAGAAGGCATTCGATTTTAGCTTGAAGTGTCACCAATATTATTATATAAAAAATTACCACTTTCATCTAAGACTTTGTTGAAAACACATCAAGAACTTCATAATAGGTTGAGCTCTCGAGGCGGAGGAAGTAAATCTCCTCAAGGTCGAGATTTTGATTTTTTTTTTTTTGGTGGAAATGGATAGTGGAGAATGGGGTGTTGCGCAGATACTCAGTAGTTGTTAAACATGTTAAAGACCTAGACAGCGTGGGAATTCATGGGTTGGCTCATCCAATTCATTCGCTGCACACCGGGATTCATTCGAAAACCACGAATAGCGCTGGTCAGCGAATACGTGCACCGAAATACACGCTCAACGGTAACTGTCGTCTCCAGCCGAGGTTCTTCGGCTGTGCGTGTACTTACACAGATATCAGTGATAAAACTGTACATAAATCGTTATGGGAATTCTCGAGAAAAGTATACTCGAACCGCGTCAGCCTTCTTACCCCGTGATGTCCAGGGCTACCGGGTCTTTCATTAGGGAGCTTTAGATTTGCGACGAGAACGTTAAGACGACGATTGCGTTCCCCGTTCTCCTCCCTCCTTGTATCTTGTTGCAAGGTTAAGCTGCGGGTTTCGCGAAGACGCAAGCTATGCAAAGTGAAATGGCGCCTCCATATGAACATTGCATCAAGTAGCTCTCTGCGTCGTGAATTTGAGAGGACGCTAAAATGGCCCACAACACGTCGTGAAAACTCAGACGGCGCAAAATCGATTTTGATAAGCGATTTAGCGCATGCGCAGAACGGTTTTCCCTCTGAACGTCCGCGTCCCGAAAATCTAAAGCTCCCTAAAATTTGCCACATTTGACGATTCCCTGATATCCTATAATTCATGTTTACTCCTTGTTTTAACTGCAAACAATATCAACGGCTTAAATCTCACCGTATGGAATCCTGTTCTTGCTTTATGCAAAATGAAATTTCTCTCATAAGAATACATTTCTGATGCTTTACCCATCAAGTCCATGAATCTAACGATCATTATAATGTGAGATAACAGGCTTCAGGTCTAAAAACGATATGTTAACTTATCTTCAAAAACAGCAGGTTTGGGGTGGATAACGAAGGAATAAAAATGAGCAAACATGATGCAGACATAGTCACATCTATATGATACAATAACTGACTAATGAGGAATGATTGAGATTGACTAATCGTCGATTGTTCGATCCTTCATAAATCTGTCCCATTTTCCGAGTCATAATCGAGCCGCTCCATGCTGATCGATTCCACCATGTTGCCATCAGGACCGTGGAATAGCACAAGAGAAGTTTGTCGCACGCTGGCTGCTGAGGAACTGGCGTCGTCCTTATCGGTACTCCCCCCTGCTGCGCCCCCACCACTACCCCGGCGTGATGGCCGCTCGAGAGTTGAGCTCGCGCTGGCGCTGTTGCTGCTAGCAGAAGCCATCGCGGCCGAAGTCAGAGCTGCTACGGTGGGTCCCATGGCACCCTCGGGGAGCTCAGGCATGCCGCCTCCTAAGCTCGTCTCCAGCACGCCGTCTTGTCGCTGCACGTGAATGATGTCCTCCTCGCCGCCCTGGCCGATCTTGACCGTCATCACGCAGGGCGTGGTCGGCGGGGGCGGGGGCGGTGGAAGACCTAGCGTGGCTGGGCCGTTCACGCTGGACGCACTGGCCCCCGCCACGTTCGTTCCCTGCTGTGCAGCAGACGAGGCGAGAGGAGAAATGACTTGGAGGAGTTTCACAACGGCGCGCAAATCCTGGCTTAAGTGTGATACGTCTCGACTTAGGTTCGATACCTGCAGAATACGAGGGAAAAAGACCCAGCAGTCGCTGAATTAGAGCTAATATCCTATCTTCACAACCAAAAGAAACTCATCACTCTATAGTAGGAACAGGATAAAGGACGAAAGGACAATTTGAAGGGCGAGGAGGAGAAAAGGAACCTCGTCGAAACTCCTTGGCTTCCTTCTTCAGAAAAAGGAAGCGACAGGCAAAGATAAAAAAAAACTGTTCAGAAAGTGCCTTTTTGTTCCAAAAATTGGCGCCTACGAAAGTTTAAAAGCCAAGTCCTCTGCAAGCTTCCTTATTTCTGTTCGCTATCACCTCAGCCCTAGCTCCCCGTCGGCCCCAGTCCTCCAAAGCATAGACAAGGGGGGTAGGGGCAACCTCGTTAACAAGTTTATTGGATCCTGTTGGTGTTAAACTCGGTTACTTCTTGTAGTGTAAGTGATAAAGGTTTATTGCCACGTGGTCTATACTGTCAGATGGTCTACTTCCCAGTTCGTCTAACACCACTATGGCTAAACTCACTTGGTCTACTATGAATTTGGTCTAATGCCCGTTTGGTCTACTTCTCACTTGGTCTAATGCCCGTTTGGTCTACTTCTCACTTGGTCTAATGCCCAGTTTGGTTACTTATCGTTTCGTCTAATGACCAGATGGTCTAATTGCAGTTTTGCCTCCTTGGACTTTTTCCCATTTTGTCTAATAAACTGTGGGTATTAGACAAAGTGGCCATAGCCCATCTGGGAGTAGACCAACTGGTAATGAGGCTAAGTGGCAATTGGACTAAATGGTCATTATATGAACTGGTTTTAGACGAAACAGGATTAGACCATGTGGGTTGAGACTAAATGGCTATTAGACAAAGTGGGAGTAGACCAAGTGATAGATCACCCGTGATAAACGTGATAAACTAACCTGTTTATCGAGACGCTCCACACTGTTTCGTGTGTACTCCAATTCGTGTCGAAGATCCTCCTGATACAGCGAGTCGGAAGAATTCGATCTCGTGGTTTGATCTGTAGGTATAAAACAGCATTGGGAGAGGCAAGATAAACAGACGGACAGACAGACAGACAGACAGACAGACAGATAGATAGACAGATAGAGATGAAGAGATGGAGAGTCGGTGCAAGAAAGAAAGTGAAAAGGGGAATTGAAAGAGGTAGAATAGTGGAGAAAAACGTTACAAACTGCATCGAACTTCTGCCGGAATGTAGAATTGCTGATTTCTTTGGGAACACCATCATAACATAGGAGGAACCATAATGAGAGATACTATGAATACACATAAACACAAAAAGACACCCACACGTACACAAGCCAATTTTATGCACTTTCGATCCATCTGCGCCAGTCTATTTGCCTGTCTGATACATTGTTCTTATCTATCTATCTATCTATCTATCTATCTATCTATCTATCTATCTATCTATCTATCTATCTATCTATCTATCTATTTATCTATCTATCTATCTGTATGAATATATAGGGCGCCCTCTTTGATGTCGTACCGTTCGACAGCTGAGGAGCCGTGTAGCTTTGTCTCATGCGGCTCTCACCAACAAGAGGTTGGCGTGGGGCCAGCGTCAGGCTCCGATGTCGTGTCGCCGACGGATGGACCGTGCTGCGGCTAGCCGGAAAGTCGAAACTGTGCCGCTTGAACTGGCTGCCCTCATCTTCCACTCCATCGACGATCCTGTGGATGATGCCAAAAACGATGGCAGATAAAGGGAGACATAACATTAATATCACCACTAAAGCTGAACCGTGGCGCGCGGCTGGTGCGTTGGTAAGTTTTCTTTGGCGCGTGTGCCATTTGGATGAGTCTACTCATAACCTCCACGTCATTTAGCGAGTTTAACAACCTGGGAATGCTAACATTTTTCTTCACTTGCATAGGTTAGTAGGTTAATCTTTTATGACTTTCAAAAATGTCATCTTTTTAATATTCTGAGGTAGAGACACATCAAAATAATAGATACGATAAAATGGCATAAACTTGAGTAGAATATAAATTTGTAAATTGGCAAAATTATAATGGTCTTTGACAAGGGACTTTCGGGGTAAAGGAGGAAGTAATTACACGTATGCAAATTGATGAGGCCTTCATAAAAGCAAGCTCGTTTGAAAACAATTTCCGTTGAATCATTGGCGAAGCGGAAATCGTTTACTTGTGATAAGTACTGACAAAAACAAGATAATGATTAATAACGACAGTTGAAGGATAAGCTTAATAAGCGAAGAAGAAACCAAACACTTGCATGATATCGTTAAAGTAATCACACTTCCAGCACATAGATATAATGCAATTATAACGTGAGCGTCATGCTGCGACAATTCGTGATATGTCATACTATTGTAACAAAATGAAGACTTGCTGTTGCACGAAGCTCGGCAACACAAGTTATGCTAGGCAGAAATATCGTGCACTTTAGAGAAGAACATGTAAGTGAAAGGAATAAAAGATGCGTATGTTCGGAGGATGAAATCACGAAAATCAGACATCTTGATTGATCAATTTTCAATTCCCGCCCTGAAAATGCATATTGATATTTTTAGTTTGATGGAAATGAATGAATGAATGAATGAATGAATGAATGAATAAATGAATGAATGGATGAATGAATGAATCAAAAAAATGAAAGAAAGAATGATGCATTAATAGATGAATGAATGAATGAATACATGAATGAAGAATGAATGAATGAATGAATGAATGAATGAATGAATGAATGAATGAATGAATGAATGAATTAATTAATTAATGAATCAATTAATCAATCAATTAATCAATTAATCAATTCGGTTGCTGAGTTGACCCTTTTGTTAGTAATTCCCTCATTTTCGTGGGATCATTATCTAAACATGAGCGTATCTATACCTTGGACTTAGATCAGGTGGTACTGATGTTGCGACTGAGTTGCTGACTTCCAGGAGCATATGTCTGTTCTCCATATTGTCCTCCCCCGTGTCCGTGGACGAATCTTTCATCTGCTTCGACGTGCCGACCTCCTCCTCGTCGCGAACCTCCGAGATCGACGTCAGCCGCGTGTTGCGCCCGCTGTTGTTCGTCTCGCAGTACGAGTATTTCTCTTCGGCCTGCCGGAGAGTCGGCGGAATGACGCGATGAGTCGATGGAGGAACGGGGGACAGAATGAAAGACGGTGAAACAAACTCCGTATTTTATTCTGCGTAATATTACTTAATGACAAACAATGATTACCATCTTTCGATAGAGTGACGTCTCCGCACGGCTGTGGAGAAAAATAATGTCGAGTCATGATCGTCATCCGGAGATCGTCACCTGCTGGCTGTCTTTGAAATGGAGAATGAAGAAAGATTCACATTGGAAGAACAAAGGAGGGAAAAGCCAAATCCACGACGTTTCCGTTTTGTTCCACGTAAAACACAATAATTCAAACATTCTATGCACATTAAAAACACAGTTATATAGATAAGAAACCAACATTGACATCATCACCGGAAATCATATCTACGCGAGACACGTTCAAGAACTAATATCAACAACAGAAAAGAGAGATGTGCAGTCTATTCAATGCTCGAATCATTTGGTGCGAACGTCCATGTGCAGGTGGTTTGTGGCGTTGAAACGTGGGAAGTGACCAAAGGAAAAAAAAAAGAAAAAAAAAAGACTATGGTTTGAGTGAGGTGAGAATTGTTCGCATGCAGATTGCATTCGGTTGAGGTTTTTCGAAATCAAGAGGCGCAGTGCTACCTTTGCTCTCTCTCTCTCGTTACAACCTCGGTGCCTTTTACCCTGTTCACTCACTACAGCCATAATTTTCTCGAGCCCAGCCAAGATTTTTGTGTCTTCAGTTTCTCTATATTTAATCCCCAGGCCAAAAAAAGGAACAAGAGAAAAAAAAAGGTGTTCATGCTCGTTACAA
Organism: Diadema antillarum; assembly: GCF_040938485.1. Classification (NCBI taxonomy): domain Eukaryota; kingdom Metazoa; phylum Echinodermata; class Echinoidea; order Diadematoida; family Diadematidae; genus Diadema; species Diadema antillarum. The sequence continues at coordinate 3,957,402 of NW_027271172.1, forward strand.
ACTGACAGAGCGGGCAGGGAAGAACTAATACACTCTACGTTGCGTCAGTTACCGGCGGGCAAGCCTACTGGCCAGGTGTGCTTACTCGAACTGACGCAAGTTTACTGGAAAAAAAAATGTATTGGAAATCAAAAGAAAAAAAAATAAATCAACTATATAAAAGTATCTATATTTTCTGTATCAAAACCATTGCAAAAAAAAAAAAAAAACGTTCGGGGATTGGAAAGTATATAATATGAATGTAAAGGTTCCAATAAAAGAAATAAAATTCTGAAAAAATATGAATATGTTTATATAAATTTATATACATACAAAAAAGGTATGAAGATATATAGAACTGATAATAATCAGGAGGTAAAAAAATATATATAAAAAAAATCAGATGCACTAGTCTATGCTGGCTGGTACGGCAGGCATTTTGGCTCTAGTGATATGGGAACACTCACTCTTGCTCTTTTTCTCCACCGTCGGAGGAACTTCTTCATTTTCTGTGCTTTTTCGGCTGGGTAATCCAAGTCAGGCGGATTTTGAGTGGAGCTCCAAAATTGCTGAAAGAAGGTGAGCAATAGAGGTGGTGCCATACTAAACATGAGATGCTTTACATAATCTTCTCTCGTTCCTTTGTGTGTATGTCTGTGTGTTTGTTTGTTTGTTTGTTTTTGTCTCTCGAAATCGTCGATTCCTGATTTATTGCTTTCAAATATCTTTTCCATTTTTGTCTGCTCCATTTGGGACTATAAGTACATGATATAGTTTGACGTCTTTGAAAATGAAAAGAAATGAGAAATGTAAACCATATATTGGTTTAAAGTGGCCCGAAAGAAACATGGCCTCTCTTGGTTTTTGTTTTCCACCATAGGTAGATACTCGCCCCCATAGAAACGAATATCGGTGAAACCTGCATTTTCATCCAGGCTTCCTCTTAATGAGCGTGGCCTTTGGGAGGTGACCACGCCCACTATGGTTTACACCATAGGAGCTTTCGGGGATTTTGTTCCCTTGTCACTGAAGGCAACTGGTTAAGGATTGTAGTCAATGCAAGAAAGCGTGATCATAGAATGGAAGTAATGCTTATAAAGGAAAACAGAAATGGCTGAGAAATGAAACATGATTTGAGGTCGCTTGACAAGTTGTGAAAGAGCTATAGGGGAGGAAAAAAGTATTGTTGCGACTCTTTGATTGTCATATAAAAGTAAATGAAAACACGAGAGTATTGTTTTGCTCATCGTATCTTAAGAAGATGATTCAAAAGTGAGCTTTGCCTGGGGTTTGCACAGTATTATTAATAAGTTTCATACATAGAGAGAGCAAAAAAAGGAAGGAGAAAGAGAGAGAAAAAAGAGAGGAGAGAGAGAAAAAAAAGTTGATGGAAAGAGAAAGAAAACAAGACACGTTGATACACATTTGTAACCTTAACAGGCAACTGTGAAGAACAGTTTTAATTCATTGATCATCGTAGGAAGCAAAAATGTTCCTGAAGTTACACCCAAGAATCCTTTGCCTCAAGCAGTGGACACTAAACCTACGATCAACCGCATTATTACGACATTTGCATTTCCTATCTTTGTAAGGAATACAACAAAACAGTTTTAAAATCGCATTCAAAAGCCGTCCCTCCAGGAGCAATTGTCACATCATTTTGCATGATGATGAAATATGATGTCAAACTAGAGATGGTCCATTCCATGCCAGTTCCGAAGTTTCCTCGGAAATCGAATGCGAAATATCGACGTATTTCAAACAGCCGCAAGATCAATAACTTTTTTTTTTGTTTGGTCATGCGAAGTGTTAATTATTGCTGGGGATTATTATCACCAATAAGAGCAGAATGGCATCATAATATGGATATATCTGCCTCTTCATTTCAACGGCGGTAAAACATCCTTGGGGTGAGTTTTATTGTAGTTCTGCAGAACGATCGTGGAAGGTAAATCACCTGTAATAGTTGAATTCAATGATATTCTTCCTTTTGACTTCATTTGCAATATCGAACACTTACTCCTGTTAACGCAAAATTGAATCTGACGGTGTCATTTACACGCACAACGTCAATACATTTTACATTTTTTAATAGAATTTCTAACAATAGCAAGATGTGTGAAACTGTAAAAGCCCTCAGCAGCATTTAGGAGCTGTTTGGCTGGAACAAAATGAAGATATTTTCAGAGTTATTTCTTATGGCAGTAGGCCTTTAAATGACGGAAAAGACAATCTCATGACCGTCATTTATTACGACCAGGTAAAGCATTGAAACCAAGCAGATATTTAAATTTCCGATAGCTCTGTCAGAATAAGAACTTAAATCCTGCATAAAATGCGTTTATGGGGGCAGATTCAAATCTGGCAGAAATTGAATTGAATCACACAGGTACTACAGATGGTTGTCGTGGTGGTAACCTTCGACCTCAAATCGAATGCAAAAGGTAGTTAATGCACACAGTCGTACGTGAATGATTGGCTGACGATAAATATTGGGTAGCGATGGAATTTGAGTGAATGCTCAAGGTTAGGATTCGGGATCAAAAAAAAATCGTGCAGTATGGTAGCAGAAAGATATTAGCAAGAAAAAGGAATATTTTCTCTTTACAAAACGGAATGATAATCGGTTTTTTTTTCACAAGTAAGCACTGATATACTGATGAAAAAAATGACTGGGTTTGATCCTAATTTGTAAATTGAAAATGAATTAATTTAGTTGGATAACTGAATTATAATACAAATTGAATGAAATTAATTGATCTAGCTTTTGGTTTAATATCTAATCTGTGTACTGCACATAATTGATTTTGCATTCGTCTATCGTAATTGGTGTGTTAGCATATGGACTTTGTTTTTTATTTTTTTGCCTCAAAATATGATAATAAAATTACACTTCACTCAATTTTATTTTTTTTTATCTATCTGCATGAGTTTACCATTATTTTCATTATAGATGAAACGGACCTACCATGTACTTGGAATATCGCCTTTGCACGGAAGAATGAGTTCGATAATCAAATGGCAAAAAGTATTTTCTCCCAAAAATAAAGTTTGCGTCCTCTTTCATGTCTTTTGCGTCGTTTATTGATAGAGTGTCATTTTTTAATCTAAATAGATACATCTGGCAGTCTAGAACTCTTGAATATGACCGAACAAAGAGGACCAATTATGAAATTGACATTTCTCTTCTACAAACCTAACGGGTACTGAGGATAACTGAACTGAATTATCCATCGCACCTCTAAAAAACAAGAATGGAACAGTACCTGAAACATATCACTGTAGAGCGGTTGATATGGTACCATACGTATGAACGATTTGATGAAAGTTTAAATTAGAAGGCAACAGCTCAGCGTCGCATGCGTGAATGGAATTGCGCCGCCATTAATGCAACGATGACTGAAAAAAAAATAGAATGGGAATGGTGAGAGTCTTTGGCTTTTTGTCTTCATGTCCATCCTAAGGCAAGCGCATCTTACCTCTGAATCATATCCCTCACGGAGGTTAAAGGTCAAGTCGCGTGAAATCTCTTGCTGGAATTTGTTATGATACTCTGGATAGCTTGACAGGACCTCTAAAAGTTCGTGTCTGAATCAGAAACACAAAAACCGGAAACAAAGTGTCTTTAAGAAATACTATTATAGAATAAAGAAAACATCGAGTGCTTTGAGAAGTCGCCTGAATGAACAACGCATGTAATGAACATTGAACAATGTTTTTTTTTCTTTTCTTCCCTTTGTGGGGCTTACCCGAGACATTCAACTGGATATCGTTTTATACCAAATGATAACTAGCGCTGTGACTTGACCTTGGCATTGACATTACATTCTCAAAGACAGCTCAGGTAATAGATGACGAAAGTTATTACACCTATTCATTTTGATAAGAAAAAAAAAAAGCAAAATCCATTATTTCTTCTTTACGATCCCGGAGGAGAACCATTTCTAAAAATGTATGTACACATTATGATGTACACATTGTACAGCCTCTCATGGACATGACAATTTCTATATGCACGGATTACATAATTTCGGTGATTATCTGACATTCAGATGGTGCTGTTCTTTTTTTTTTGCGTGTTAATCTTTTTCTCTGTTGTGAACTTAAAAAAAAATGAATTTGCTGAGCTACTGCTGCTGTTATACAGCTTCTTTCTGCTGGAAACAACTAATACTCTGCCTTGAAACTACTGGGGAAGAGTTTCTTTATAGCATCTTACCGCTGTCTTTTTAATACAAAAATGGTGAACACGTTTCAATAAGCACTGTTACTACAAAAGAAGCTAACTACTCATGGATGCAATGGCAGTGGTAGGGAGGATCCCTGAGCATAATTTGTTCAGGCTTCAATAAGCCACATTCTCTTAATCAATATAAGGCCCTCTCCTCATCATATAGCTTTCTCACGAATATATTTCTCTGAAGAGATACAGAAGAGATACAGAAAATGTTGAAATATGCAACGATTGCTGCTAAGCTATGGTGGCTTTAAAAAGTGAAGTCATTTTGAGTTTGTAATTTTGAGCATTGCAAGTGAAAAATATAGTTCCAGAATGCGTGCTATGGATATCTTGTCGTCGTGTAAGTATTAGACTGTGCCGCAATGAAAGACATACCGAGTCACTGACTGGAGGTCACAGTAGGTCAAAGCGTGGATGTCGCCACTGGACTGAATGACGGTATCTGTGACGTAGAGGTCACAGCCGAAGAGGTCGCCCTTTCCTGGAGTTGATAAGAGAAATTATTCATAATACATAGATTGAATCGGTAGAACCACCATTAAGTTCATGTCATATTTCTTATAGTTCTTTGGACATGCGCTTCAAAAAGTCAGAGAATTATGATTTGATTCAAAGTGATGGTGATTTTTGACTAATCGTGCATTGACACACAACCACTCGACATCATAGGATACTACATTTTTAAAAAAAATCTTACATCTTATGTACAGTCATTCCATGATATTCAAACATAGTATTTGCTGTCTTCACAATATGCTTTACATCTCTGATGTGCCCTGAAAGATAGCCAGGTTTAAATGGATGGTATAGTTTCGTTTAAGATAGGGATTCAGGTTTTTTTACTTTTTGCAAGACAATTAACAACCACTTACGTGAAATACTAAAGAGCATACAATTCTAAGAGGAATTGAACGTTTACTTGATGAAAATCGGTTTTGAAATGGCTGAGATATCCAAACACAATGAGGTCCTAATGTAAAGGTGAGATCCACCTTGTATTAGGACCATTTTATTTTGCTATGTTTTTGGATGCCTCGGCCAGTTTTCATCAAGTAAACCTTCACTTTCTTTTAGAATTACTGTATGCTCTTTAGTATTTCATATTAGCGGGTTCTAATCATCTTGCAAAAAGTTAAAACCTGAATACCCATCTCAACCAAAACTATACCATCCCTTTAAGTCTTGTTTGGGAACTTTAAGTCTTGTCTGAGAATGCCCATGACTATTCGGCAAAACTTGCAGGAACAATATACAAGTTCATTTTGGTGAGATCAATTAACTAATTACATTCGACAAAATATAAACACAGTGTGTTTAATTTGCAAAGTGCTTAATGTGCGACAATCCAAGAACACAACCATTATGAGGATGAAATGCCCAGATGGGACACTCCTCTTACAAGATTTCGCTTGAGTCCAATTTTTTCACCCGATGTTCACAAATATTATCCCGTTAGAGATTATAGAGAACGCACTTCAGGGCCTACGAATCACAATACTAAACCACGGAGTTAAACTGTCTTCAAGATTGTAAAGGATGGACGCCTTCATGAATGCAAAAACACAACTGAAGCAGACAAGCAAACACTAGGCTAGAAGTTAATGACCACCACCAAAAAAAAAAAAAAAAAAATCATGGACATGCATACTCTAGCAGGATTCGAACCTACGACCTCCTGACCACAGGACAAGCGTCTCATCAAATGCAACTATAATCCATTATCCATTATTCAGGAAAAAAAAAAACACCTTGACGCAAGAATTTCATGGATTTGAATATAATATTATACGAAGTAGGCCCTACCCGCGGCATGTTATAAGGATCAGAACCACACTGACTGTCCTGCGGAAGTTCGATGGTCTAGTGGGTAAGACGCCTGTCCTGATCAGGAGGTTGTCGGTTCGAATCATGCCCACGTATAAATATGCCCATGATTTTTATTGTATCTTCTGCTACCAAACACTGATGAACGTGATTAATTCAGTGCTTATTTACGTCGATGTACGGATGATGTAGGGCAATTTGTCAATCAGCAATGAAAACCCGAGAAGCTACGTCAATACAAAGGCTTTTACCCAAAATGGCGACCACCATGCCGTGTCTCAGGATCTCCATAGACCCGTTTAGCAAGAAGTAGATGACGTTGAGGGCGTCTCCCTGGTGCACAATGTATTCGCCTGGCGCGCAGAAACTCGTCTTTATCCGCAGCGACAGCGATCTGTGAGTATTGCAATGACATCAGCAAGGGAGAAAGAAAATGAAGAAAGAGTGCTGTAACAGTGATTACAGTATTGAAGCTAGACGAACACAAGTAGACCCAAAGAATATGGGATGATAACGGTGTTAGTGATATCAATGATGATAATGAAAATAATGATGATGGTAGTGATAGTGATGATGATGATGATGATGATGATGATGAAAATAACAAGCATAATGACAACTATCATGGTATTATAGCTGTGGTAGTACTGCGGCAGACCGTCAATGCGATTTTTAATAGAAGATCTGGAGTTGCTTGCAGTAATCGTGAACACCAGGTGAATACTTATTTTAAGCGTGGAGAGGCGTCCAGTGATGATAACCGTAATGAGAATGATAATAAAATAATGATAACAATAGTGATTATGATAATGAGGATGATGATAGCAATAGTAGTGAAAATATAATAACAAATAATAATAATGATCATCATCATCATCATGATAAGGATGAAGCTCATCAATTGATATCCACATTTGGCCGGGATAATGCCAGTATTGACCTTTTAATACACAAAAATCCTTGTCGTCTCAGCGCGTGCCTGAAAGTCCGCCTTTTTCTATTGTTCTCTGGTTATCAAATTCAAAACATCTCCATCAACATAGACTGACTGCCAATAAACAATGAGAGATATGCGCTGGGACTGAAATAGCATGGCTGTCGGTGGTGCCATTTTGTTTGTGCGGGCCCGTCTTCCACTATGTTCTACTTCTATGGTTTTGACGCCACTAACCGGCTCAACTTTTCGGTTATCTCTATGTGCAAGACATAGCCTTGAGTAAATTCGTTACGTAGCGTATAGGGTTAAGGTAGAAGTCTCAGTAACAAGGCCTTGTCGAAAGGCTATTTCGCTTGTCCTCGCAGTGACACCTTTTTCATATACCTGAGGCAACCTTGGCTGGCATCAGCGAAGATAGGAAGAGCTAGAAATTCCTTGTGTAGGTGCATAGCAATGTCGGCTCGAAGCTCCTCGGGGAATGTCTGCAGCATCTAGATAACCGATTAAAACGTAACAAATAAAATTAATGACGTCATAATAACTGATGGAGACAGAGCTAGTCAAAATGGACGAAATATTGTGATCGCTTTAAGTTCATACATCAGAACATTACATATGACAAATACACGCAAAGACACGTATCATTAATTTTTTTTTTCAATTGTATTCTCGATTTCCATCAAACAAAAGGCAATACAAATACAAAGTACATTGACTATATTTGATAAATCATATTGTTACAAGTATTTAAGCATTATATTATATCATAAAGTTTAAAACAAAACACATGAACGGATGAATAGAAACAATGCATGCATTGCAATGGTGACAAAAATAGATATAGAGATGGAAAAGAGTGATCTACTGAAAAGGGGATTTTTTTTCAGAAGTGAAACTATATTGATATAGATATGATTTTATGAAACATATATTCACGTAAGTTGTGTGTAAATGTATATGCACATAACATACAAGACACTTTGTCATTGTCATACATCACGAAATATAAAGTGAATCAAATAAATGTTATATGTTTATATGATACAAACAGTGTAGGTGTAAATACTGGTGCATAAAATCATATAATGTTCACAATTGAAGAGATATTAATATACCAACTCAAAAGTTCTTTTTCACAAAGTTATGGATGCATATACTGCATTTTTATCTTCGTGTCTGTTATAGGACACATAAAACTCCACCTCATTTCTTCTATTCCCCCTTTTTTTTGTGGGTCACTTTAACCAGTTGCGGACGAGCAGAGCTTCCTATAACGCGCACTTCCCACAGGCACTTACCCAAGTATGTTCGGGACGAATCTTCAACGGGTTAAGTGTGAGCCAACTATGCATTAGATAAAATGATGTGCTCAATCGTATTGTTTCTTTTTTTTTAATGTGAATCATTAAAAAAAAATCGTTTCACCTACCTCTGTGGTATCGATACCCATGTTAATTGACCACGATGTCATGAAGTACTCCTGCATACGGGTCTTTAAGGCGGGTGGAATGTGGTGCGAGCGCACGAAGTCTTTCAGATCGCGTAGTTTGGTATGGTAGAGGGCGCGACGCGAGTACATGCGTTGGATTATGGCCGTCACGTTACCGAACACCGCGGCGTGGCACAGTGCTACACAGATGGGATGATAAAACGAGACAACCGAATGAAGATCTTTGAGATTTGTCACTTAAAGAAGAAATCCACCCCCAAAATAAATAAACTGCAAAAGAAAGAGAGAAATATTCCCTACAGAACGATACAAAAATGACAAAAATCGGATAAGAAATAAGGAGGATATGACATTCTTAAATTTCACATTTCTTGACCAGTCCTTATGAGTATTCAAATGAGCAAATTGACGATGTCATGATCTCACAATTTCTTATTCCTTTCATATACAGAAATGACAAAAATCTCATATTTCAGCTGTATGAATATAAAACCTGCCTTGAAACCCCCCAATATGAAAAAGAACAAATGTTAATTCTGATATATCTTGATATCATAACATGCCTTTACTAGTATTAGCTAAAAATAGCAATCTTTCCGAATTGTATGCATAGCATACATGAAAAATTCGGAGGGTATGACATTATCAACTCTCTTGAAAATTCATCAGGACTGGTGAAGAAATGTCTTCCGAAAAAAAAAGACTCCTTTTGAACTTAATTTATTTTTGGGGTGGATGACCTCTTTCAATTTGATGTGCCCTTTTCTACCAGGCAGAGAACAACGGCCAGTATAGGCCTATTTTAGAGACAGAATATGTACCTCATCATCAACGATTTTAGTGTTTAAAACAAGATGCTGTATCAAGTTAATCCATCTACTTTGAAGTGTATACTCCCTCTACGGCTGAACGAAATGCAAATGAATGATATCAAGTGAGCCTTATGTAGCACAGGCGATAGTGATGAAAAGGCTTGTGCAGGCCTTTTTCCCTCCCTCGACAATATGACCAGCATGAACAAATTCCAGAATGTTGTCGAGATATGATCATTCAAGAACGCGAAGCCGACATCACGAATGCAGAATCCGATGCTCCCAGGAACATGACGAGAATGGTTGATGTCTCATATTGGTAAATAATTCTCTGTGGAGACTCGTGCTCAAAATACAATTAAAAAAAAACCCAAACCTCTCTGAAAACGCCAAAGTATCTCTTCTGTTTCATGTCAAAGCAAATCACCAACTTCTCTACGTTCAGTTCGAAGACTTGCAAGTGGGTCCTTCAGCTCAAACTCAGCTCAAAATGTCTTTAATTCTTTTGTGCCAATGAGTCAGACGTGCATAAATTTCGCCCACATTTCCATGGGCAAGAAATTACTGTGGCACAAAGATGGTTATAGAAAGATTCTGCGTTCACCATCACTTCAGGTTTGCGCATGTTTCGTGAATTTACAACGAGACAAAAAATAATATTGTCTCGAGTGAATTCAACAAAAAAATCTTGGCTCTCCAAATGCGATGCCATTTATAAAGGAACCGTCCCCGTTATTAAAAATAACAACAACAACTACTACGAAATCATCAGCTTTGATCAAACTGCTTTTGTCGATTTTCCCCAGATTTATTTCACTATCTTTGTTGCGGCAAAGCGTTGGAGATTATTCATTCCA